>NC_000078.6:44278799-44611299 GCF_000001635.26 Mus musculus | reverse complement strand
CCAACTTATTCTGTTTTTCTTAGCAACAGAGCAAGTATATGGAACAAGCAAGCATCTGACCTCAGCTCTAGGGATCCTAGATCAGCCTCAATAATGGGAGACTCCATTTAAAATTCACATTGTTGCAAAGATTCACCTTAGGACCTTCAGTGGAACTAAAGACTCAGTAAGAGACCTCAGTGTCACACTTCTGCCTCATCGTGAAAGTACTTCTTCTTCTTTCAGAACAGCCAGAGGCTAGCTGTTGTCTTTTCTATATTTCCCACCAAAATTCAGCCCTTGGGGAAGGAAGCTAAGGGGGTTTGGCCAGACTCAAGGTGATTTCCTGGGTGCTATGGAGACTTTCCTGGGCTTGAGGAAGGTTACAAGTCCTGCTTGGTTGTACGGAAGATTGCTCAGCTCAGAAGACCTGACACAGCTAATCAAATTGTTTTACAGAATTTGCTGGGCCTGAATGAAGCTAAGGTCCCAATGCCCAGTAGAGCCTACTCAGGCTGCCAATGCCCTGTAAGGACAATGAGTGGAGCCTGCCTGCATAGACACAGAGGATGTGGAAAACCATTGTGACAGCAAGGATGACAGCTGCCAGGGAGAACCACCAAGGATTAGCTGTTGAGGATCTTTAGTAATCCACTTTCCCAATTTTTCCTCGTGATGGAGGAGAATAAGAAGGTGTTGGGAGCCATGCAAGAGGAACAGCAAATCAGCTTTAGAACTCGTGAAGTGCAGCCCACACTTGATGGTAGCGCCATCACGATGGGTACTCCTCGGAGAGGCAGAGCCCGGAGGACTCCGTGCTGAGGATGCCATGCCGTCGTGCAGTTTTGCTCTGCTTGCTGCCCTTCAATACTCTCTGAGTTGTGTGAAAATTCTAAGGGGGCTTCCAGCTCCTCACTGGGCAGCCCTGACGACAATAGTGATTGATCTTTTTCAAGCATGGCAGTTGGAGCAGAGTAATGATTTGATAACCACTCTTGGGAAGAATTTAGAAATGTAGATTCTTAGCCATGACTACCACCCTTAGAAAGAATTTGGAGATGAAGATTGTTAGTAAAGTTAGGTTAAGATGTTTTTGTCAATGATTCTGATGTAGAAAATCTTAGGGAGCAATTTGAAGTTCAGAGAGGCACAATCTTGATAGTTAGGATTTTTTGTTTTGTTTTGTTTGAAGGCTGAGTACAAGAACAAGGGCAATCTGCCTGGGAGTTACTGCTGTGCCTTTCTTGCTAAAGCTGGGCTGCTGACCAAGGTGATGGTTAGGTTTTTGTACTCATTTTGCCCTTGACTTTCTGATATGATTTTAAAATATTTTTAATCAGTAGATACACATGCTGAGGATTTAACGTAAAAAAAAATGACAAATTGTTTTTTATATATAAAAGTTTAGATTTGTGATTATTATAAGATTTTTATAATATTACTTTTTACGATAAATAATAAAATAATCAATCCTTTCTTTATAACCACAAATTGTAGCCTGCCAGTAAGAGAACTTGACAAGAAAATTACCTTGCTGGCTTGTACTTTGTTAATCTATAACAAGGTGCTTGGTTATCAATGGATGTGAGCTCTTGGGAATGGTTTGGTTTTTTTTCACTTGTAATATGTAAAATGTTTATTTGTGGGAGGGAGCGTATTGGGGAACTTGTCTTTTCTGATGTATACTCATTGTAATAATTCACTAGAGGAAAAATAGGTTCTGATTATATTACTATTTCTATACTATTTGAAAGATTTTGCTGGAATATATAAACTGTGGGGTTAAAAATAAAGTTGTTGAAGCCTGCTCATTAGATCTTTGCATCATCTGCCAAATGTATATATGTGTATGTAAGTAGAGTGGTTGGAGCTTTGCGCTATTCGTCCAATGTGTGGATGTATGAATGTGTATGTACATATGTATGTATGTATGTATGTATGTATGTATGTGTGTATATGTGGAAAGTTGGAGCTTATTGAAGCTTGCTTCATCCACCCAGTGTGTGTGCCAGTGTGTGTGTGTGTGTGTGTGTGTGTGTGTATGATATTTCCCTTCCTTTCTATTCTTTTTTTTTTTTCACCAGCCACAAAGAATTTTTTTACGACCCCCAAGGAAGTTTTTCTGGTGACCACTACCTCCCACAACTGCCCCCCAGAGCAGAGAGCATTTCACTGGCCTCGATTAATCCCAGACTCTATGCCCTGCTTCTCTTTACCCTAAGATGTCAAAGCTGGTCTTTGACAAGAAGGTCCATGCAGCCCAGGCCTGAGGCTTTCCTGTGCCAACCCACCTTGGAATCTGCCTCTGAGTGCCCCAGTTAGAGGGACAGAAGTAGATGGAGATTCACGGCATTTCAGGGAAAGTGAGCATTCAGGTTCACCCGTTCATTTTGATAATTCTCATAAGCATTTAAAAATGAATCTCAATATTTGCGCTAAAATGTACTAAGATTTTATGTTGTTAATATCTCTCCAGCCCCAGCTGTGCCATTTCCTTCTTTTCTTTCCTTTTCCAGGGTTCCTCTTCTCCCTCTCTTCTGTGTTACTTTTCTTATGCCACACAAATACAAATTTCAAGCTGGCCTCCAACTAGCTATATAGTCGAATGATCTTGAATTTCTCCTGATCTACCTTCTTAGTGTAATCCATCGGGGATCACAGCTATGCCTCCACGCCTAGTCCTGTGGTGCTGATGTGCTAACCCAGAGCCCTGTGCTTGATGGGCTCCACCAACTAACTAAGTTATTCCCTTGGACCAAGCCATGTGTTTTCTGTATTAAGAACATTAATATAGTCAAACAATAGAGGACTTGGCAGACTTTTGAGAGAGGTTCTAACACATCATTCTTTCACAAGGAAAGTAAAATCTAGGGAGTCAAATAACACAGCTAAAGCCACACACCAGTCTACATCGACCCTTTATCTTCCCAACTCTCATGACTCATGGTAGCTGGTCAGGTTTCTTTAATAGATAGTTCTAGAACATTAAAAGTTTGAGTAGAAGAAGTAGGCTTAGCAAATAATATAATCCCTACATAGATGCTGAGCTAGATACTAAATTGTTCTTGTTTTATTGATGAAGAAACTATGGCACAAAAAAGGTTGAATAACTAGCCCGTAATCAATATATAACAACAATTTATTCCCCTGAGATGAAATGAGGCTGAAAGAAGGGGGAATGTTCACACATCCCTGGGAACACAGGTTGAAAGTCTTGGGAAGCCTGGCCATTGTCTCTTGTGTCACAACTTAGACAGGAACAGGCAGGTCACACAGCCTGCCTGGCCATTGCCTCTTGTGTCACAACTTGGACAAGAACAGGCAGGTCACACAGCTTCTGGAAATGCCCCTCACTTTGTTTTACATGGATCCACTTCTGAGTGGACTCCTGGCCCTTCTAGTCTGTCTTTCCATCTTCTCTAATTCTCAGGTTTTTCTGGCTTTGTTCTTCTTGCCATAGCGGAGAACCTTGGCCTCACTTCCATGGCTTAATGTGCTGACCACTGTTTGAGCTACATTTTCTCCAGAGCACAATTCTGTTGCTTAGGATGATGCTGAATATTCACTCCCAGAAGGCACTGTTAGAAAAGCCAATGGGTCATGTTCAGTAATTAATATGGAGATAGGAAATGAGAACAGCAGAGAGAAGGAAAAAAGGTAAGGAACAAGATTTTCAAAACTTTCTATTCTCTCTCTCTCTCTCTCTCTCTCTCTCTCTCTCTCTGTGTGTGTGTGTGTGTGTGTGTGTGTGTGTGTATGTGTGTGTGTGCATGCACGCACATGTGGGGGGTGCTGCAGGACATGTTGGGTGTCTTTCTTTCATTTTTCCATCGACACCATTCACATTGTGTTTTGAACCTAGGTCTTCTTCTAGCTTGGGGCTTGCTGATTAGGCAAACTGGCCAGCCCGAGATCCTCCGAGATCCCCCAGTCTTCACCTCTCCAGCACTGGGATTACCACCATGGGTGCCCCCATATTTTTGACTGTGGTCTGTAGAGACTGACCTCAGCAACTCAAGCTTGCACAGCAAATACTTTGGTGACTGACCCTCTCTCAGGGTCAGCTTTAAGCATGTCTGCATGGAGCAAGTCTACTTTCTGTACCTATGGACTCTCTCCCTTGGTCTGCAGGCATGATTCCTCCTCTAGGATTTGCCATCACTGGGATGATGCAGCAAATGTGTTTTCAGAGCAGAACTCAAATGCAACTTGACACAACCTCTACCTACCGTAGTCTTGGTACAGATTCCAGTCCTCAAAAAGCAGCCACCTTCTCTCTGTGGCCTATATCACTATAGGACATAGTTGATAGATATCTACTGTATCATGGAACTCTCACATACAGGTCAGTACAAAACAGGGATCCTCCAAAGCCACTTATGCATACCTACCTTGTCCTGTCTTGTCTTGGATAGTCTTTGGACCAAGATGTTATTGGCCTTTAGACACAGCAAGCTTTCATTCTGAAGGACTATCCTTTCACAACTAGACAGACATGAAGGCCCACTCTCTATTTTGAACATTATGCTTTTACTTTATGTAGCTTAGATGACATGATGAACAACTTAAAGGGAGAAGGAATTTATACTTTGGAGTCAGACACAGCTGAGTTCATGCGATAGACCTCTTCTACAGCTGTGTGATCTTTGAGAAGAAAAGTGATGTTGTCTCACAGGCTGGTAAGAGCATGAAATAGATGTAGTGCACACATTGCCTAGCATGGTGCTTGAATTTAACAGGCACTGAAGGCAAGCATGCTGTTCTTTTGTTTCTCTCCATCCTACCATAGCAATTTCATGCTAAATAAAAAGGACGAAATGCTGAAAATACAAAGCAGGTAAACACTGCAAGGCTGCTTGCATTTGTGAACAGTGGAAGATTGTAATTTGCTAAAATTATTTCTTGGTGTTCTTCGTCTGCCATAAAACATGAGCCACCAGTCTAAATGTCTTAAACCACAAACATCTATTTTCTCAGGATGCAATTTATTTTGTTGGAGGCTAGAAATATCAGATCAAGGAGCTAACTGGTTGTTCCTAGTGAGGGTTCTCTTCTTGGTTTGCAGGTGGTCTCATTTTCTCTGTGCCTTCACATGGCTAAGGGATACGGACAGAGACAGGAAGATGGAGAGGAGAGGAGGTGGGGGGGGGGGAGAGAGAGAGAGAATATGAAACAAACCAAAGAGAGGCCCACAAAAAGAGACAGAGAGAGGGAGATGGAGGAGGGTAGAGTAGATTAAGAAGGTAGAGTAGGGTAGGGAGAAGAAAGAAGAGAAGAGAAGAGAGGAGGTGCTATAAGGGGAGGGAAGAGGAAGGACAAAGAAGGGAGAGGAGAGGAGAGGAGAGGAGAGGAGAGGAGAGGAGTGGAGATACTATTTGTAGACAGAGTAATGTGGGTTTCACAATCCTTGTGTAGCCTGGAGAATGAGGAGTGGGTCATGCAGGTACCTAAACAAATAACCTCCAGGAAGAGACAGAAATAAATGGAGATTACTTTTGAGATGTCAATTAGCTCTCACTTAGATGGGAAACTGAAAGCTGAGAGACAGGATTCTGCTTAGAAAAGGCCAGGGTGGTTTCAGGAAGGAGTAAGAACCAAGGTAAAAAAGTCCAACTCCAGAAAGGAAGGCTCCAAAGGTGGCCTGTCCCAGAGCGAGAACCGAGAAGGTCTCTCTCAACCACAGCAAGCTTGCTGCGCGTACCCCAGATGTAAAAGTGGGAGTAACTCCTGTCAGGCACAGACCTTGAGGACCAGGTCGGAAGTTGACTTGAGAACACAGAAGTGACAACTGCATGAATGAAAATCAAATATTACTTCATTTTTAAGATGGGCTTGTTGATCATGGACTTAATTGCCATCCGTACTTGGGTTCTCAAATTTCACTTCATTTAGATCCTTGAGGCTACCCAGCCAGGAACGTCTACATATGTTCTGTATTCTTAGCCTGACCTACAACACCATACACAACCAATCAGGTAGTGGGAAGAAGGCCACCACAGATTTCTCAAAATACAGACATGGTTCCTCACATGAAGACAAGGCAGAACTAAGAGCCCCACCCACCCACCCACCCCACTCCATCTTGGGGTAAGCAGACAAAAGAAAGAGAGAGAAGAAGGGGAGAAGTCACTTTTGTCCAGTTTATTTTCCTTTCAAAATCAACTTTATTGAAATACAACATATATAACAAAGCACACTTACTTTAAGCATATAGTTTTGGGTCCTGATGAACAAATACCCCTATAACTATCTTCACGATTGAAATGCGGATTCCTCCTTATCCATTTAGATGAGCTCTCTTCGAATCTCAGCAGGAAATCCCTCTGCACACTCCACTCCCCAACAGTCATACATCTGCTCTCTGTCCTTGTAAGGTAGCTCGACCTGCCCCAATGTTTCACGTGAACAAAACCTCTGTGTCTGGCTCTTTTCACTCAGTGGCAGAGACACTTGTACCGAGGGTTTGTACTTACTGTTGATTCATGGTCTCAAAGTGCTACACATTTTAAAATTTGTATAGCCACTAACTTATTATGGGCATTTGAACTATTTGAAGTTTGTTGTTGTTGTTGTTGTTTTTCTGTTATGAAGAGTATCTGATTTTGTCCTTTAATGTCAAAGCTAAGTCATTCCTATTCCTACCAATTGGAGCAGTCAGGGAATATGGTTCTACCAAGCGATGGTACTATTCTGGGGGAACACCTGGAGTTGATGGCCTTGCAGCATCCTTGAGGAAACAGGAGGCAATGGATCTATGATGTGGGGATGTGATCATCCGCAAACCTCATTTATAGGTAACTCTATTCACTCTTTAGACCAATATAAGCTTTACTGAGTTGTAACATGATACAATAATTCACTATAACTATAAAACTCAAGAATATTTTCATACTCCAGGACGAGCGCTCACACCAATTTGAAGTTAATCTTTGCCTCCACCTCCTTCAGCTAGAGACACCAATTTACCTCAGGTTTGCACAGGTTTGCCTTTTTGGACAATCAAGTAAATTAGAATATCAGTCTTTGTGCTTGACTTTTAAATTTTAATGTTTTGGGGGGTTTTTGCACTGTTGCATGCATCAATCCGTCATATAACCTGCCAAATAGTGTCCCGTCTGACTGCATCTATGGCAACTATGCCTGTGATATACTCACTCTGTTCGGCCGCCCGTCTCGGGGCACTTTCTAGCCACTGGGGTTGTTTTCTACATGTTATGGTTGATGCTTTTTGAACATGTATGTACAAGTCTATGGCTAGACGTAGGTTTTCATTTCTCTTGGGTCTAGACTTATGAGTTGAATATGGTCACATAGTAAATTTATATTCAGTTTTTTTAAAAAAAGTGCTAAACTCTTTTCCAAAGTGGCTGGACCATTTTATATTCCCATCAGCAATGTATAAGGGGGTCTATTCTCTCTAGATTCACTTTATGTGGAGAATAGAAGAGAATTTGAAATCCACCCTTGGGCTGTGTTGAGGAAGTTATTTAAAATACTGTTCCCTGACTATTTGCACAGTAGCACAGGAGAATCTTGTCAACACCAATTTCCACTTGGGCTACACATTAGAATCATCTGTGATTTTTCCTAGTGATGGTCAAACCACAGTTCAGATAATGAAAATAAAGACTTTGTGAGCTGGGTGAACAGGAATTGAGTTTTTAATACAGGCAAGTGATTTCAATGCGACAGCTGATAGTGTCTGATGGAAAGAGTCTGTTTTGTTGTTGAGTGTTGAGTCACCTGCTGAGATCGTGAGCCACACACTTAGAGCTGAAGAAAGACTCAGTCTACAGGGCACACTGAGAGGGACTGCGGGATTTTACAGCCATAGAAGGAACAGAGGATGTACATTCTGGCCAGTGGTGGCTTTTACAATTATCCTCATATACTTCTCCTGCTATTATTTCAACCATTTTAACCATGAAACTTGGAGGACAGCTGATAACTGAAGCACTGACGACTAATGCAAGAGCCTGTTTGTCTCTGAGACACCTGAGTTGTTTGAAAGTCGGTAGACAGCCAGGAGAGAAGAGACAGGGGTGACTAATGGGTGGGCATCTGTCAGGGGGGAGGTGTCCAGACCCAGGCATAAATATCTGACATTTGCTTCTGCAATCATCTTTTCCTCACTTCAACCTCAACACAACTTCCTGCTCTGCAGAGACATGGAGCGCCTGGTAACTGGTCTCCTGCAGAGGGCGCTCTTCTGCTCCTGGGCACTACGTTGAGAGTTTCTGGCTCATATGTCATCCTAATTCCTCTAGCTCATGTTTTTCCCAGCAATTTCCTCTGGGCCCCATGGCTTAATCTTGTGCTCTTAATCGTAGAGGTTCCTTGACCTACTCCTCAATTTTCATTGCTTCTTGACTAAAGGCAGATGCTTGTCACATGATCCTCAAACCCAGCAGAGCCTGGCCTCTGCATCTAGGCGAGCATGGTGACCTTGCTTGCCAGCTTTGTCCCCTTGGCCTTTATGGCTTCTCCTTGGCTTTCTCCTATCAGTGCACACTTCCTTCCTCAGAGGTAGACAGCACTCCCACTACCGTTTGTTTATGCTTTCCCTTCGAGCTCTAAGTGAGGACTTGCACCCATGCAGGAAGCTGACTGATTATAGCTGTCTTGAAACACGAGGCTCCAGGCCCCACACAGCGGGACTCAAACCTGGCTTGTGTTTGTCCCTAGCAAGCGCTCGGATTGTTTTGTTTTGTTTTTGTTTTGTTACTAGGACACACAGGATTAAACTAGAAAGGCATATTAGACACGATCTGCCCCATCATTGTCTGACTGAGGAGACAGATGTGGAGTGAATGACGAGAGGAGGCGTTCCTGCACACACACTGCTGACTGATGGTGGGGTTGGAATATGAATCCTTCTTCTCTCTTACACTGATCTTTCCACCCCACTGAGCCACTATTCAGTACAAATACTGCAGTGATATTCTCTGCTTTTCTCTCCCCGTCTCCTAAGTGGAATCATATGAGCTGAGGGTAGTATTTAAACTACTTTTGTGTGTGTTCTAGTCAATAATAAAATGTCAAACCACTGGTGGCAGACAAAAATAGCATCATTAAAGAAAGGAAGTGAGGCCATTTTAAGGACTCCCTTCCTTTATCCTCTCTCTCTCTCTCTCTCTCTCTCTCTCACACACACACACACACACACACACACACACACACACACGCACCTATACCTGACAAACATGGCCACTGGACTGGAGGCAACTCTTCCCTGACACACCTAGGCTCAATCAAGAGAAAAAACTATGCAAAAGGTTCACACAGTCATGCAGTCGCTGGGGAGAGCTGCAATCTCATTTCCCTAGTACGAACAGGCGATCATTTTCTGCACCATCGGGTCATCATTTAATTATCCAAAACCGATCCAGCCAGGGTCATTAGCCTGCTTTCTCTAGCAAGTTTCTTCGACGCAGGATAAAGCACAGGCGCCCTCTGGTGGTCAGCTGCGGAAACATCTCAAGCGGAAGTGACTCATTTTGTGACTGAAAATCCCTGAGTTCTTAGACTCCCCTTACCTCGAAAGTCCTTAAAACCCAATGAAGAAGATGGTTTATAAAGGTTTATAACTACAAGATTTTTTCTGAGGTCATGCTTAAAGTTTCAAAGTTCCTGTTGCCACGGAGCCGTGTCATGATGTAGAGTGAGGCTAAGGTTTGTTAATTTGGCCCACAGTGAGGACAGAAGGGAGGGTCCGAGAAAGCAGCCAACATGTCCTCTGTGAGAGGAATTCTGAGCTCTCTCTCTATGGCATCTCCGATTCACTTTCATAGCATGCTGTCTAAATAACTCTGAGAGCACAAGGCAGGTAGTTCTCCTGGATGCACTGCTGGGACCAGGGGTCAGTGACCAAGGGGCAAGTGGTGGAATGTGGATAATTGCTAGGCTTGGATGGAGACAGAAGAATGAAGGTGGAGAAAAGGAAGCAGATGACATATTTGTAATATGTATGAGTGTTCAAACTCTCATCATGTAGCCATGTTAAGAAATATAAATTGACCATGGCTGAGTAGCGAGGAGGTCCCACTGGTTGTATGGACAGGGCACCAGCAGTTGGTCTATTGTGAGACTCGACAAAGGAACCAGATTTGTTCACCTGTTTTCAAAGGACTCTTGCTATCTATTCCTGCGTAACTAGCCCTAACCTTTGATTTAAAAGTTCCTGATTTCACCGGGCGGTGGTGGCTCACGCCTTTCCCAGCACTTGGGAGGCAGAGGCAGGCAGATTTCTGAGTTCCAGGCCAGCCTGGTCTGCAGAATGAGTTCCAGGACAGCCAAGACTACACAGAGAAACCCTGTCTCGGAAAAAAAAAAATAATTCCTGATTCTAATTCTTATTTTTACGTTGGCGATAAAATCCAAAGTCTTTTAAAAACGAAACAAAATTGTCAGAATTTGTTCAAAAATCTTTGGAAGTACAGGTTTGAAGAAGCTGAAACTGAGGAGAGCTGGGCTGTTTACCAGTCCCTTTTCAGATGGAAGTCCAGAAGCATTGTGCTGCCGGGTACACCTGCTACACACCCACCCTCCCCCCACCCCCCCCCCCAGGAACATGACTAAGTACAAGGAGTGGGGGGGGGGGCTTTAAAACCACACTCAATTTTTCATTTTTAATAGAAAATCTGTAGTTATCTACAGGCGTGACTTCTTCATGCACAGAGAAATTTAGCATCCATAGTTATAGATGAGCAGAGACTTCACATTTGTCTTTCACTGAAGGCATTGATGACTTGAAAGGAACTTTTGTCTTTGTGCTTTGTTATGTTGAGGCAAGCCTGTGTGTTATTTTGTATTTTCAATCGATAGGCTAGTTTGTGGAGAGTGAATATGAAAAGATGAGAGTATTTAGGGCCACTTCATTTGGGGAATCACTTTAAAACAAGCTTTACCTGTACACATCAAAGGTGTCAGGTGGCAAACCCTAATGTACTCCATTGGCAAAACACTGAGGCTTTCAGCCAGCAACAGGCTGAAGAAAGGGGTGGGGGGCACGGAGTTCACTATTTCAGTTTCACAAACAAAAATAGAGTGGGGAAAAAAATTAAATCCGAAACACCACGAAAGACATTTGGATGTTTCCTCGTCCCACATACTTACTACATTCATCAACTAGCCTGCTTCTCACACAGGAGAACATAAACATTGATTGCATGTTTATTTGCACGTAATACCTATGAGCATATAGCTTCTACACTCTAAGTATATTTACAAATTCAACAGAATACCTACATATAAAAGGCTTTACTTAAAATTAAACTTGATGCAAGTTATGAGAAACCAATTTATTGGCAAATGAAACTGAGCATCCCTTCAACCATAGGTGGTCATAGGTTTCTATATTGGAGGTAAGCCATTTCACACACATTGTTTATGGCTATGATAGGATATAGTATTGTTCTTTAGACTCGAGGTGTAATCTCTTTGACTGCTGGCCTAATTAAGCACTGGTCAGGTTTCTCAGGTTCTGGAGTGTGCCTGTTGCAATTTGCATACACGTTGCTGAATGCTGCGGAATTTGAAAGCTTGTCTAGGCAGAGTGAATCATTTAGTACTTTAGGCATGCTGTTGTACGCTTTTACTTCTGCAATCATTGGGTTTTCTATCCATTTCCAACCATACCATTTTTTCCTTTTTTCAACTTGACTTGTTTGGCTAGAAACCACAAAAGACAACAAAACCATCCTGTACACCCGACAATGACAGAGCTTTGGAGGCCTGATATTTGTGTGGGGAACACCACTTCAAATAAAGTTGTTCCTATGCTCCCAGTTTCAGTTCGAATTATCTCTGCCTTGGAAAAGTTCCTTTCCAACAACAGTAGCGTAGGATGAAGTTGCCCACACTGGCTGATACAGAGTACAGGAGTCAGGGAATGCTAATTGTCTGAAGGCACTGCGTGTGTCTTGCCCTGCATTTTCTGAACTAAAATTTAAAATTTCACTTGAGAGCTTTGACTTCAATTCTTTGAGTAGGGCACAAATGCCAGCAGGTGTCACAATACGCAATGTTTATGCCCCCCAAAGGACTGAACGCAGATAGTATAGTAAGTGGGACTCTGCTGCTGTGACACCCGGAAGGATAAAAAGCCTAGGAAGGTCCGGGAGCAAAGAACAGGTTTCAGAGTCTCAGCGAGCATTAGTGGATGCAACTGTCATAAGTAACTCATGTAGCAAGTATATACTGTACACACTGTTCCTAATAGTCTCTCAAAAAGACTAACACCAGCTAGACATAGTCACGAGTTTAACAACAATGTCCACAGAGACATTGAAGCTCTAGAGAACACTACAGCAACACTCTTCACAATGACAACGGAATTCATATTTAGGGATCAGCTGAGGATAGTGCCAACAAAGTACCCAACCACATCGCAGTCACATACACAGGTGTGTCCTCTGTGCAGCATGTCTCATGCATCGTATTGAACTGGATCCCGCACAGGGAATAATGTAATCTATTGATGATGTTGTATTTCTTTTTAATCAGTTCCAAGGAAATTGAGAAAAACCCCACTCTGAACAAAAACGTATGCACTTTGCACCCCAGTTCATATTAATGTATCATTTGACTGAGTCATGTTCTTGCTCTGGTCTCATAATACTCATATACCGCAGAAAACATTCTTTCTACCCATATGTCCGTAGTATGAGAGGGATGACAGGTGTTCAGGAAAACCATTCCAGAGAGATTAGACATTGGCACAGAGCTTAAAGACTTAAACAAAGGAGTTCATTGCGTTGACAGGAGAAGGGGCCTCTGAGCTTTCATTTCCCTCTGCTGGCTCTTTCTCTTTCTTACCACTGTATTGGCCAATAAAGGAGCCATCCTCGTTGAATTGGCCGTTCACCCCCTCTCCATAGTCAACCAGACTATCATCGCTATCTTCTTTTTTCACAGTCCTGTCTGAAGGTGTTCGACTTCCTTTTTTCAAAGGCTTGTGATCTTCTGCATCACTGGGGGACAGGAAATAAAAATTTTGGTAAGACAAGCATTTAAGTAAAGCGCCTTGTTTTTTGCAGATCATGCATGCAAATTATGAAAAAGCATATGGAGGCCTGAGCTCCTGCAGCCAAAGATAACTAACTGCCAGTTGGACTCCAGGGACTAGGGTGGTACTGGAATGGAAGTCAGGCGCAGAAGTGGTTGGATCATGTCTGCAGCAGAGCAGGTGACTTTCTGATTGTACATGCTAATTTAAATGAAAGAGTCTGATGCCTGATTGGAAGGCAATTTGGAAAGATGAAAAGCATTACCGGGGCATGGCAGGGGGTTAAGGATAGCTCAAATCAACACTATCTCGATTCAAAGGAGCAGTGCAGAGCTCAGGACAGTCAGAGTTAGTGTGTTAAACTGTGTGATTTCTCTGATTCCTTGGATGTGAATGGAGCATGATTGTGGTTACATGTGATACATGGATTGTTTTTCCTCACGCAGTAGGAGAAGCAAAATCTTGCAGTTTGAATAATTTTGTTACTGAATGCAGGCCAGATTTGTGAACTTCTGCCTTACCTTTCAAAAGACCTAGAAATCCATTAAAAGGAGGCAGAGGAAACAAATGAGAACAGCCTAAGAAGAAAAGCACAGTCCTTACACTGGGAGGTCACACTATTATTATTTTTTTTTCCTGAAGAGTTTTTGGTCAATAGGTAAACATTTATTAATTTGGAAAGAGAAACACTTCAACTTCAAAGCACTATATTTAAACCATAAATGGCATGCCCACAAACCCTAAGGGGTCTCTGAGTGCTTCTAAATTCACAAAAGTCAATGTTTTCTGTTTCTTGACTCTCCTCTGGGCTATGCACACACTGAGGGGGTCCATCGTATGCACTTCAGCACAGCATTACAGGTGTCTATTATTACTTTGCTTATTTCTCTGTTGAATCCGTAAGCACAACTCATGGAAGCCAAGGAGTATCTATGGTGTGAAAGAATATCCCCTAACATGGCCCAACTTGTCATTGAATTTAATATCATCCATTAGCATGGGCACACTGGCTGACTCCTTGACTCCTTTTGGGGGGGGGGGCGGAAATAATTTTAAAATATTTTGTAGTAGGTGAGATAGGAATGATATACAGTACTGAACACAAAGCATTGGTGTAGTCGATATGACAAAGAGGTCACACTAAGTGCAATGTTTTAACAGCAGTTGACACTAAGATCACTGCTAAAATTTTTTTTTCTAGTCAAACTACAAAGACTTAAAGAAAAATGTCTGTCTCCTTCAGTGATACTTCCTACTAGAAGTCTCTTGTTCTTCTTTCTAAGAAGAATGTCAAAACTTGCATGTGCTGTCAAAATGACTTGTTCCAATAGTATACAAGTACATGCTGCAGTCTGAGCAACCTATAGAACTTAGTGAAATCACAGGTCATTGGGGTGGCCTGTTTAGGGTGGGGACATTTTAGAGGACATAACACCCACAAAACCCAGCTTATTATAAGGACAGCATATATGACATCTTTGATAAACTTCTATACTTTGCTTGAACACCTCTGCATATACTCCTGAAGAGTTCAATGATAAGCAGAATTTTGCCACTTGGGTTCCACCTATTCCGTCATAGGACAGATCCATCACGTCATGTATTTGATTTAGTCATCTATCCAGTCTTCCCCTCACCTGATGTTTAGTGAGTGCCTGCTCTAAGGTTGATGTCATTCTAGGTGCTGGGGACATAACAACAAGCAACCCAGATTACAATCAATGTGGTAAAGAAAATTAGTTATGACAGGTGATCAGTACTTGAGTAAAGAGGACAGAAGGAGCTAGAAGCAAGTAGAGAGGGCTGATACAAGCTATCTAGGAAGGACTTATTTAAAAGTAGCATCCGATCAAGGATCTAGAGTGAAGTAGGCATGAGGATGACTGGTAACAAGAGCAATGATGGCAAAAGCAACAAGCAATACAAGTGCTCCGAGATAGGGGCATGCCTGGAATGGTTTAGAAAAAGCAAGGTGCTTGCTGTGGCTGGAACTGAAGGAATGAGTAAGAACGAAAGTAATTGGAGTGGCAATGGTAGGTCAGGGGTCCATGGCTACAGAAGAACCTTTGTTTAGGAGATTGAGGCTCTGGGAGTCTTTCCACAGGTGAGCACTGTGGCCTGGCCAACATTACCCTAAAAGCACAGCTCTGCTATCAAGTGCTGATACAGCCTGACCTGGAGAGGAGAGATTGGTAAACCCAGGCAAGCTTGAGCCACACTTATATATGACTTATTTATTGCCTGTGGCTCCTCTGCTACTGCATCAGCAGAATTGCAGAGTTTCAAATAAGACTATGTGGGCTGCACAGTCTAAAACATTTACCAGGGGCTCTTTACCAGTGCAAGGCTCTACACTAAAATTGAAGATTACTTCTGTCATCCAGGGGAGAGATGGTTTGGACTGGGATCGAATGTTGAAGAAGGTTATACAAAATGCTCAGATTTTAGTCATATTTTTGAAAGTAGAGCAAAAGGGACTTTCTGATGAGTTGGTTGGGGAGCAACATGGAAGACGATTGATGTCTGATGTCAATAAACAGCTTGGTATTACTCCTTTTGACCGAGCAGAAGAGCATGCTTGGATGAAGACCTGAAGTTTGTTTTGGGGGAGTTAAAGTTCATATATGTCAGAAGCACCACTTCTATAATAATGTTATAAGACTTTTATGACAATTACATGTAAGATTTAAAAAAATGGCACAAGAAGGTGAATCTATAGACTGATACAACTCATGAACATAGGAAAGGAGACTGGACCCATTAAGCCAAATGCAGCCAGCTACTAGAGATGTAATGGAGTAAGTATACCCAAGTTGGGTCAAGTCAAAGAATTCAAGTTTGATTTAGTATGAAAATACATTTCATAAGATTTACCACTTGTACTTTTGTAGAAAGAAAAAAAGAACCCTATGATCATTATAGTAGACTTAGCAAAAATCATACGATTGAGTTCAACACCATTCATGAGGGAAACTTTAACATGCTAGAAAAGGGAAGTATTTTCATTAATTGGGTTAAGGATGCCTACAGGAAAACTACAGTGAACAGAATCGTTGATGGCCAATGTGGAAGTGTTCTGTTTAGAATCAGAAAGAATGGCAAGGGTGGCTGTTATCTCATCTTCCTCCTCTCACTCTTCCTTTTGCTCGTTATCTCTGTGCTTTTGCAGATAGTTCTGTGTGGCCCTGTCTTGCCTAACACTCTCAAACTTTCTATGTAGCTGAAGGTGACCTTGAACTTCTCATCTTCCTGAATTTGCTTCCCAATTGCTAGGAATATAGACATGAGCTACCATACTTGGCTTGTTCAACACTAGTAGTGAAAACTGCCCAGGAATATTGAGCAATGTGATGAGAAAAAGAAATGATACTTTTCACAGACCCATCAAGTTGTTGCTGTTTTCTCTGTATTCTTCACTAGATTATAAACTTCCAATGGAAGACTAAATTCTATTCTGTTTAATAATCCTAAGGTCTGGCATACAGTAGGCACTCAATAAACATCTGTTGGGTACATTCCAAAAATAGTTCAGAAATGCTTTAAAATTTTAACTTACAATTTTTCTTTTTTTTTTTTAATTTTATAATGGCAGACAAAGCCTTGGCTTGTATTTTTCTTTCTTTTCATACTGAGAATACATGTTAGGAAGTTCATTCATTTCTTTCTCAGCAGTGCTTGGTTCCCCACCATGAAATGGTTATTAAAATGAAAATTAACAAATACATTTAACAGTTGCATCTGATTTTCCTGCAGCAACCATCCTACCAGGATCAACCACACAATACTGTTATTGACATCCATGCACCCAGATCTTATGCTTGCACACTGTAAAAGCTCATCAGTATTTACTTTGCTTACAACCAGTTCATATTTGTGAGAACATAAGCCTGAAGCATGTGACAAATGCAACACAACTTTGTATCAGCCAAGCTTTGAACAGGGATAGCAAGCTGGCAACGGGGCTGTGGCAACATGAATGACAAGATTCCCATTGCAAAATCTTCCATTTGAGCAGTGGTAAGTCACAGTTCACATAGCACAGTCATATGGCTCACAACCTAGACTCACTCTTGTTTTAAAGAGAATGCATCTAAAGAATAAGGAGGTACTTACTTAGTTGGCTGCACTGTTTCTTTGATTTTTCTATATGCTAGTAAGGAGGCAGATCCTACTGTCTGTATAATTAAAGAGACAAACAAAGAAAGCTGCAGGCTTCTGAGAGAGGGTAGCTGCTTAGGGGTGGGTGTTGGAGTGAGGGTATAGGGATATAGCATATGAAAAAAAATCAAATTTGGCCATTATGGAAGTTCCATCCCTCTTTGCACTATGATAGTTTATCTGGCTTAGAGCCAACAAGGTAGAATTGTTCCATCCTCAGGCTGGCAAATGTGCAAATACCAAATGGAATGAATTTACATTTCCACAATAGTCCTAATTGTGTGTCAGTGTGAGACCAGCATTATAGTTCATTTTCAGAATGCAGGAGACTAAGAATCATTAGGTGATACAGAGCCCAAAGCTTTTAGACGGTGCAAAGTAGAGAAAGGACCCCGGTGATTTAGAGAAGAGAATAACACTCAAATGTACCATTAAAATAACAACAGCAAAAATCTCCATAAATAGTTGGAACCGTTTTCATATAATTTATGACTCTCAGATTAAAAAGTCTTAAAGGGAAAGAACCAAAGGAAACAATCCCGTGGAAGTGTCTGTAAGCGTAAGGACAAGGTCGCATCGACAACAATGACATCCAAGAATTTGGGAGATGTAATCTCACATGAAGGACCATCCTCACTAACTTTCAATTTCACTCATAATCACACAATGGAAGTGTGCTGTGAAACTTTACTTCCCATCAGAACTTTATTTCCTTTGGCCCTTCCAGGATCAATGTCATTACATGTGTGACAAGTATTTTTGTCTTTGTGCAAATTGGGCTTGTATTCAATAGGCCCAAATGGAAAGTCTCTCTAGCCTGAGAAACTTTAGCCAAAGCCAAAGCCAGCCATCTGAAAACGCTTCACGGGCACAGCAAATGCATGAGTTAACACTGAGACAAAGAAATGTGAGCCGGTCGATGTGGGTATGAGGAAAGGAGCCAAGCACTTGCTATGTACTGCTCTGGAAACAGAGTCATACTGGGAGTTGTTGGGTCACTCAGAGAGCACAGAACTAGGAAAGAAACTTCCAAAGATGTTCTGATGCTTGGAAAACTGTCTTGATGATGAAAATTGAGACCTATATAAATTAAGCATCATATAGGAATCAGAGCTAAATGGCTGAGTTGAAAAAAAGATTAATAGCCTCTTGATTCCCAGCAAGTTCATAAAGCAGAACCTTAAATTGAATCAAGGTTTAGTGCGGTTAGAAGAGTTACCCAAAGTCACATTAGCCTGGGTCTCAGCTTCACATCGATATAATCGCAAACCGACATTTTGAGGGTCTTGAGGGGAGCAGTACATTGCCTTATTTGTTTAAGCATGATAAGAATATGAATCCATCACAATGTGGAGAATGTATGAAGTGCAATGACTTATTTCTAATTCATGCAAATCTATTATTTCCCAGGCTATATTGAAGATGTAACTTCATATCAATAAACAAGGGAGTGGTGCATATCCTGTATGAGGTCATAGCCACAAGAACTTTACAAGGATGTCCTTTAATTTGTATCAGCTCACCTGTGTGCGGGAGAAACAGGTAGAAAAGTGAGTTATACCGGCAAAGGTTTCTATTTCTTCAGGATAAGATGGAGTTGCCCAGGACTGCCCTCATATGCTATGGGAAACTGCTCATAGTGGGTGGGTGCTGCCTAAGGTTATCAAATACTTCCAGGTCCAGAACCAATATCTAACATCAAGATAACCCTCACAAGACATTGTTCTCGTACCATGAGAGCTTTTTGAAACCACATCTTTTTCTGTTGAAGAGAGGAGAAACTTAGGTGCTGAGACACTGGAGGCTAGACCTGCTCACATCTGCATGGATGCTGCTGTGAAAACTCAAACTGAAACATACGCTTTTGCTAAATTAGTTTTATATTTTCTATATTAGCATTAATTGTCTCCTCATGAAACTGACATGAAAATACCAACAATGATCTAGAGGCAGGTAGTAACTGATGCAAATATCTATCTACAAAGGGACATGGAAATCACAGTAGGGGGCCTTTTATTTCACCCAAAAGTATTTTCTTCTAACAAAAATAAAGCACAAACATGAGCTTCAGGCATATTTAGAAGATTACTAAGTTATAAAAACAATTTTATAAATAGAGTTATCACAAGGCACTAAATACACAACTAAATTTACTGCTTTTTAATGATGTCTAAAGTACTCTGTTTGAAAAATCTATAGTATCCTGGTTATAACAGTTTCATTTAAAGGAACTTTAAAAAGGTATATAGCTTATGATAAATGTTTTCCTTAAAATGAAGTTAAATGAATAATGGGTTATTGACACTCTGTGAGTTAACTTGCTATGTGAGTGGCTGTGATAGTTCTTAATAATTAATAGCTTCTAAAGCAACATACTCCTAATTTTTGAATAAAAGTCAGGGAAACAGGTATTGAAATTGCATTTTATTAATCTAAGATTAAAAAGTCTTGGGGCTGAGCACGTAGCTGAGTAGGAACATGCCTGCCTAGTTTGTACCAAGCTCTGAGTTTGAGCCCCAAAACACACATAGCATCCTTTCCCTCTCTCTCTCTCTCTCTCTCTCTCTCTCTCTCTCTCCCCTCCCCCATGGGGGCTCATGACTGTAAGATAGGAGATTATGAATTTGGAGTCGGCCTCGCTTATGTAGTGAATCTCAGGCCCACCTGAAGCACATAATGAGATTCAATCTCAAAAGTAAAACAAAACCAGAGAGAGCAGTCTTTCTAACACTGGTTTTATATATGCATATTTCCTTCACTGGTTGTGCAGTCCTCTTGTAATTCTCACTGCAGCACAATGAAACTGCTAGGCTAAACAACACACCTTGTATCTCTGGAAAGTATAACAGAATGGAAGGTATTCTAACTCTAAACCTATGACTATAATTAATTTTTTTGACGAAGTTTCTTATTTTTGAACGGAATATTTTTTACTGAGAATGTTTTAATCAAGAAGGATGGATGCCTTTAGACATGCTGTGTAGAACTGCCAGGCAGGGCCCACTGCTCACTGGGTCTGTCCTCAGAATCTAATGAGCGTCTGAGGGTAGTGATCAGTGGGGCAGGGAAGGCCTGGCTGCAAGGAACAAGGACTCACCTGTATTCTCCAAACGTCCCATCATCTTCCTTCATGGGCTGGATTTCAGGGTCTGCATGAGCATCCTCCTTTTCTTTAACTGAAAGGTTTGAAGTGGTGGTGTTATCCATTAATCCTGAACTTCCTTGGTAAAAGTTTGCAGGGGTGGGCTGAGACAGGGCAGAGCAAAGATAATCTCTACACAAGTAGATGCTGCACCAGCATGTATCTAATGTGGCCACGAGGATGCTTTGATATTTATTAGATCAGTGCTTATTAGGACATCGAGCTACTTCAGTCTCTTTCCCCCTAACGAGTAAATGATTCTTAAGTTTCTCGATTTTTTCCTGTTTTTCAATCCATGTACTAGTGTATTGATGATAACAAATCATTTTTGTAAATGTATTCTTTTGCAGAGTCTTTTTTAAAAAATTATGTATTTAAGCAAAGGATAAATTGTCAGGTAAAGAAGATGGGTACAAATTCATCAACCATACAGGGACTGTAATGTAATGTCACACAGGTTCTTGTATTCCCTCTGGAAAATAGTACACGCTGCCCTCTGATTCTCCTGTAAACTGGTTCTAGGTGCTACTTCAGTGCTCATAACCCTTTCAGAGTCTAAGGAAGCAGGCTTTCTTGGAGAACTGAGTGTCTTATTTCTCCACATACCCTATGATCCTTGACTATCTGTATGATATAAAGAGGAGTCAAAATGGTTTGACCTGGAAATTTAAAAATATGCCTCTAAGAAGATCCTGTCCCTACTCCTATATCCATCATTCTTTTTACGTTTAGCAACTAATTCTGCATCACTAGAAAGCACTCGACGCCCTCTTACCTGGGTATTTACCACCTTTGTTTCTTCTGATGAAGCAAACAATCAGCAAAATTAAGATGAGGAGAGCAACAGCGCACATTAGACCTATGAACCAGCCTTGGGTCGCGATATCCACTTGCCGGCTTGCCATTGCTACAAAACAAATCAATGGGTTCAGTGGGAATAGGTTAACATCACAGTGAGACCTGTGTTGGTCTCTTCATTAAAAGACAATTGCCACAGTGTATGATATGAGCCTTTAGGTACTTTCACAGGACTCCATATTGGAATCTGCCAATCACCAATGAGAAACCACATACTCAACTATGAAAATCCTTCATTATGTAAAAAAATTGAAATAGAGAAATCTTGATGCTAATAAGATTAAGTGCTACCACACCCTGATAAACACTGATTTACTTCAACTGTGCATTCTCAACAGAAATACATTCCCAAACCAAGTAAAAATCTATTATTTTGGGGGATAAAATGGATACAACTATGATAAGAATATAAAACTGAATTTTAAATACAACAGAATGCATACATCTAACGGAGTATTTTCCCTTCAAAAGAAACTAATATTTTCTTCAGTGTTTTGGAAATCTGTAGAAAAGAAAATGGTCCATGCCAGAAACCTCGTCATAGATAAACACCAGCACTGTGATTTAATGCAACATCTGGATTCTGAATGGAAATCCTGAGAATATGAAGTCTACGGTCAAAGGACTAGAATTTGTTATTGTTTGGGCTCTATTATTCAAAGAACCATAAAATACAGTTTGACCAATAGAACCATTGTTTGGAATAAATGAGCAGTTTTGAAGAGAAAATACTCATTTACATGAATACAGTTCTTTATGTCGCCATCTATTCTGTTTCAGTAAATGATGTGAAACTCTTTATTTAGCTACTCATAATATACAAAGATACTTAGAAAAGTTTAGGTATTATGAATAAGAGTCAATCACATTGGACAAAGTGCAGCATCAGTGGCTATTTAGACATGCCCACAAAGGCTTGTTTAAATAAGTTTGCAGAAATCCTTTACTATAGGCCTTTGTTTTTCTTTTTTAACCATAAGCAACATAAAATGCTTTTTCTCCTTGCTTTCATTTACATGTCTATATTGTGCTTTTAATCTAGTTTTCCCTGAAAGCATTATATCATAGGGTTAGATGTGAGTGATCTCTGAATTCAAAAATAAGCATGGCTATGAAAATCTTAGATTTCCTATATGCAGGGGAATAATATTTTATTGTGTCCTTTTCACCACAGAAAATCCAGGGAAAAAATGAAATGGTTAAAAATCAAGTGTGAGGTGGAATGTAAACAATTCTGGAGATATGTTTAAAAAAATAAAATTGAAAGTACAAATATATATATATGGAATATTAAATGGAGGCCATTAGCCTTTTCCAAATAGTCCCCTGTGACTCATTAGTTAGAGGGCTTTGGAGCTGTATTGTAACCAAGCACATGGAGAATGTGTGTCCAAACTGTTCTAGCTTTCATACACATGCCATAGTGCTGGTGCTGATGCTGGTGATGGTACTGATGATGATACTGGTGATGGTACTGATGATGATACTGGTGATAGTAATGGTAGTGATGGTGATGATGATGATGACGACGATGATGATGGTAGCTAACAACTTAGTCCTCTATGCTAGGAACTTTACTGAAGACAGGATCTTGTTTAACCCTCACAACAGTTTTCTGAGGTAGGCATTATAGTAATTCCAAGGTCAGAGATGATGAGAACAAGAGCTTCACCAAGGGTTGGAAGAGACCTCTGTCTGTCTGTCTGTCCTCTCTGGCTTTGGTTAGTGAACATGGTACTAAGCTACTTAACTGCCCTTATATAATGTATTACTGAAAACATGTCCAGACACCAATCCACAAATGTCTGAACATAAGATAAACTTCCTTGGGGACTTTCCAGGACAGGTAAAGGGTTTGAAAAAGCCATTACATCATCCTTAGCAACAGAGTCTTGCCAAGTTGTGCACAGTCTTTACTGCATGCTTTCTTTCATAACTAAGCCTCAAACAACGTGGCAAAAAAATATTTTAATGATGAGAATCCTTAATTCTGGTTTGCTTAATGGAATTATGGTATGGTTATGAGCAGCTTTAGCATTTATATTTTTCAACAAATCAAATGAGACTGATGAGCTAAAATGTAAGATGCTTGAGTGTTGGTGCTGACACTGTCTTCCATTAAGTGGACACTTTCTGAACTGGATTGCTTCGCAGCAACTACCACTAGGTAACTGCAAAACTGGCTGCTTCCTGAATAGCTGACCAAAGACGTTCATGTTAACATTGAGATTTTGCTTTTATATCAAAGAAAAAAGTATTTGGTATTTCTCCAGTCCACTATTTAAGACTAGCTAATTACAAGTGAGCTGGTATATACATACATACATACATACATACATACATACATACATACATACATACACAGGGACAGACTGACTGACTGACAGACAGACAGACAGACAGACATGAATGAAACTTAGGGGTTTTTCCTTCTTGAATCTGAGTTTGGGAGCGTTTGACTATGATGTGACCCCATAGGCTTGTGTATTTGAACACATGGTCCCCAGCTGGTGTTGCTCTTTTGAGAGGTTGCCATACTTTTGGGAGGTGAAACCTTGCTGAAGGAAAGTGTTCAGTAGAAATGGACCTTGGAGTTTTATTGCCTGGTTCCCCCAATCCTGTATACCTGTTTCCTGGTCTGTCAAGATGTGAACAAGCAGCCTCAGGCTCCTGCTGCAATAGTCACCTGCCACTTCCACCACCATTCTGTCCCCACCATGATGAATGGGACTCTCAAACCACTGGCCAAAATAAATCCTCGCTCCCTTAAATTATGTCTTATCAGGACACAGAAAACAAAAAGCAGCTAACATACATAGGCATTAGTTGAAAAATGAAAGTAGACTTCCTTCTCATCTAGAATTTCTATAGTTAAATCAGATGCATGTGTTGCTTGAACTATCCACAAGGTGATAAATTAAGACATGTAAGGAGTATGTGAATATAAAATAAGTCAGAGCAGTGAGAACTGCCTCAGTGCCTACAAGTTAAGGAACAATCTGCTCTTCTCATTTTGCTTGCTGTGACACGGATAACCTGTGCTGCATGGCGGGGGATCTCCAAGGACAGTGTTCTTTGCTACTCCAAATCACAGAGTGAGACATGTGATTACTATTTTTGAAGCACTCACAAAGCAGGAAAATGTCCTGCCCACTTGAAACAGTTAGCTATAGTTAGAAATGGAAAGAGTGAACTTGAAGAAAGCCTAGAGGGTCAACAGAAAAGCTTTGGACTCAAGAGCAGATCGGGGTTCCTGAAATTAGCAAAGTGTAGAGAAAGGAGCAACACGTGGACACAGAGTTAAAATTTATCCTCCCCTTTGAGTATTGATGTCCTAGACCTCAAACCCTTGTGCTGGGAGGGAGCCAGAGCAACAGATTAAGGGTTTACATGGAGTGCATCTTACAGTCAGAGCATCCTCCTGACAGAGCACTGCCCCTTGGGAGGAGGGGTTTTGTCATTTGGGCAATTACTAGAACTTAATCAACACTTGATCTTCTTAGTTGTCATATGAGTATGTAAAGGGTGACAATATTGGTCATGCATCCTCTCTCCATCACTGGCAGAGTCCCACTCTTTCCATTCACTCTTCTTGAATAAGACTAACACTTGCCACTGGGATGGTAAGCATCTTTTCCCCTGAGGAAAAGATGTTTTTCTTTTGTTTTTGTTTAAAGGAAACAACTTTGTTCTTGCCAAAGAACAAGCATGGGGCAAGCTGATCTTGTGAGTGAATCTAATCCGTCTGCAATTTGGAAAAGCATGAAGTCCTTAGAGGCTCAGAAATGCACAATAAAAGTATAGATGCTAGTCATAGCCATCACTTCCAAGACAGGCTGTTCCCCTTGGAATCTCTGTGACTTTGTGATAAGGGCCTCTCTTTGGGTAAAGGAAGGCCAGACCCCTAGTCCTAGCTCTACCATTTTGCAGTTGGGATGGGGCAAATTGTCCAGCTCTGAAGACTTGACAAGTGCCAAAAATAGACAGTAACAATGCCCACTTTAGGGGGATGTTTTAAGTATGAAATAAGGAAACCACTTGCCTCTTGTACAGTGAACTAAATGCTGTATTTTATTCCTGTTCTAATTGTATATCTACATGAGCTTTTAGTATTTTGAAATTAACAGTTGTCGGTAATAAGCAAATATCTTACAGCACTGAGTTATTTAGAACTCCCTTTTTATATTTAATACCTCTTCTAGATTATATATGCAGATGGATATGAAATAGAAGGAACAGAATAACAGGATTTTTGCTAAAATATATTGATTTCTGGAAGTGTATATTTAGAAAGCCTTATTCACTAAGTTATTCATTATTAACTTTGGTTTCTTCCTCTTTTTAAAACTATCCCTGGGTATTTGGCTTTAAAAATCATGTTTTGTTAATGAAACTACACTCTCCACCTTGGTTTTAGTTTCTACAGGGGAATGTAATACTTCCTCAAGAATGTATGATATGACTGAGCAGAAATGAATGTGTGAGCCCTTGAATACACACATACTAACAGGCCCCTCTTTCAGTCTGAGCAAAGAGATTATTTCCTTGGCAACAAATATTATTACTTGCGGTTTAATTTGCATTCTATATGAATATTTCTCTTTCTTTTAAACCTTTACTTTTACACTTGTGAACTCTGAATAACATTCACAAAACTAAAACAATACTCAGGCAATTTTTTTTAAATAAAGTGCAATATAGGATTGAAAGAATTTCTTTTGAATAAACTTAATAACACTGTATCAATCATCCAACCAAATTGCAGGGTACTGCTGGGTTGTAGCTGATTTTGATAAAAAGAATTCTGACTCTCTTAAATGTAATTCTAACCTAAAAAGAATTTCAGACAATAACTTCAATTTAATTCAGAGAAAATTTAAATATGGAAATTATCAAAAATTGGATATCTAAACAAGGTAACTTAGAATTATATTTAGGCTTTTCAAAATGGCTTGGGACAACAACATAGTTGAAAGAAAATTTATCCAATTTTGTAACTCATATAATTCAAGCAGCCGAACGTAACTAAAATGCAAACTTCCAACCCAACAGGGCCCCACAGTCAGACATCCATAGCTCTGCAAGCTCCACCCACCCCAGACTCTAACTGAGTGCCCAGTGGTTTATACTTCTGAGCACAAACCAGAACTGGTGTAGTATGTGCCTCACCTGGTCCTGTCTCAAACACATCCTCTGAACTCACAAAACCAGAGTCCCCCTCAGCACCAACTCGAACTTTGTATGCTGTTCCTGGCATTAGACCCTTTAACCCAAAGAAGCTTCGAGAACCATTTACAATTTCTTTCCTCCATTCTTCTTTGCCTATGGAAATTTTGCAAAATAAAACAAACAAAACAAAACACACAAAAGAACGTTTTGAGTATTTCAAGGGACCAGAATTTATTTTAATATTTCAATAAAGGAAAAATTTTTGAAGTAAAACTAAAAAGTATAGGGTGATTTAAAGTAGCATTTTAGATTATTTCAGATGTAAGTATGTCAAATAAGTCAGTTAAGATGTGGAGCTAAGTGAGAATAGCCACAAAGAGAAACCTACTGGACAATTAGCATGCACACTAATGCACATATCCCATTGTGGACATTATTCTTTATAATACGAATATAACCTTATGCGCTCCTTGACCCATGAAATGTCTGTTTCTTCCAAAATGTTTACATTAAGAACTATTATACATTAAATAGCTTTAATGAACTACAGGAATTATTTATAAAGATTCTTAAGATGAATCTTTTGATAAATTTAAATGCCTTTAAGTGTATCTAACTTGTAAATTTAATATTTTTCAAATGTTAGTTTTTCTAAAAGGATAATTGTTTCCAATAATATGCACCTGATTTGTAAAGGCTTAAATAGGAAGTTATTTACCATTTGCGCAAACATTCACTGGTCATTCAGTTTGTGATATGTAGGGCCCCTTGCATTGGGGAAGAGAGGGGTTTTCCTGAGTCACTGAAAACTCAAGCTGCCTGAACCTTCCGGGAGATATGACTGTGAGGTGAGCAGAGAGCTGACTTGGGAATATAGAAAACACCAAGACAAAATCAATGACCCCACAGTTTTAATTTTCTTCACTTGCTTATAAGATTTTGCTGGATTAATTTAGTCAAAATTAATTCTTTCATATCAGTGTGATTTCTACTGTTAGAAACTCCAAACTGGAAAAGGAAAGTTGTCTGATTTGTACTTAAAGGTAGTTCGCTGCGATTTTATCGAAATGACTCTGATTCTCTCGGTGGGATCAAATTACTTTTCAACAAGGTCCAAAGTAAATCCTAAACATTATTCTTAGTCTCTTAAAATGTGTCCCCCAAATTGAAAGCAGGGTAATAAATTGTGTCTTACTGCCTGCTACACCATATTCAACATAAAACGTCACATGTCCTGGTCCCTCATACTCCCAAGTGATATTGGCATACGTCTCGGCAGCTGTGGCAGTGAGATTGCTGATCCTGGGGTTTACTGCACGGACTAAATACACAACAGAGAAACAAACAAAACAAAACAAACAAACAATCATATTGCAGCACCATACACACTGATGGAAAGATAAAATTATTTGAAATTGTGAGAATAAGATGTTAGAATTTATTGTAAAAAAAGATTAGAATCCATGTACCTTCACTTTTCTTTTGGAAAAAAAAAGCCCCCAGTTACTAAAATATAATAATCAGAAGTAGTGGCATATGATATTAAAGTTACATGTTCTATTACATGTTTTCTGAGTAATGTAAACTGCTTCCCATTAGGTCCAGTCCCAATAAACATCGCCATCTTCATTTACTGATGGACATCCGGGGATTGATGAACTGTCCTGAGAACAGAAGCTATTAGAGTGTATCAGAGACTTCCAGGTACTTTGGGTACTTTTCCATTTTATTTGGCTTCTAATTGCAGGTATTCAGAGAATTTACCCTGGGAGGAGAAAGAATATTTTCTATAATAGTGACTTCTGACTTATTTTAAGTCACAGCCAGAGAATCTTAAAAGCTGAGAAACTCACACATTAGATAATGTTGAATAGTTAGCATATTTTAGAGGAACAGGTACAAATGCTGTGGTCAAACATGATCTACCAAAGGTCAAGAAGAAATAAAAGGAGCAGGATCTAGCTTTTCTACTAAATCCCAGAGAGTGACAGTCTTTCCTGGCATTGGTTATACAGCATTTCCTGAAGAGTATATGACAACCTAGCCAGCTTTTAAAAATACAGGGTATGGAGTCCACATGATGGTCTCCATATGCTTACATCTGACAAAAAATGCATCTAAAGTAATTAGAAATATTATTTCAATACCATGGAGCTATTTCTTGCATCCTCTCCCCTATAGCATCAACTAAACATGAGAACTGGGTAAGCTAACATTGTAAGATCCTTTTGCCACCCCAGAGATACTGTTTAGGATATGAGATCTGAAAGCACTGAGAAGTTTCTTCGGACTCTGAAATTAATTCTAAAAGGTTATATAATTTAGAATTGTATATGTAATATAGAATATAATTTAGAGTAATATAATTTAGAGTTGAATGCCCTGTAATGAAATAACCTCTCTTAGGATCAAAATGAGGTATATTAAGAAATTTGTGGGGAGAAGTAGAGTTGAAGAGGAATGGTAGAGAGGTAGATATTGCACAAATGTATGATATTGTATACAAAGAAATTTAATTAGCAAAGATAAATAAAAATTTAAAGGCATAGTAAAGGAGTTAAAAATACATTTGAGGGGCTGGTGAGATGGCTCAGTGGGTAAGAGCACCCGACTGCTCTTCCGAAGGTCTGGAGTTCAAATCCCAGCAACCACATGGTGGCTCACAACCATCTGAAACAAGATCTGACTCCCTCTTCTGGAGTGTCTGAAGACAGCTACAGTGTACTTACATATAATAAATAAATAGATCTAAAAAAAAAATACATTTGACCTGTAAAATATAACTGGATACCATGCATATTTTGTGCTGTTTTGTGGCATATAAAAGGAATAGCAGAGAGCAGAGAGATTACTGAATTACAGAAACAATTTTAGTTTTCCCAGATTTTCTTCTTAAGTAGACAAGAGCAAAAATATAATCAACAGAAAGGGCTACATAGGTACGAGTGTGAACTATCTCCTATCTCCAGCTAAAACCTAGAACATACCTGTCAGGAGCCATCATAGACAAACTAATAACTAGCAGGTGATCTCCTTGAGATGACTTTGCCTTAGATTAAAAGTAACAATGAAGCTCCCATAGGCAAGGCCGAAAAGAAAATTATTTTAGGAAAGATACCTGCTATTAATGTGCTTTTCTTGTTATTACTAAACATATATAACAATCACTAGGTTTTAGCCACCCTTTTGAGCAGATCTCTGCAGAACAGTGAGGATGTATGGTCTTGTACATCTACACACTAGACAAATAGATGGTTTCTTAATCCTTAATGATGATTCTATAAGAATTCCTAAAATTATAGTAGTGTTTACTAAGCTCTTTTATAGTAGGACTGCTATTAGGTAATTTCTGACAGTCAAAACTGCAATGAGAACTCTGCCAGTTTCCCATGTGTCTCCAAATTGCAACTTAGATAGTAAGTAGACATTCTACTATTCAGATCACATTCCAAGAGGTTGTAAAACCATTAACCAAAGGTCATAAAAGGGAACTAATGATTTATTATAGATGATAGGACAGGAAATAAAATATTGACTTGGTTTATTTATACAAAATTTCACTAATAATTTAGTTATGTTTTTTAACTCCTAATGGATATGCATGTAAGCATTTACTGTTATAAACTTCTTTTTTATTGGATATTTTATTTATTTACATTTCAAAAGTTATCCCCTTTCCTGGTTTCTTCAGGTTATATTGTTTGGTCAGTTTTACAATGGGGAATTCTAATCTTTTTGTTAGCTGCCCCTTGTTCCACATTCTTGCTCACTGAGCACCTAGCATCGCAGCTAATCAACAAGGGGCTCCCAATGAGGTCTCTGATCTTGGCTTCCCCCAGGGTCTCCCTGTCTACCTCTCTCTGTAAACATCCACTAATGTTAACAGTAAACTACATACTACATTCCTAAACTACAAAACTTCCCTCTTCAAACTCAAGGACTCGCCTCTGGCTACAGATGCTTGTGGCTAATAAGAGCTATTCACCTTTGACCTCCAACTGGCTCTAGTCACAACCCAAGGGCATCTTTTCTTTACACAGTACATTGCAAGCTTTCCATTCCTGGCCTTTGCTTGTGCTTTTGACCAAGAATTCAACCTTGGCTCACCTGCCAGAGAAAACTGGTCTTCAAGAACCAGTTCTTTGTGAGGCCTTTCCTGACCCTGCTAGGCCAAATAAATATATCCCTCCTTAATGCTCATGTCACATTTCATTCCCACCCTTGGCTTGGCATCTGGCTGCCACAGTTTAGCCATGAGAAAGGCAAACTCTTATTTTACTTTTGTGATGCACAGTGCCATGTAAAAAGTTGTTGTGCTACTTGTGCCAAAGAGACACCATTACCTGCTACACTGAGTGTTCAAATGCCTTTGTGTGGTTTGGGATGTTGTTGTTGTTCAGGTCAAATAAAGGCATGAACTTTAAACTTGAATCTTTAACTTATTTGATCTGGTAACATCATCTAGTGAGAGTCAGCTCTCAGGGAGGACCCAGCACTGGCTGTTGTACCTTGGGGCTTCTCTGCTTAGACCTGGGGTGACAATGGTGACTGCAAATTAAGCTGTGTGTAGACTTGTTTGTCTCTTACTAATTTCTCCCCATTCCTGTATCAACTAAGTAGGATACAAGTCTGTTCTGGTGGCTGGTGTCAAGAGCATCAATGTCAAAGTTTTAGGATACAGGGATAGAGATTTTCCAGCAGTGGAGTGGGGGTGGGGGGGCAACACCAACATCTACTTTGCTCAGGTCTGGGTCCACTTCATAAGTAAACCTTCATGGGGCTAGCTCCATGAGTTCCAGACCCAAGATGACATAAAGAGCCATAGAAATGGAACAAGAGCTGCCAACCAAGGTAATTCTTATGTAAATATTGATGGTTTGAATCAGACAAGGGAATGGATCAAAATAAACTCCTGAAGATCCTAACGATCTATGCTCAACTCAATTGTACTGAAGAAAATGGCAGGGAATCATTATGTATATGCAAGCCACTGCATTCAATATCCAGTATCACGTGAGACGTGATCAGCTGGCCACTTTAATTCATCATTGTTAGATTAGAGGGGAAAAAAAAGAAATTTCTTGGAAGAAAATTTCAGGATTATGAACTATACTTGAATTTAAATATCACTATGGTAAAATAGCATTATTTTATGTAAACAACATTTAATTATTGCACTATTAAAATATAAAAATAATGTCAGATTCACCATTTTCTTATTTAAATATTATTTCCTTTATTATCTGAAACCCATTAGATTTTATATTGAGAACTTAATCTAATTTTAGACATTCTATCTTTAATTTTTATATTCATTAGTTGCCCACAGTTGAATTTAGTAACATCATGAGAAACAAAAAAAACCCACCAATCTATTAATATAGATTTATTTTAGTTTGAGTTTATTTACATCAGAGTTTATTGTCTTGTAATATGATGAGCCAGTGGGGAGCTCTGACTGGATTCACTGCCAGTCCCAGGGAATCCCAGGTTCTTGGCTGGCTATAGCTGCAGGGACATGCTGGCCACACAGGAGAGGCAACCAGGCTTTCAGTGGAATTCCTGAGTTAAACTTACATAGCATAACTTGTTCTAAAATTATCCATCATTTTAGTGATAATTATACCAGAAAAAAGATATGCATCTACAACAGAGTGAGTCTACATAGGGTAGATGCTTTGAACGACTACAACTTTGTTCTCTTGAGTCTAAAACCATAAATATAATTTAGGGTGACTGAAAATGACTACAATTTGGTTCATTTTCTAAAATTGACATTATATGCTTTTGTAATTCATCAAGTTTCTGGATATAAGCAGAGTTTATAAGAAAATTGAAAACATATATCAAATCTAAGCTCACAAGAGTGGACACACTCAAGACAAGACACCCAGCTCTCTTGTTCTTTTCTCTCAGTCCTGTTCAGACTCACCTGGTCTCTCACAGCCCAGGACAAGCCCTGACTATGGTCAGTTCACTATTTTAGAGGCAGGCACATACCTGTTCTCTAAAAGCAGACTCTGGTGGATCAATAGCCAGAGGTCAGAGATGAGAAGGGGAACTCTTTGGTATTGCCACAGGTGGAAGAAATATTACAAGTTATCAAATACCCTTCTTTCAGCAAGCATTTAGAACACAGAGGACTAAACTAAACTTTAGTTAAAACTAAAGAACAGATGCCATCCACTGAAGACCATTAGCTTCAGTTCAGGAAGGGAAGACTTGAGCAGTGAGTGAGTGAGAGAGGCAGGCGGAGTGAGACAGCTGGGCAGAATATACAGACTGAATTGAAACTTTCACTTATAGAGACTCAGATAAGTTATTTGGAATCACTAAATCAAAGGTCAAAAGGATAGTGTGTTGTAATGCTATTGAGTATTATGTATACTTTGTCACCGAGGACGGTGGCGAGGACAAGTGACTATACAAAGCCCAGCTGATCTATTTCTGGTAGGCCGCTTTCATCTACGATTTGAATTCTTCATACGTGGCATGGACATATGGAAGATCTGTGACAAATCCACAGTGTTGGTCCCATATGATCTAACCAAAATCATATTCTTACAGTCTACGATTAGGATTTGCACCAGGCATAAGACGAGAGAAAAAAATTGGGAGAATTAAACATGTGACTTTCTACTTATAAAACAATGTAAAAATTTATTTTAAAGCCATGGTTGACCCAGATCTTCTCCTTTTGGTGGTTCTGGGCATACTTTGGTTCCTCAGTTTACCCATGCTGCACTTCCCCACATTTAACATTGCAAAGTTCACACAGAGTAAAGTCATGCAGATGAATTATTTTACCTTTGCCTGCACCTACATCAGGTGGAGGAATACCAGCTTAATGAAGGGAAACAGAAACAGGACACTGTATAGTTAGATGTCACACACCCATGAGCATGTACATTTATTTTAAAGCACTTATTCAACTGCTAAGGCATGCAGGATGAATAAAGCCTATTTCATCAGGCACAGGGACCATGTATTGCTGTGCCAAAACTTACCAAATATAAGCATTACTTAAGGTGCATTATTCTAAGAAGGCTTAGGATGTTTTGAACCATTTTTAGATAGAAATTTCAATTTCATATGCTATAGAAGCTACTGAAGATAACCAATAACCGGATGAATAGTCATTAAGCAATTTTATGGTTTAGAGACATGCAAAACCAGAAACTATTTCACAATACTTAAAATACTTTTAGGATTTATTTATTTTGTATGTTTTGCCTGCATGTATGTACATATGTGTACTGCATGACTGCCTGGCTCCCACCAAGGTCAGAAAAAGGCATCAGATATTGTGGAGTTGGATTTATTGATAGTTGTGACTCATTATGTAGGTGGTGGAACCTGAATCTGGGTCCGCTATAAGACAAAACATGTTCTGAACCACTGGGTTATCTATTTAGCCTCAGTTTACACAATTCTTGATCTTTTTCATTGAATCAAAAAATTATGAATGACTATTGAAAATATTCAGCTTAATGGGACATTTTTTGCTTTCTCTGCAGATGATATACCAAAATCCAATGTTTATATCTAAGTACAAAATAAGTGCAGTATTTAATTATTATTTTTATTTATTTCCAGAAAATCTAAATCAATATTAGACAAGCAAATTATTTCTAGTAACCCAGGAGTAGAACTAGAATTATATACAGACACATATGTCTATGTGTGTACAGTCAAAAAGTTACATCAAACTGTGAACTCTTGTGATGAATATTGTTATTTCTTATTCCCCCTCAAATATTTTTTTAAAGATTTATTTATTTATTTCTACGTGTGTCTGTTTGCATGAGTTTATGTACCTCATATGCATTCCTAGTGCCTGTGGAGGCCGGAAGAGTGCATCAAATCCTCTGGAACAGAAGTTATAAGCAGTTGTAAGCCAACATGTGTACTAAGAACTGAGCCCAACGCCCTTGCAGGAGCAGTAAGTGCTCTCAAGCACTGAGCCACGCTTTTAGCCCTGTACTCCAGTATTTTAATGTAAACTTAGAGGTTTCATATAGACTTAAAAAATAAATACCAAACAGCTGGACAAAATAACTGATGTTTACATTCATTGGGATGAGAAATTACAATCAAGGATGTTATTAGGTAAGATAGATATTCCGTAAGAGAAGGAATAAATTTTCAATGCCTTTTAAATTCCCCGGTATTTGTAATTATATGGATTGTATACATACCCTTCTTACCTTCGTCCACAGTCGTTATCGCTTCCTCTGTGATCTGACTGCCTGGCCCCACTGATGTCTGTGCATAGAAATAGAACTTGTACCGAGTGCTGAAATTTAAATTTTTCAAAGTCCAGCGGGTCTTGTTGGCAGGAATTTTTAAATCTACCAGAGGGCCTAGCTCATGTGTGCTGTTAACTGTCAATGAGAAATGACAAACAAGCACATTACCCATTAATTAGCTGTCATAGGAATATTATTGTAAATCATTTCTTCAACCAAAATTGTCCTCCCCACCATACAAGTGTTTTACAATTCTTCTTGTGCATTGGTTAATATACCAATTACCATTTAAGTAGTAAAATGTAACCTATAGTATAATATAAACAAGTGAAATATTTTTCCCTATTGGCTTCCACACTAGGGAAATTTTACAGTTAAATTACAATAGCAGTTTTCATTTTGTCTTTGCTGATGGAGTTTGATAATGTTAATAACTCCAAACATGTCTCTTGGTATCCTGTGGCCAAGAAACTTCGTCTTTAATTTTTGTTGCTAAATAATAGTCTCCTAGCCTAATGATAGGACACCCCTCCTTTCAGGACTACACTTAACAACCTACATTACCCTAAATATACCTTAATTTTCAATAACATATGCATTAGTTTTTCATAACAGGCGTGCTCTGAAGTTCTTTCTGGAATATTACTAGAAGGTGCATATAAATATTTTGAAAGAACCAGCTTGCATTTTACAACAGGAGCTTGCTGAAAATCCAACATTTCCTTATCGAGGTGACTTACTTGGCTGATATTGTAAGATGTACTCAGTCAGGATGCCATTTGGGTGGCTTGGGGGGTCCCATTCCAAAGTGAGGGAGTCCAGTGTGGGATTAACAATTTTCAAAGATGAGGGAGCACTAGGGACTTTTAATAAGAACAAACAGTCAACACATTTTTAAAAAAACATTTCAAAGTAAACACACTTCTATTTACACAATTGATCTGAAGTTTGATTTTCAGCTTAGTTTTTGCTTCAGCTAAAAAGTACATTATCACAAATATGTAGCAGAAATTTATTTCCTTTCTTCTCTTATCTTTTCTTTAATACCACTTCCATTTTAATTCACTAAAATCATCTTTTCAAAATACATAGACTGCCTTTATAGGGACTCAAACTATTTTAAAGCAGGCAGCACTTAACACAATTTATAAAGGCAAATGGGTTACTAAAGGAGGCCATCCTAAGCAGGCCTTTCAGAGGGAGCAACTGTGTTCTGACACACTAAATACTGTCCTCCTACCCAGGCTCCCCAACAAACCAAGTGTCTCCACATAGTCCCAGTCTCCACAAAGTCCCTGATGGGCTTTGGGTTGCCCAAAGCCTGAGCTGTGCCTATCCCAAGAGCTCACAGCTTCTCAGGATCTGAAACTGAAAGCCAAGAGCCCCATATGTTGGCTCACCCCTACCCCAGGGTGCAGGAGGCTCAAGGGCTTCAGGTCTCCCGGACAGAGGCTGGCAAATTATCAGAGGAAGTGGGTCTAGTCTTCCATTTCCATCTTTAAGAGGCTTGGTGCTGATCTCCATCAGGATGCTGCCTTTCTGCCATATTCCCTAGAAACCAATTAACACCACCACCATTGCTCCTTCACTCTAGCTGGAAACCAGACAATCAATTCGGAGTTTGTGTTTTTCCCATCTCCTGGGATGCTACGTCTTGGCAACGAACACTTTTCTCATCCTTATACATTCCTTCACCCTTCTGCTTTTGTCTTCCTCCTGTCTTCGTCAGGGCCTTCAATCATGTCTGTCACAGGCTTCTAAACTTTAACCTAATTGGTTCTTAACTTCCAAAGATCATAGGTCTCTTTTCTTTTAAAAGATGTTGACCTGTTGCATGATTGTGTTGTTGCAGAAGGTTCGTGATATTCTTTAAATGTCTCAGCAGATCCTGAAGGGACCACCACAGCCTGCAGACTAAGAGCTTCTGCCCCACAAGTTAGTATCCATAGCATCCAAGATCATGCATGATGTGGGTCCTCTCCCATTGCCATATTTCTTTTCTCATCCTGGCTAAACAACTTGCATTTGGTAGAAGGATGCTTTTTTAATAGCTTTGTGGCTTCAGACAAACTATTCTCCTCCCCGCTTTCAGTCCTTAATCCCATTTATCTCTTCTATGGCCCCTTGAGCTATCTAAAGGGTATCTTACTGATGAGAGATTACAGTGGAAAGAATCCTTCTGCCTCAGCATCTTAAGTGCTGGGTGGGATTGCAGACTCTATCACACCTGATGTAAGACTTGGAGCATTCTAAATCAGTACAACTTTATACGATACAAAAAATCATGAAGGCATGTGAGTCAGTTCCAACTGACTGAAATATCTTCCTTTGTGGGTATTTTCTTACTTCTTCCTCCCATCGCTCACACTTTCCAGAGGGAGCTATTGACACTTAAAGAAGATACGGAATGTGACTTGGCTCAGAAAGCTGGTGACTCCCACACTACATTAGCAATGTTTCAGATACCCTAAGTGAAAAGGAAATTTTTAAGGGGGAAAAGGTTATCTGGAGACAGCTTTCTGCACTCTGAAGTTTTATGTGTGGCTTCCAGTCATGTGTGGGTGACATTTCTCCAGTTTTCGTGTGTGCTGTGATCATTTCTAATCATGCAGTTTGCTTCTAGAGGATTCTCTCCATGGAGGGCCTGCTGTAGTGCAAACCCTTTCAGGATGTTCCACACGCTCCTTGATCCCAGGGATGCACCCATTCCTTACCTCCCTCCGGTGTATGGAAGCCTCTGTCCGTGCTGGCTGGGCCCTCCCCTTTCCCGTTGACCACTCGGACGTTGAGGGCATAGTGACTGTATGGCTGCAGCCCTGGCAGCATGCCGTGAGTCTTGGTGCCCTGGAAGGTGAGGATCTTCTTCTCAATGTGGCGCCTGTTTCTTTTAGAGGAGCTCTGGGTCTTCCAGTAGTAAATCTGAAGTGGCAAGAACCAAAGTCAGAGACGCACAGGATGTCAATATAACCATGCTTACTAAAACCAGAACACTGGGGGTAGCAAGGGGACCCAGCCGGTAATGGCCCTTGCTATGAAAGCCATTAGCCAAACCTGTTAGATTCTGGAACTCACGTAAAAGGAGGAAGAGATAACCAACTCCACAAAGCTGCTCTCTTGCCTCTACACATTCACTGTGGTCGGGCCTCTCCCTTCTCACTCATCCTATGGACTTGTAGGAGTGCACAAAGGGTGTGAGCACACATAACGCTTTTTTAAGTTGAAATGCTGATTTTCAGATAAATATCTTGGTGCGTTTTACATGAATATTAGTAAAACTAATGGATACTGGTTCTTAGCAAGTGAGACAGAAGCCCACAGAAAATAACAAAACTTAGGTCCACACAATAAAGCTGTGCTTTCTTATTGTGTTGGAGGACGATAAAAGAAATGAGTGAAAGAGAATGCGATTCACTTGGTTCTCTTATTTCCAGAATAAAAAAAATAACCATAATAAATATTCCAGAATTTTACTTGTATAAATTTTGCTGCCCATTGTTTATATGTTCTTGTTGGGTTAATTGAATCCTCACCCTAGGGAGGCTTTTATTATTACTCTTTTTGTAGTATCACTGAGCTCATGGGCTAGTGAGGGATTCTTCCAAAGCTATAATGACCCTGTACTGCAGGTCTCAGGTTAGTTTATTAAGTCACACTACCATCTCATCAAAAGTACTTTTACATTTTAGGCACAGATTTTAGAAAGATAAAAAGGTGTTGCCTAACTTTGGTCAAAATGTGAGTTTTTTTTGTATATTACATTTTCTTGACGGTTTCTTAGGAATTTAAAGGCAGTTTTCCAAGATAAATTAGCATATGCAGAGTCTGGTCACTATTGGGGGGAAAAAAAGGGAGTACAGTGCAGTACATAAAGAATCCTCTAGGGGTCAGTGTCAAACCGAAGTAGTGATGTAAGTGATCGTGGGGTTTTTTTGGCTATATGAATAAAAATATCTCTAGCAAATAATGTTTCTGTGGGTTTTTTTAAATAAATATAATTAATGATCATAAGGATGACTCAGTTATGTACTATAGAGTCTTAAAGTATAATCTGATTTATTAGTGTTCTCATTATTGTTAAACTAGGTGCAAATGGTTACATTTTAATTCTTAAAAAAAATCTGTCTGCCTTATTTCACATATACTGTCCAGTCATCAGAAGGTTCTAAAAAGGTGGGAAACCTGTGAAATACAGAGGAAACATCGTTTTATCACGTTGTTTTTTTTTTAAAGTGAGAATTCAAGTCAATTGTAGCTGGGTTCTTTGGGTGTGACTGGGAGCAGTGAGAAAATAATCTTGTGAAGTCCTAAATGCAAACACGGACAAACCACATCATTTCAACCTAAAATGCTATATGTGGCGAGTGGTCCTCACCATGGCCCTGCTACTAAGTAAAGAACACAAAGTGTTTCCCTTCACCTACCCGGTAGCCTTGTAAGTGTCCTCGGACACTCTTGGGAGGAACTGGGTCCCAGTGCACCTCTGCCAGCGTACTGTTCACCACGCTGACGCGAACATTTCCAGGAGCCACCATTGGAACTAGGAAGAGGACGAGAAAGGATGGAGGTGATTCAAATAGTTGTTATTTTTCTATTTCATGCAAAAAATAAATGTCACAACATTCAATAACTTTGGCTTGAAGCACATTCTACACTATATCAGAGAGTCTTGTCCTTTTGGCACTTCATTATTCATTCATCTGGTTTTATGAAAGCAACTTTGATACTGCAAACTTTCACTTCCCTCCACCCCCACCCTCAAGCTCTGGATTTGGAATCCAGAACCTCAGGTGGTAGGAAAGTGCTCTGCCACCAAGCTATTTCCCTGGCACTGAGTCGCTATTTTTCACATAGTAGGCTGTACAAATGCAGAGAAATAAGCAAAATGATTATTACCTCTTGCTTGCTAACTTGAGTACCTCTGGAACTAGCCTCAGTTTATACCTTGGGAGCTCTGTCCATCTAGACAAGAGTAGAATGGAATAGGCAGGGGACACTTACGGTCTTCTCCAGAATGCCCCATGACTGCAGCTGGCTCTGGTGCAAACCCCACATCATTCAGAGCTTGAACTTTTATCAGGTATGGGACAAAGGTTGGTGTGCCAGAAACAATGTATTTGGATACATTGGCCACAACCACAGACGTCCACTCATCGTCACCATCTTTCTGGCGCCAGCTCACTTTGTACTGGAGGCCAGGCCCATTCGATTGAAAACCATTCAGGGGCTATGAGAAAAGCCAAACAGAATGACTGTACAGCCTTTTACAGGAATAGCAAGTCCAGTTCCTAGATTCAAGTAAGAGAATGCTGAAACACTAAAATCTAAGCTCTTAAATGCCCACGTCTCCAGGGACCTCTTCCCTTCTCTCAATTGTGATGAGATCCAGAGTCGGATTCTCTGCATCAAAGGTTGCAAATCACAATTCTAAAGTAGTAAATAACACACAAACCTTCAAAGACTGGCTCCGTCGTAAGTGTGGGTGACTCTTAAAACATTTTAGCTATCTAGATTTACTTTATATATCCCTGTTTGTGTCATAGCTCATCATTGTCCACCGAGAGATGGAAACTTACAATCTATTTTTCTGTTAAAGATTTGGGTCTGTCTACTCTATCATATGTGAATATAAATATGCATATAGCATGTATGTGTATGCATAGATCTAAAGTTTTATCATTATGCAAATAAAATTTCAATTTTTAGTTCCTAACTTTTCAGATCTAAACCACAGATAATGTAAGTAAGAATGATTGTAATAACAATTTGGCTACTGGGAATAGCTTGATACATATATTCCAAATGGTCTTTCTGATGATAATAATGGCGAGCTAGCATTTTTCAGCATATATTCGTGTGAGGCATAATGCTAAGCATTTCACATACATTAGTTCCTTCAGTCTTAAGCAGCTGTGTTCCTATTCCCATCATACAGATGACTGACAGATACTTGGCAACAAATTCCAAAGCTGGGACTCTCACCTGTCCATTTTGGTCACCGAAATAGAACTATTTAATTACTATACAAAGTTCCCTTCTAAATACAGGTAAGTTTTTTTTTCCCAAATTGGGTCAAAAGGAATACGAACGCAGGTGTTATTCAAAAGCAACCTTTTCTGCTCAGTATAAAAAAGGTGGAGGCAAACGGAAGGCTTCATGGCTCACCTTCCATGTAATCACCAAGTTGTCCGGCTCTGTCCCTAGTCCTTCCACAGCCATGGGATTCTGATCTGGTTCTAAAAAATGAAGCAGTCCCACATGAGCAAGCTTCAGCTCTCCAGAAGGCATGGAAACCCCTCCCATTTCATGTCGACTCCATTCATTCCAGCCTTACCTGCGGCTTTTGTAAGATACTGCTCGGATGCCTCGCTCGGCATACTTCTCCCAATGCTGTTCTCTGCCATGACACGGAAGGAGTAGTTCACATAGGGAGACAGCTTCAGTTGGGCTGTGGTCTGTGTTCCAGAAACTTCAGCCTGGTGGCGCCACAGCCCTGCATCATGCATTGCATCTTCATACTCAATGATGAATTCTGGCCACAACAGCACACACAACACAAACCCAACACAATGAATTCAGTCAACATAGAGACACATTGCCAGAAATACCTTGTAGCAAGTAAGAGTAGCCAGACAAGAGTGATTTTTACAAGAAAAAAAATATCCTGTTAGGACATTCTGAGTTCAATACTGAAGTTCATGAAATATTTGGCATTTTCTCCTATCATGCTGAGCTCAGCTTAGTTAAAACTGCTTAGATAGACCTAATCCACATATTCTAATGGGAATTTTAAATATATGAAACAATGTTCAATTGTTGTCATAAAGAAGTAACTACCGTGAATACAGCTACGAAGCAGTTTTTCACTAGGAAGATTGACAGCAATCAAATATTTAACATCTTTTGTTGAGTGTGACACATTCTCAGACCTCCTGGGACGTGTAAATTGATACACTTGTATGCAGGACAATCGGGACTACCTAAAAGTTTTTAACATACACAGTCTTTGAGGAATGGTACTTCAAGCAATTGATTTTGCACAAATGTGATCACCCATGAGTTGTAAAGACACATGCAAAAGAATCCACATTGCTGCATGAGTTTCAGTTGAAGCAACCTAATGACAAGCTACATGCCTACCAGTGAGGCATATATAGCCAAATAGGATCCACACACACTGTGGAATACTCTGCATCAAGCTTTGAAGCCCATCATATCCTGAGTTAATACATGGTTTTTTATTCAAATGCTTTGATCTCTCATCTGATTTTTTTTCTGCTCCACTGATGTCATCAAAGAGAGGAGTTGACACTTTGGAATGTGTCCTTTCATGGCAAAGAGCAATGGGAAGAAAAGCACCTATGCTAAGATGAGGACCTATTGTCTATAAGCAGCTCTGTTACAAACTGTGGGTCGGAAAAGGTCAGTTTCCCAATATTTAGACTGGACATTATCACCATAAGAAGCAGCGGATTAAATATTTATTTTGAGATTCATCTCCTGTGTCTATGCTGGGTATTTCTATGTGAACTTGACACAGCTAGTGTCATCAGAAAGAAAGGAGCCTCAGTTGAGAAAAGGCCTCCATGAAGCCCTGCTGTAGGCAAGCCTATAGGGAATTGTCTTAATAAAGATGCAAGCAGAAGCCCTCCGTGGCCTCTGTAGGAGATTGTGCCTCCAAGTTCCTGCCTTGTTTGAGTTTCTGTTCTGCCTTCCTCCTATGATGAACAGTGATGTAGAACTGCAAAAAAAAGAAACCCTTTCATCCCCAAGTTGCTTTTGGTCATGGTGTTTCATCACAGCAATACCCTAACTAGGACAGTGGAGACTTAGAAGGTGATGCTTATAGATCTTAAACACAAATCATAGTGTGCTTGCTTCATTAACACTGTCAGGAATTAATTAGTTGAACCAAAAGCTCTAACCAGGAATGGCTCTATCTCTGAAGAGCATCTTTGGTTCTAACACCAGTGATGAAGAAAATGCCAATGAATGCATTTGCAAGGAATTACGGCAGTACATCATACAATTGCTAGAGATGCTGATTCGGGAGTAGCCATTGGGTTTACCAGCCACAAAGCCAAACCACCACATACTTGTAATGGGGCTATTGTTGTCGTCGCCTGGGGTCCATGTCAGCTGAACACTTTTGTCAAGTTGATTGGTCAATTCTAAATCAAAGGGAGGATTCGGGACATCTGTGGAGCAAACACACACAAATGATTGTCCTTTTGAAAGTCAGCCTTATTGTATTTGTGATACTGTACACAGAGGGACACCTTAGAGACATCACTTTTACTGGTCACAGAGCATGCAATGGAAATGATACAGACACACCTGAGGTTGCCAAAAACACTGCACACCCAAGCCAACCCATCACGGACTTCTGCTTGCTTGCTTTTCAAAAGACCCCAAATTAGGGGGTTGCCAAATCCAGTAAAGCAGAGCATGTCTTCAGCATGCTCAGTGTGTGTCCTCTCATGAGCAGAAATGAGCAGAAATGAACATAGGCAGAAATAACACCAAAGCTTCACTTCCAGCAAGACAAGGCAGACTGAACAGTCGGGCTGAGAGACAAATGCAGGAAAGTGGCATGCATTGTTCAAGAGATTGTCAGTGTTCTGAGACACAGGGAAGATTCAATCAGGAGGTGCCTGGGGACTGCTTTTTAGGAAGAGGGAGGTCTCTGCATGCACAGCCATCCTTAGGGCACTGAGAAGCAGGGCGGCCTCCTGCAATTGTGCTTTCAAATTTAACTCTCTTCTCTAAGACAAAAAAAAAAAAACCTAACTTTTTTCTAGAAGGGTGTTTGAGTTCTGGGGGAGTAGTGGACATATAAATATGGGATCTTTTTCTCTTCAGTAAAGCAGTATTACTTGTCCATAGAGGATAGGTATTTTAGAGAACGATTAGTGTGACTCTATGTGAAATCTAGCTAAGATTATGCTACAAAATCACATCTGATATTTGTGTGTTGAATAAAGATGAGTTTTCTAAATAAACATATTTCTGGAGATAATTTCTAATTATTTTCCAAACTCAGAAAAATAACAGGGCACTGTTAGGCCCCTTCTTTTGTTCATTCCCTGGTGACTTTTAACAGGAAATGAGTAAGTTTCTCAGACATAAAACATCAGTGTTGTCCCCTAGGTGCACACTGCGTGGAAATGGAATTTTAAAATAATATTTCTTTAATATTTATTATTGTTGTTGTTGGCGTGTTACATTTGTTTGTGGGCATATGTAGTGTGGAAATGCACACGTGCAGGTGAGAGAGCACAAAGGATAAAGGCTAATGTCTGCTATGCGATTGGCTACTGTGCTTCTAGGATTTGCCTGCCTCTGTTCCTCAGCACTGGAGTTACTGGCATGAACTGCCATGTTCTGCTTGTGTATGGGTACAGCAGATTTGAATTCATGTCCTCTTGTTTTCTCAGCAAGCACTCTTATCCACTGAGTCATCTCCCCAGTTCCTAAACACATCTTAAGAGACAAGTAAACCCAACTCTCAGAATGAGTCTAAGAAACAGCTTTTTCCTTCTATAGAATATGGCTGATAGATTTGTGATAAATGATTTATGCTACCATGCCATACAAGTAATCTGTCAAAGTGGGATTTTTACAAAACAGAATAATTTTATAATATCAAATAAAATACTTAGAAACAACTGGAAATACAATAAGCAAAATAGTCTAACCTTACAATATACTATAATGTTATAAGAAATAATTAACTATGGTAAATGAAGCCCATGATAACTGGCAGCCATTTCCTTTAAAGAAATGCAATGATGAAACAGAAAAGAGAAGGCGATGTGTGCAAATGGGAAATTATTTGACAGAAGACAGAAAAAGAAGGCTCATTAGTTTACCGTAAATGGGGGCTGGAGTTGGAGTAGGAGCTAGAAAGGACATTAATATAAAGGAGTTTAATCAAAATTAGTCATGGAAACATAGAAGAAGACAAAAGCAACATAATACTTTTTTTTAATTAAGCTTTCTCCTTAGTTGTGAGGTGTGACGTTGACAAACAGGTAGTGACAATTTAGGAATATAAAACCCCTCTGAGTCTAGATTAGAGGTTACTTTTCTTAGTTTTTTTTTTTAATAAATGTCATTAAATATATACCACCACCTTGTTGTCACAGTCTGTATATCTACACAGAGCACATTTATATGGAAATTGTCTCCTGAGTGGCCTCTCTGGGAGAAGAAAACCACTCATCCTTGTAGCCATGAAATCTTAACAAACAAATATTCAGTATCTACAATTTTCTTTCCCATCTAATATGGAAAGCCTGCGCACAGTGTGTTTGGTCTTGCCCTTACCGACAACCCTGAGCACAGCGCTGGCCGAAGCACTGTCCAGCGTTGTGTTGGCCGTACACGTGTAGGTTCCGCCATCGTCATCCTTTACATCAGATACCACCAGATGATCCTTGTCAGTGGAGAACCTGTAAACAGAACACATGAAGAGCCGCCGAAATGACAACTGGACATAGCTGACAACTGCCTTCCCAGCAGGCAAAGGTCTCTGGGAACTTGATAAAAAAGAGGGATGATAAACACTTCAGCAATAGGAGTGAACCCCTATTGTCACTTCAGTAATTAGTAAGCCTGAAAAACATTTGAGTAGGAGGGATATGAATTCTAATGGTTTTCAGTCAGTCTTATGGAATCTTAGGAGATTCGGCAGCAACCAAGAATGGGGCCAAAAGTTCCATGGTATACCATGAATATGGACAATTATGGCATGCCAACTAAAGTAAAAATTTTTAAAAATTGTATATATATATATATATATATATATATATATATATACACACACATACATACACACATACACACACACACACACACACACACGTGCGCATACTGTCACTGTCTTCAGACACACCAGAAGAGGGCGTCAGACCCCATTATACATGATCGTGAGCTACCATGTGGTTGCTGGGAATTGAACTCAGGACCTCTGGAAGAGCGCTCAGTGTTTCCTAACTGCTGAGCCATCTCTCCAGCCCTAAAATTCTTTTGTAACTGACTAAAGTTACTGCTGCCATCCTGAGGTGAGCGAGAGGGCTCCATATTTACTCCAACTACACTGTTTCACTAAGGGCTATGTGGTTATTGTTAAAAGAGAAGAATTGTTAAGACAAGGTACTATTTGCTGCAGAAATTTCCAGTTGTTTTTTTTTCCTCTTACATGTATAAAGCCCCACAGTAGAAACCATGAAAAACATTGTGATCTTTCTCATTGCTAGGTCATCATTCTCGTCTAGAAAAGAGTTTTCTAGAAGTTATTTGCAGGATTCATGTAGTATTCCAATGAGGCTGCAGACATTGTAAACGGTCTTCTAAGTAATTTCAAGTCAAACCTCAGCTGATCTAACCTGATGGTGGTCATTTCTTCATGCTCTCTTCTCTTGTTTTTTTTATTTAGATATTTTCTTCATTTACATTTCAAATGCTATCCCCTTTCCTAGTTTCTCCTCTGAAAGTTCCCTACACCCTCCCTGCGCCCTGTTCCCCAACTCACGCACTCCCACTTCTTGTCCCTGGCGTTCCCCTGCACAGGGGCATATGGTCTTCTCAAGACCAAGGGCCTCTCCTCTAAATGATGGCCGACTAGGCCATCGTCTGCTATATATGCAGCTAGAGACACAGCTCTGGGGGTACTGGAGAAAGGCCAAAAAGTATTGTGGAGTCATTAGCAAGCAGCGGGGTACCACTTATTCATCCCAGGCCTTGGTCAGCAGCAAGAGAACCACAGAAACCATCACTATGAGAACACAACACTCCTCGAAGTGGGTATCACTCGTGGCCGCTGTAATGGTTTTACTAGATCAGCCTGAGAGCTGCAGGTAGAAATACCACGATCTTTGTCCTGTTCCAAGCTACAGAATTGAAAGTGATCCTTTAAACGCTTTACTTCGTTTTGATTTCTTTTCCTTCTGCAGCTATTAGGTTTAAATTAAAAAAAAAAAAAAATTTTTTTCTCTTTAAAGTAGTGGTACAGAGTTGGATGGATTCCTGATAATGGAGATGGGATTTCTGCTTATTTGTAAAATGCAGATTAAAACATGTGTTGAGACTTCACCATTAAAATTATACAAGCATGGATGTTGTCCAAAATCTGGAGGGATTTTTACATCCCAAACCGCATCAGAGATCAGCACCCAAAGCCCAACGTTTGCGGGCTATCATTTCAAACCCTTTTAGTTCTAAGTATTTCACAATAGGAAGGAAATATGTATCTCAGAATTTTGTGGGCAGCTGACTTCAAACAATGAAAACTTGATGACTGTAAGCCTTTGACCAAGAGCAGTGTATAGAGAGAGGGAAGAGGAAAGAAAGACTCTTGACAAACCTTTCATCATTGGGCAGCTCTCCATTGTCCTTCAGCCACATAATGGTGGGGATTAAGGTGTGGTCATGTTTCACTCTGCATTCAAAGGACACCTTGCTCCCCCTCTGGACGACTGCATACTCAGGTTGTTTAATGATCCTGGTTGGATCTAAAGTTCAAAGTTATCATTATTCATTTTGGCAAAGCTGGAGAATTTGTTCCACGTCATATAGTACTTGAAAAAGTCTCATTAACAATGCCTTACCTTTGATTTCCAAGTGAACTTCATTCTTTGCCATCCCTAGTTTATTCCGTGCGACACAAGTATACGTCCCTGTACTATCCTTTTGGGCCACGGGAATTTCTAATGTTCCATTATCATGCAAAACATAAATGTCTTCATGAAGAGCGCTTCCTTTAGTGCCTTTAAACCTTCATTACAAAAGTTACCAGAGTGAGAATAAAACACACAGACTGTGGCCAGCAGCAAGCATCAAGGTCAAAGACATTCTGCATTTGTTACTGAAGTTAGATTTCTGCTCATTTATAAAGTGGACATGAAAACATCTGTTGAGATTTCACTTTTCAAGTTGTAAAATTAAAAGCCTTGTCCAAAACCTGAAGGGTTTTCCACAAGCAACTCTTCTGACACATCAGAGGAAAATACAAAGAATGCACACAAAAATAGGAGCACACAAAAATAAATGGAGTTTGCAGAATTAGAACACCTAAATACAATGGGCTATAATTTTATGAGATACATACTTAAATAGACATTATTATTTTATCCTTGAATAGATGACAAAATAGGCAAAAATAAGAATATATTGTAATATGCTTTTCTCCCATTTTTAAGATGACAATTTAAAGACATTTTGATTTCAAGGCTCTGGATTATATTCTAAGAGTAGGACCGACAAATGCTCAGTCAATGGAAAGAAAACATGTATGTGAGGTAGGAGAAGTAGAGACAGATGAATGGGGACAAAGTCCATCTGAGTTCAATGTTAATGTCCTCATCTTCACTAGGAAGTCTGTCTGTGTTCATGTTTCTCTTCTTTGTGGTTAAGGTTGAACCTGGAGAGACTTCCCTTTACCCTAAGCCTGCTGTCACTCTCCTCTCAGTAGCCAATGGTCAATACCTATCTGTTCCAACTGTTCCTCACACATCTTCCCCTTGGCCTGTCTAGCTCCTTTAAAGCAAATAAACTAGCAGCAACCGAAGGACTCCTCCCAGGAGTGGTATGTGAAAATGGATGGTCCGAGGGGAGGTAAGAGCACACAGCCTCTCCTCCAGATCCATGATGTTTTATTTTAGATTTATTGTGTTATTTTATGTAAATGAACATCTTCCCTGGTTAAATGTATGTGTGCCACATGCATACCTGAAGGTCAGAAATGGGCATAGACTTTTCTGGATTCAAGTAACAGAGAGTTGAGAGCCACCATTTGGGTAGTGGGAATCAAACCTAGGTCCTCTGCAAAAGCACTGAGTCAACTCTCATCCCCAACCCCAAGGTATTTTATTGTCAAGAACATGTTTCCTAACCATGTGAATAGTGTCCTTCAGATACTATTCATAAAGTTCCGTGCAATGTCCATGGCATTGTGAAATATGGCACCTCTAAATCTCAAAAATAGTTTATATGTAGTTAATAGAGCATTCTGGTAGTATACATGTTATATATATGAAAGAATTTATTATACCCATAGAGTGGGTAGTTAATAAACATTTGAGAAAGATTTAATGTACTATAATATGATGGTCTGTGCATTGTATTTTTCCTGTTTGTTTTTGGACTAAGGCCAGACATTGTTAGAATTAAGTATCAAAAAACAAATAGAGCCATTACTTACCACTCAATGGTAGGCATAGGAGATCCAAAGAAGGCACAATCTAGCAAAGCAGGCCTGTTTGCAATGACCTGGTACAGTGTGTTTGCTGATGTGAGAATCCGAGGTGGTTCAGCTAAAACAGTTTTAAAAGGTAGAGTGAGCACTAGATACATTTTAGGTTTACAGTGTATTTATCACATTTTGTTTTGGGTTTGTTACAGTTTATAATAAAGTACAACAGACATGATATTTCTCCTAAGTTCTGCATCCTGTGGCATCAGCATAGTCACTCAACATAGGCACAACACCTCCTAGTGTATGTTCAATATGTTACTTGAGAGTTATTCAATTACTGATTTACTTATCTGTATTTTCTATGCTGTTTAATGATTGATTCTGTTATGTGTATCTCTTATGACATTGAGTATCTTGTACTGAAAGAATTCAGCTGTTTGATCATGTTAGTAATGGCATAGTGTCTGGAAGGAAAATATGCCATTGCTTAATGACTGACCCATCATGTCCTGGGACCCAGCACTGGGAATGTTGGAGACACATAGAGAAGGCAGAAAAAAATGCCCAATAGGAAGTGTGGGTTTCTAGAAAACAGAGGTTACTAAAAGGCCTCTTACAGCCAAGGAAGCAACAGCACCAAGAGCATGAAGAGAAAAAACATAGGCTAGGAAAAGAGATTTGCTCATCATATGCCCGATATAAGACTAATACACAATAACGTGAGCAAAGGACCCAAATCCACATTTCTCAAAAGCAGACACACAGACGGCCAACAGGGATGTGAAAAGAATGATCACTATCACTAATCATACAGAGAAACACAAACATCAACCACAGTCATGTATCTATTGATACCTGTGAGAACGTCTGATTTTAAACAGACATCCATGAATGCTGTCTTTCAGCCTTAAAAAAGAAGAGAACGTGGAGCTTGAGAGATAGCTCAGCACTTAGGAACACTTGCTGCTCTTCCAGAAGACCCACGTTCGGTTCCCAGCATCCACATCTGGGAGCTCACAGATGCCTGAAACTCCAGACCCAGGGGATCAGGCACATTCTTCTAGCCTCTGCAGACTCCTCTACACATATGGCAGGTACTCACATAGACACCCAGACATAAAAATAAACAAACATGCTAAAAAGGAGCAGAGGATCCTGTATTTGTGGTACTGATGAACTGGAAAGACATCGTATGAGTACTCAGAGTTACACATACTGAAATAGGAAACCTGAAGATGTTAAATCATTAGAAGTAAGCCTGAGAAGAAACCCAGAAATCAAAGCTGTTTGTGGGAAGCCACATGTGCCGTTGCAGGGTGGAGCTGGCTACCACTGGCCATCGCCCATGATTGTGGGTAAACAACCAATGTGCGCATGTGCATAAGAGTTTTTTTGCTGAGTCACTGCCTGGCCCAATGCATATTAATGAGGTACTGGTAGCATAACCAATCAGGTATGGACACGTCACTCCTAGACCTATATAAGCAGCACCATTTCTGGGCTTGGGGTCTTTGCCTCTGCAATCAATGCTCTCCCAATAAACGTGTGCAGAAGGATCCTATTGTGGCATCTTACTTGCTGGCGAGTCAGGTGCTCACAAATGTTTCCTCAGCTTCCACTAGTACCTCAAGTGCTGAGCTTCTAGGCCACTGGGAAGGTAAACAGCGAATTTTGTTTGGCTTCCTGATGTTAGTTTTATTTTGAAAAGCAACACACTATTTGAAAGGATTCAAGTATAAATCCTGCTTGCCACAAGAATAATTCTTACATAAATTTTTAAAATGTAGCTTTTGGTAATTTTTACCCAATAGGAGAGATGTAGTGTTCACATAAGTCAACCATTATACAACATGTTTGAGATCATCAGAGTTTCCTACAGGGTTGTTTTGTTTTGTTTTGTTTGGCCTTATTTTCACACATGAAGCAGTGCATATCTGTGACTTGGTTAGAAGACAAGCATTATGAGTAATTTAGTTCTTTATGTGGGAATCATGAAGTTGTTTTTGAACTTGTCAGTTTCGGCAGTGCTAAATGAGAGTGGGTCCATAGGCTTCCATGTTTGAATGCTTGCTCTGCAGTTGGTAGAATTGTTTGAGAAGGATTAGGAGGTGTGGCCTTGTCAGAGAAGCTGTGCCACTGGGGATGGGCTTTGAGGTTTCCAAAGCCCACACCATACCAGTTGACTGCCAGCCTCCCTTGCCTTGTAGTTGTTGTCTCATCATATAAGCTCCCAGCTACTACTCCAGCACCATGCCTGCCTATCTACTGCCATGCTCCCACTGTGGTGGCCATGGACTTTACTGTTCTCTGGAAGTGTGAGCCCCAAACTGAATTGTTTCTTTTATGAGTTGCCTTGGACATGGTTCTTTGCTACAGCCATAGAATAGTAACTAACTGTCTAAGGATGAAAGAGCTGACACATCCATTGCTAATATAAACAAACACTCTTTTCCTTTTTGAAGGGTTTAACAGTCAAAACACCAGTGAACAGAACAGCCTGTTTGATTATTTCTGCAGCAAAGAATATGCCACATAAAAACTGTATGGAAGAATTGCAAGAATAGACAAAAATCACCCTTAAGGCAAGATCTGTATCTTATCTATCCTTGTTTAGTCTTTGTAGCTTCAAACACTGTGCATTACAGGTAGCAAAGACATAATGCATTTTTGCTGAATGAGCAGAAAATAACAGCTGTCATTAATTTAACTTTCCATGGTTTTAATGAAGGAAGAGCTTACCGAGAACATTTACAAATGCATTTGCTAGTAAATATCCATATTTGTTAGAGGCATTGCACTGATAAACCGCACTTGAGCTTTCTTGAACATTTGAAAATATAATGGTATCGCCATCTATTTTTCTGCTGGGGTCATCGAGAGCAACTGTCGGAATACAAAAAGAGAAAATATATGTTTCTTGTTGCTTAAAAGATATACGTTAAATGTGCAAGTCTTGAGATCTATATTACATAACTGGGAAGTAAATACAGGCTGGTCTAAGTAGATGCATCAGCAAAAGGAAAAGCATCCAGGCAGAGTTTATCATCAAACACAAGCACAAGAATAAGGACAATGCTCATTTAGTGCTGTGTGGATGGATTGCTGTTTAACACCGAAGACCACTTGAAAAGCAAGTCCACGTTGAGCAAGAATATCAAATTCAGGAAAGCACAGGCATGTTTATAAAGAATCCAGCTATTTAAAAGGAGGCAAGATAATCATCCAAAGGAGGGAGTAACAGCTCGTCATCAAATGGGAAATATGCTGGCTGGTTCAAACCTGCCTCCGTTGAGGACCTAGTCCTTAAAACAGACAAAAAAAAGGTATGCACAGGGAATGTGAGAGTCCAGAACAAGAGGATATCCACTTTCCTGCTGGTCATACATCTGGGGCTGAAGGAGAAATCAGTTATATAAAATTTCTCTTAAAGACCCTTTTCACCTAAATTCCTTAAGTACTTAGAACATGTTCCGACCAGGATTGACCCATGGTGAAGTTGGATGAAACCGGCTGGGTGATACAGGATGTGAGGATTTAGTCCTAAGCAAGGCAAAAACCAAGGAAGTGCTGTACAGTGTTGTGTTGTGCTGTGACGCACAAATTTCTTTTTCTGAATATTAAACCCTAGACCATCACCCCACATTATTTTAAAAGCAAATTGCCCTAGCATGCTGACCAAAACCAAAGTAAATAATACTACCTCTCCCCCCATAACTGCCTATGGCAACCATAAGAGGATTGCCCTTTCATTCTAAACACATTTCTATTTCTGGGGTGACCAGAAAATGTTTATTATAAAAGAAATATCTATCACTGTACTGAGACTTCATTATCACTTTGAAATAAATGTACCTGGCTCACCTCTGGCTTATTAAGTCACTTTAATAAAAATGAATCTGGCTATAGTTATTCATTTCTATTTTACACACCCAAGTACTGTCCTCATTTCACCCTGTGTTTTTTACCACTATAATTTACCACAAATCTACTATCTTCAAACAACACAAAATTCACTACCTCTTGCCTCTCCAAGTTGGAAGCCTGACAAGAATCCCACTGGGTTAAAGTCAAAGTCCCAGGAAAGCCATGTTCCTTCTTGGTATTGCAGAGGAGTCCAGGTCTTTGTTCTTCCTGCTTTCTGGAGAACTCTTAATTTCTTAGTCCATCAAAGTTATCAGTGTTGTTTTGGTTTTGTTTTGCTTTGTTTCTGTTCATTCTCCATAAACACATTTCTCCCTGACTACGGTCAGGGGAGGCATAGGACCTTTGAGGGTTCTTGTGATGAAACTGGGTCCTAAGCAGACACTTGAGAGTCAGAAAGCTCCTTCCCACCTGGACAAAACCTGTCTGTGCTACAGGAGGGGGCATGTTCGCAGGTTCCAAGGACTCGAATGCAGACATCTTTATGAGCCATTATCTTAACTATTGCACATTTCTACCATTACACTTGTAGCCCAACAGTCCTTTAGACATTTCAGATCAGAATATTCTAACAACTTGTCATAAATTGAACTAGAAGACATGTTCTTACCCTCCAAGGATTATTAAAACTTCAACTTGTGAGCTAACTCTCAGGGAGTAATTAATGCCCTTGTTCCTGAGGTAGCATAATTGTCTTAGAAAAGTAGGATTCAAAAGTCTGGCCGCAATCAATGGCTAAGGTGTGAAACCATCTTAGAAATATTTTTATTCTCCTAGTGATAAGGCATGTCATGATACTTTGAATTGACTCCTTAGCTTACATCTGCAATTACTGATTAAAATTTTTCAAGATGCCCTAAGGAAAACATTGTTCCAAAAATAATACAAGTAGAAACCATAATTCCTTCAACAGGGTATAGATTGTATCAGTAAATAACATTAGAGAATAAATGTTACATTGTCCCAGGAAGTGACCTGCAGATATTGCAGACAGTCAGGGATCTGGGAGTGAGGTACCAATCAGGGAAGGCCATGTTTCTTATCCTAGCTCCAAAGCCTTGCATCCCTGGGGCTTACTGATAGACAACACTTGCAAGGATGTCCGTTAACTGCCTTAACAAGGCATACTGAAACATGAGCAGGACCCCTGGCCTCTCTTGCTCTGTGGGTTGTTCTCAACACACGGACTTAGAATGTGGACATTCAGGGCTAGAGCTGTCCAGGAGGTTTTTGGTGTCCACTATATGCCTACCGTGACTGTACCTCTGAAGAACAGTAATGAGTGTGACACGCAGGCAGAGTACAGTCTCTGAACTCTTAGCATAGCTAAAAGACCGTAGGACAAAAGTTCCTCATACCCCTGATCTTATGGATTTTTAAAATCATGCAACCATATTCCAGTTAATAGTATACAGTTTAATTTTTATACGATTAAACTCTTCTGGAGGATTGTTAAACAACAATGTGAATGTATTCAACATAATTCTACTGTGTATTCAAAGGTTAAGTTAGCAAAAGTGAACCTAGGGTGTCTTAGTTAGGGTTTTACTGCTATGAACAGACACCATGACCGTAGCAAGTCTAAGAAAGGACAACATTTAATTGGGGTTGGTACCAGCATAGTGGGGTATTCCTGTGACAACCTGACCATGGTTTGGGGAGGACCAGAAAAGGACTTTGGAACTTTGAGCTAAAAGAGCCATTGGGATGTTAAGAACTCTGTGGGATGTTCTTTAGGAGCTTGGAAGATAATGTTGAGAACACGCAGAAGACAGAGGCTTGTGAAATTTCAGAGGGAAGATTAAAGACTCTTATCAGGGCATTTGCTATTTTGATTGTGAAGATTCTGTGGTTCTGGTTAGCTGGGGCTGAAGAATCAGCTGTGATTAACAAGATACCAGAACTAATAAAGAGAAACCTTTGCATTACTGGGACTATTGATGCTGGTTAGCTGGAGCTAAGAAATTAGTGGTGATTAAGAAGAGACCAGCATCATTTAGGTGAACTCTTCTGGGACATGTTTTCTGAGAGCACAAAGAAGCTGTGTCCCAGAGATAGCCAAGGTTGTATCTTGTGCTGTGGCTGGACTTGGTAATTTTTAAGAGTCACCCAGGTGGTACTGGTTTTGAAGGCATGAAGGGGTCATGAAGAGCAGCTGAGGCTCAGCACTGTGAGAGGCCATGGAAGGCCATTGGTGAAGGTGCAGCCTCAGTTGCAATTGATGGCCCAGGACTAAAGGGGTCATGCAAAAAAGTTGAGGCTTGGCACCATGAAGGGAGCCTATGAAAGGCTGTTGGTGAAGCCTTGTTGCAGTGTTTTAGAGATGCCAGTACCATGAGATGACCACCAAAACAGCAGCATCAGTGGAGAACAGGCATCTGGAGCCTAGAAGACAAGGTGTGGGCTACAGAAGGCAGAGCTGGAAAAGTGACCCAAGCCCTTGGAGGAGTACACAAGATTGTGAGTGGTTCCCAGACATTGGACAGTTAGAGTTTGATTTTGCTTTTGATGGTGACTATACCCTGATATTTTTCCCTCTTGAAGTAAGAAAGTATTTTAATGGACCCCACAGATAAGAAACATTGAATTGTAAAAGAGATTGGATATTTAAAAGGGATTGAAATTTTAATATGTAAGAATTTGCAAATATTGTGAGACTTTTAAAGTTATTTGGCTCTTGGGGATAAATAAGAAAGTTATTTAGGTCTTGGGGATGAATAAGAAAATCAGGGTTGAGGCTTAATAGTGATGTGCTTGTGTGTCAAATTGACAAGGGGTCAATTGTTCTGGCTGGTTTTGTGTGTCAACTTGACACAAGCTGGAGTTATCACAGAGAAAGGAGCTTCAGGTATGGAAATGCCTCCATGAGATCCAGCTGTAAGGCATTTTCTCAATTAGTGATCAAGAGTGGGAGGGCCCCTTGTGGGTGGTGCCATCTCTGGGCTGGTAGTCTTGGGTTCTATAAGAAAGCAAGTGGAGCAAGCCAGGGGAAACAAGCCAATAAGTAACATCCCTCCATGGCCTCTGCATCAGCTCCTGCTTCCTGACCTGCTTGAGTTCCAGTCCTGACTTCCTTGGTGATGAACAGCAGTATCGAAGTGTAAGCTGAATAAACCCTTTCCTCCCCATCTTGGTCATGATGTTTGTGCAGGAATAGAAACTCTGACTAAGAAGCAGGGTTTAATATCCTAGGCAAACACTCAACCACTGAGTTATAATCTAAGATATAAAGATATAAGCTATAACTCTAAGATAGAAAAAAAAACTGTTATACTACCATGACCCTTGAACTCAAATGGTAAAGCCAGAAGGACAATTTCCCCAAGTGTATATGCATCAGCCACAAACAAAACAAAGTCGGCTGCAGGTCCCACTTTGCTTCAGTATTAAAGGCATCTGACTCCACCTCATTTGTGCTAAATGGAGTAGTTTTCAGATACTTATTTCCGGCATAACATTTAGGGATAAAACAAACTTGGACTGGAAGTATAAGAAAAGAGTAACTACCATTCTCTCTATGAAAGTCTGGATTATGATTTCCTTGTGCAGTTATTAAAGAGGAGCAAATAAGCCTAGGAACTGTGGTGACATATGGTGGCTCAGTTGGTGGCTGGGCACAGAATGGAGTCACTGCTTCAGAGCCATTGGAAATCTTTGGTTGCTTGGTACTGGCTACTGTGTGGGAACAGCTTGCCAACTTGCAAACTCAGATCATCTAAAGAAATAATTCTAGGAACAACCAACTTCATGTGCTGTAAATGAACACTAAAGAAAGAAGTGTCAGAGTGTAGCATCCCCATCTATAATTTTATGTCCCAAGGGTGAGGATACACACACACACACACACACACACACACACACACACACACATCCTTACAGGGATGGCTACAACTGTAAACGTCTCCAATATTTTGAATATAAAAACAGTGATAATAAGTAAAAATGCTATCTTATAAGTACTTAGTACAGTCAATCTGTAAAATGTATTCATATCAATTATATAATTTTGCTTAAAGAGATCTTTATTAAATTGTTTAACCAGATAATATTATATACATTTTTAGATATGAAAATTATAGACAGGAGTACTTAGCATTTTGTTTAAATGAAATTAATGTTTCCAGGTTTCTATTTTAGTCCAAGTTTATAAATATTTCCTGGAGAATTAACAGCAATTAGAGATGACATAAAACCAAGCTTTGGGAAAGAGCTGAATTTCCCATCTCCTGTCTATTCTATCCTAACACAGTCTGCTGACAGAGATCAGCAGCCAGGGGTCATGGGTGGGGTACAGCAGGGTCCCTACCAGCTCATCACCCTCAATTATGAAATGTCCATCTAAGAATCCTCACACTTCCGGCTTGGCCATGCTCAAAAATGCATCCCGTCTCTGTGACAGAGAAGAAAGCAACTGCCAGAAGCTCCCCAGAGCAGCCTGATGGGCAAGGTCACTTGCTGTGCTCTCCTGATGTTCAGAGTTCCCTTTACTGAATGCCCACCAGAGAGGCTGTTCTGAACTGTGCAAGCCTGAGGTGGGGCACCCTAGATCTAAAACAGCTGTGGAATTCCTCTCCTATTTGCTTGGCTTCCTTCCTTCTTTTCCAAGGGAATATACTTTTGGGATGAAAAAAAAAAAAAGAACTAATTTAGAATCTTATTGGAGAGATCTCATGTGAAATCTTTCTGTTTTTTACCTTATTGGATGATTTGGGGTTACAGTAGAAAAGTCTAAGTTGTCTCCCTGAGACAATTGCCCTCACTGAACACCCTGTCCTCAGAATTTCACCTTAACGAGTATGTTTGAAGGCATATCCAAAGCTACCAATACAACTGTTAATAGAGTCCAAGGTTCCACCAGGCGTTGCTCTGCTGGTGCTGTCCTCCAAAGGTCTGTAGCCTTCACAAGTTCATGTGTTGAATCCCAAGCTCCAAGGTGGTATTAGTCCAAAGGGTCAGGGTTTTGGCAGGTGACTAAGTCATAGGGCTCTTCTCCCACAAATAGGGTCAGCATCCCTTACAAAAGACCCAAGAGAGACCGTCTCTGTCCATACACAGAGTAAGACCCAACCCCAGAAGCCAATTCTGTAGATACCTTCAACTTGGATTTTACAGCTCCCAGTACTGGGAGCAGAGCCATCATGCTCTGTTGTTTATAAATGACCTAGGCCAAGGTACTTTGTTATGGCAGCAAAAGCAGAGAAACATGGCCAATGTGGAAGGATGATCAGGAGGAGAGGTCAAGCCCATCACTTAATTCCCCACACGTGATCAATTTCCCCTGTGTCCTGACTGCCAAGCCCACGAGTTTATGCCTTCAACAGCCTCTGGCTGTCCTAGTTCTCCTGCAGAGTTGCTAGATGGATATTCCCTCCCACTTGTCTGTTTTTGCTGAGTCTAAATCTCAGGAGCCCATTTAATCTCTCATAAACTGCAAAGTACCTCTCAGCTGGAAAAACAAAACAAAACAAGACAAAAAAAAAAAAAACCCCTTTGGTGCAAAGTGCTGAGTATTCAATATTGCTGTTACTATTATATATGCATTCCTATTTGAACCATACCTGTACCAGAAAACATCATTCACTTCTGGGTTCCCTTCCACTCTTTCTCTCAGTTGTCATTCACAATCCCCTCAGAGTGACACTAGCTCTTTGATATGTGATCAAGGGCTAATATTTGTGGCGTTTCCTGCTCTGATCATAATTAAAACTGGAGCATAAATATCAATACCAATTACTGGCCTCATTAGACTCAGTTTTCTTCCAAGGACATATTTCCTTTTGTGGTAAACACAAGCTGCTTCTGCCCAAGTATCTGATAACTGCTGTGCTGTGTGACACACGCAAACTCCCAGGGAATGCGGCAGAAAACACTCTGGGCATAGGCTGCACTCACTCAGACTAAACCTACACCCCCAGTGCCTGCTTATTAGAAACGCTGTGTCTTTCAAGAGAAAATTTCCTGGACATCTTCATCTCTGGGATGAATCTTCCACCCTAAAGGAAGACTAAGTTTGACAAAGAGCCTTTTGTTGTGCGAAAGTAGAAGCGAGAGTTGATTTTCAAGAGGGAACTACCAGGAGCGGAGTTACTCTTTAAGTACCAAAGTGAAAGGGTCTTTATTAGCAAAGCATCGATCAGGGTAATGATTAGGAGGTGAGCCTGAGGACAGGCTTGAAGCAGCAATCACCTTTGTTTACATCCCCCCACCCTGCCCTCCATCTAAAAGGAAGTCTGAATTCTAAGTAGTGGGAAATGTTCAAGGGCCTCCCATTGTGAGGAGGCTAAGAGGTAGAGGAGGAAGGCAGGGGTTGCTCTCTGTAAGTTCAGAAACAGTGTGGGGCGATTCTAACTCCTTTTTTTTTTCTTGCTTTGTTGTAAATCCCTTCTAATAGCTCCAATCCTCTAATAACGTTTTACAAAATGAGCCTTTACTATGACTTGGAGGACTCATGGGAACTCCCTGGCCACACACTTTAATGAGCCACTGTGGGCAGCATAGTGGCCGCCTGGGAAGATGGCTGATGAAAATGAGCTAGGAGTAGACCAGCACAACAGCAGTGGACAGTTACAAATGCAGCCAATGTCTTAATATTAAAGATCTTCGGAAGATGCCCTCACAAGACTCAAGGAGGGGAAAGTGGCAGAAGGTGTGGCACCCTGCATAAGGAGCAGGTCCTTCAGATATGCAGTGTGACACTGACCTCTGGAGAACATGCAGTGGGTGGGGCACAGGGGCTTTCCCCAAGACTGAAAACTAAGGTCAGACAGATGTTCCTTTCTTTTGCCATCTACTAACTCAGCCTGTCACCCTGTCAGGCTCTGTGGTCTATGACCTTTCCAAAGAAAGCTAATCTAAACTGTGGGAGATGTTTATGTCTCACCCTGTCATTCTCCCCACAGTCTTGGGGGGAAAAAAAGAGAGAAAGAGAAATATTATTAAGTTCTGATTAATACACAGAATTATCTTTTTATCAGAAGTTCTTTTTAAACTTTATTTTAGTACATGCTTTAAAAATCTATATGTAAGTATAAGACAATAAAAAGTTTAAAGGTGCTTTGGTGCCTCTGTTAACATTACAGTCAGCTTCTATACTAAAGGTAAATTATTTCACCACGCATTTGTTAATTGCTGAGAGACATGTGCACTTTGAAAGTACCCTTCAACTAGAGACAGCAAAGGACACTTACTTTCTATTGGGACTCCATTTGTTAACCAGCTAATTCTGGGTTTCGGGTTGCCATTAGCTCTGCAGATGAGGGTCCCATTCTCTCCCGGGGAAAGCACGAGGTTTTGAGGTGCCACGATCCAGTAGGGAGCCGCTTTATTGAAAGAAGAAAAACGAACTTAGAAAAACACCTGACTCAAAAAGTATTGTAGCCAAAGAATACATCAGACCATTGTAATACATGATATGGGTTTGGTTTTTTAAAGACTTGATAGCATTACTTTTTAGAATGAAAGAAAAAAACAAAACATAAGAATTGATTCAAATAATTCTGTAGACTTTATAAAAAGTAAGGAGAATCACATGAATTTGAACTATGTGATTATGATACAGAGAAACAATTTTAAAACTTTTCAATTTTGAAAAGTTGCAAAGATAGAGTACGGTGTTCTATACCCGTTGGCTCAGGTTCCTCTAATACCATGGTTTTATACAGCTGGATTGTGGTTATATATAAGAGAGAAAAATGACCGTTGCCCTGTTCAGGATACTACCCCAAATCCACTGGCTGAGTTTGTTAGCCAGGGAGTTTCTTGGTCTCTCCTTTCCATTCATGATTTTGACGCATTTGGAGAATACTAGACACATTTGATAGAACGCCCTCAGTGAGTCTGTCTGATGCTTTCTCACGATTAACTCAAGGTTCAAGGTTGTGAGGATATCACAGTGGTGATACATCTTTTCTTATCACACGACTCGAAGGAAAGCATGAGAGCACAGTGACGTATTAGCAATGTCTATCTGCGTCACTTGGTTAAGGTGGTGTCTGCCAGTGCTCCCACTGTAAAATTATCCTGCCCTGTAATCTGTGTTCTATTCTTTGGCAGCTGCTCACCAGGATAGCCAACTCCCCATGAGGACATAACTTCCATTCCCTCCAGGAAGGATTATTATTAGTGGACATACATTAAAAATGTCCCAGCCACCAGTTTTTTTTTTTTGTTGTTGTTGTTTTTTGTTTTTTTTTTATGCAGAGAAGAACACATTGAAGCTACGCAAATAGCCTGCTTCTCCTTGAAGTTGTTTCCACCCACCAACTTCAGAATTCCTCCCTGGATCTTGCCTGCAGTAGTTCTCTCTGTGGGACTATCACGGTGCTTTTCTGTTTCTGCCATCCCTTCTGTGTTTACTAACTGCAGTTCTGCGAGGAAGATTTGAATGAGTGGCTTTTTAATCTGGCCTGGATGCAATTACAATATAAATGAGCAAAGATTCATGACACAGTGAGTGTGGGTATAAATGTCAACTTCTCGTTACTGAAGAACACAATCAAAAGCACATTAAACGGAAGTTTCAGAGCCTCCGCATTTGAGGGGAATGCGTTTGAGATGAGGGTTTACCTTTAACAGTGACAGAAATGGTGTGATGGACGGCTCCTAATGCGTTTTTTGCTATGCACTGATAATTTCCAGAGTCGGCTTCGGAAACATGAGTGATCTGCAGGGTTTTCTTAAAGTTCCGATAAAATGTCCGGTTGGCGGGAAGCATTCCGTCTTCTTTGATCCAGTAAATAATTGGAGTAGGTCTAAGAGAATAAATAAGTAATGATCTTACAAAGGAAGAGGAGCTCACCTGTGACGGCTTTGCAGAGTGAATTTTCATGGACATTTATAATCTTATAATCGATTCCTTATGTATGGCAAACGTACAAACCGTTTAATTAACATCACATTTTTTATAAGTCATGCTCAGGCCCTGTACTTGAGATGATTCCATTTTCAAATAATTAGAACTGTCCTAATTTTTTGATCTCAGTGATGCTGCACCCTAGGCATGGATTGCTTTACTCAGGGGACCTAATCTTTTCTTCAAAGTTCTGCTCAGTGAGGATGCTCTACAGACTTGTACTATGCCAATCAAGCGAATTACTATTAAGCTAATCATATTGATTAATTTAATCAGCTAGCACTAAAAATATATAATGGATCAACTCCCATGCACATCAGTGCCTCTGGATTTTATATATATTTACAAGTCAACCTGATGAAACCTGCTATTTTATGACATTCCAATAATGTGAATTAAATGACTAATGATTAGAATTATTTTCTTCACTTTACTATCAGTGAAATTTTAAAATACCATTATGCTAGCTGATAGTAGAACAGATTAATGTTATTCTAGTTCTCACTCAATTTTACTATTTTAAATCAGGAAAATCCAAACAAAAGACTTAAGAATGAAAAGCCAGAATATTGCTTGGAGTTAGAGCTTTCTCAATGGCTCAGGTGGTCCCTTATATTCTTCTCTGACCTTGGTTCCCTGACTTCCTTGTGCCTTCGCATCTCCAGTCGTCTTAATGAGGATGGTTGGCTTGTATAACATCTTCAGAATTTATGTGAGATAAAATTTTTTAAATTGTTCAACATAAACGTGTGTGTGTGCACGCACACACATGCCTGTGTGCTCAGCCATGTGTGGCAGGAAGACATCAAGGAAGAAGGGCTGAGCCAGACCTCAGGACATCACGGTATTTGTTATCAGAGTTGCAGGAGGGGTTTAATGACCACTTGTAACATGTAGCTTTGTTTGGATGAACAAAATGACAGCATATAAATTTAAATTTGATGAAGTGGCTTTTAAAATTAGCACATGCTGTAAACATGCAAAGCTGCAGACGTGAGATCAATCTCAAAGTGTTAGTCACATGTGGAATCTGACACATATGACGTCCCCTTACACTTTGACCCACGTTTCAGATGCGGGGAGACAGGGGTGGGAGAGACACGTGATCTTATGCCTTACACTGAGCAAAACCAGCAGTTGTTATGCAAGGGTCCTACTCTACTGAACAATCTTAGAGTCTGATGAATGGTTTAATGCTGAGCCGAACGGTCCCTGGTTTGTAAAGAAAAAGTATAGTTCTGTGAGACATCAACGTTTTAAAAGTCCATTCTTTTCTATTTCCAAATTATAACCACCGTCTACAAAAAAAAATAATAATAATAATAAAATAAAAATAAAAATAAAAATAAATTTCATTGTTCCTAATCTGAAAACATGAAAAGTGCTAAAATATGAAATTTGTTAAATGTCATGTTGGTGTTTGACTATAAAAATGATAAAAAATAGAAAATAAATTCTGTTAGGAAAGATTGTCATTTTTAAGAATTTTGTTAAGTGTTTAAGCTGAACGACTGTCATGTCAAATGTGTAGTTTCTGATTGTGCCAGCAGAGGGCACCATATGCATTCAGAAGTATTTATTCCTGGCTTAAGGAAAGGTCATTGGATGTCCAGTTCACAGACAACACAAATCACAAAATGTCAAGGAAGTGTGTTCCTGGGATCCTAGTCAGGGCTGCAGTAACTGTGATCGTTTAAAGACGCTTGCTGTAGGCCAGGCAATCTAGAAACTTGCCTGACATGTGGACCCAAGTTCACAGTTGAGTTTTTCTATCTGCCCAAGGCCTTAGTGGAATGCCTGCCAAAGACACATGGGCTCTGAAGTATGCACAGATGAGCACCTTGGCTTTACACTCTGCCCACGGGAAGGAACAGAAGGGACAGGGCCTCAGTTGAGGCCCTGAGGTGAGCTGTGGGCTTTTGATGACAGACAGAAAGAGACGGCAAGAGTGCCAACATGTCAGGTGCTCCAGGTGGCAGACCTTGAGCAAGCGTAATGAACTCGCAGTCATCCCGCTTTCAAAAGGCTCCTCCCAGGAGCACTCAACAAATGATCAAGGGTAAGTAATTATTTTTTTTTAAGCCACCAAATTCTGAGGTTGTTCGTTAGAAAGCATCAAAATTCTACCCCCTTAGCAGAGTGATCAGTGATTGTAAGATGATTACAGAGACAGATAACATAATGCAATACAAACACTGTTACATCAAAATACTTTAGAGATAACATGCAATTGAAAATTTACCCAGGAAATGTTTGGGTTTTTTGTTTGTTTGTTTTGGGGGGGTTCTTTTGTTTATTTGCTTGTTTGTTTGTTAAATTTTGGTCAAATTGGAAGCATAAAGCCACGGCTGTTCCTCGGATAGTAGTAACACCTGTCAACTTTATATGTTGATAAGAAGCAAGCATCAGGACAAATCGCATTAACTCACAGGCCTTCCGCAATGCACTCCAGCGAAAGCACGTTTCCTCTTAATTCCTCTTTGTGGCTTTCATTGCCCTCTGGAGTTAGAAACGTTGGGGGCCTCTCTTTACTAGATTTAGCTGCAAACAAGGAAAGCAATATACATTAAAATTATGAACATGTTTTTCTGAGAACACAGCTCTGTCAAAAGCTGCCTAAAATTCTACTCTCATGACAAATCCATTAAATGCTTCTTCTGAAATTTGTTAAGTTATGCATATACACTCTCTCCTTACACTAGTTCAGTGTGCCAGGAAAAGAAGCAATTTTGATTGCATGGGCAAAGCAGTGTCAGGGACTCCTTTTGGTACCTGTCTTTAATTGGGTTTGCTTTTTATCAATTTCCTGTGGGCTGGTAAATCTCCAAAATGTCCTCACATTCCTGAAGACTGGTGCTCAAGTCAAAGCAAAAAGTGTGTCTTTTTGAAAGATGTTAGGGCTGTTATTTTGTTTGGTTGGTTTTTGTTTTTGTTTTTTTTTTTTTTCAGCAAATCATTATGGACAAAGTATTTTGATTTATTCTGGACATAGCATTATAGCCCTTGCCACTAACCTATATCTCAAAATTCCTACACTGCAAGGTTTATGAAAAATAAAACAAAACTGGAGAATTTCTAAAGAGTTCTGGGAAATTATATGCTCTGAATACAGATTTACAGTAGAGGAGCTGAAGGAGTGGCTTCATGGCAGAGTGTTGTTTAGTATTGGTCAGGCCCTGGGCTTCGTCCCTAGCTTTGGAAAAAAAGAAAAGAGTTAGCGGCAGAGCCGAACACATGGAAATCATTTTATCCAATGACAAAATAAAGAAGGTCTAAATCAGAGAGCTTAGAAATAGTTAAACAAGACACCTTCTGTTTTGTGGACTTTTAAAACATGTGACCTTATCTACTAAAGGCCTGGGGAAATTTTCAAGTGGAAATGTCATAAGACTTTTCACTGCTTCAACCACAAATGACGCACTTGATGCTTCTAAAACCCAATGAAAAGGCACTGGGTAAACTTCTCATTTCTCCAAAGAAAAATCTAACGACCCCAAAATAGTATTGCTGGAGAAAATATTGTTTTCCTAAGGATTTTAGAAGTTGTTAGGGGACCTTACTCCTGTAAAAATCACCTTGACAAGAGTCTTGAGGCCCATATTTGGAAGAACTATATTCAATAAATAAAGATGAGATTATATCTGCCATATTCTGCAATGTTCATACCTCAAAGGTAAAAACTAATGTAGCAGAAACTCCATCTATGGGGAATAAAGAGCCATATTGTTTAGTGACAGATTTTATGCTTGACAGCCTTAAGGAAATCCAATTTGTTTCAGTTTAATACAATGAAGTTGACTGATCTATTTTGAAAAGTTTCCTCCCGCAGAAAACGGTGATTAGGTTTCTAACAAAGCTAAAAGCAACACAACACGGTTGCTAATTCTGCTGAATAATGACATGAAAAACTTAAGGAAGGTTAGAGGATTACTACGGAATGTACTCTATGTTAGTTACTGAAGGTTCTAATGATGCTCTAGGGGTTAATACGACCAATCAGTTTATATTGTAGGCCATGCAAAAAGTTTATAGACAGCACAAAGTATGAAAAATATAATTATAATCACATATGACAGATTTTTTTCTAAAGCATATGAAATGGCTTACACGAAACTTTATAGCAAGTTTAACTATACATACACCATGGAAAATGTTTCAGGGACATGCTTGAAGGTTTACAGCTCAGTTTCTTAAGAAACACACATTGATACAGTGATGTTAAACATGGAACTAGAAATTTCCCAAAGAAACAAGGTTAAGTGGCCATGGAGGTGAAGTTAGTGAACTAAAGTCTACAATGAAGGAGGAGAATATCGGTTACAACCACTGTAACTCACCACCATAAAACTCAGTGTCACTCAAATTAGCAGCTATAGTGTCATTCAATTCATCCACTGAAATAAACAGAATATCATGAAGAGGGCACAGAAGTAGGCGACAAGGGTCAAAAACCATTGGGCAGCAGAAACAAAGGCATACAGCTAGGCTTAGTGCCATTCCTTCCAGGAAAGTATAATCTTGACTTCATGCTGACTCTCTCAGAATCCACTCTACCTCCCCCAACTGCAACTTGATCTACAGGATAAATGCCAAGAAATGGCACTTTGGGGCATAATGCATATAGCAATACTCAGAACACCATAGAGTCAGGAGGTTGCCAGGGAAACAGAAATGGCAATCAGTGGAAAATGTAAAAGACAATATTTAGGGTATGCATGCTTTTTCTAGCATATAAGCTAATGATTCAGTGAGCCTTTGCAGGAATGTTCTTGGTCATTGACCTGATTTACCTCAGAGTCAAACTGTATTTAATTGTTAATAATTTGATCCACATAAGTAAACACCATTGAAAGAGAGCCCGGAGGCTGAGCTCTTACCTGAAATCACCTTCAAAGAAATAGGCTGCTTCTGCTGGATGGTTTGAGTGTGATTAAATCTGGCATAGCAGATATAGTCCTCACGGGTGTCCTCTGGGAGGACATTGGAGAAGTAAAGGTCTCCATTTAGGCCTTGGGAAACCCGCTCACTCTGTGGAAGTCTCTGAAAGGCTAGGGGAAGACAGAGATACTCAGATCATTCCGTCACACAGTTACCATTCTCCTTATCAGCAGGACAACCATCTACTAATACCCCTGTGAATGTCATCTGGACAAAAGTACATTCATTCATTCATTCATACATACATATATGTGTGTGTATATACATACATATATGTGTGTGTATATACATACATATATGTGTGTATATACATACATATGTGTGTATACACACATACACACACACACACACACACACACACACATATATATATATATACATATATATATATATATATATATATATATACAGCTCTTTTAGCATTTTGTTGTTTTGTTTTGTTTGTTTAAGATGGGAGACACGCTGACACTCCATTGGACCTATCCAATCCTAATTTCTTGGAGCCTGGAGTAAAAAACGGGACTAGAGCCATAGAGCAAAATGTTTCATTAAAAAAGTAGAAACACACAAACACACAAAACCACTCTGTAACAGGTTTGCATATTTCCCAGTATCTAAAGTGGCCTCTGATTGCATACATCTTAGAAAACACATCATCAAGTTTGCAAGGATATTAACATGAGTTACATGGTATCAAAAATTAGGCTCTCAGCAAGGAGTCAAGCCCAGCTGATCCCCAGACTTCCGGGAGTCTATCTAATTAACAGAGCAAGTTACGCACACCCGCTTAACCAGAGCAAGCAGTGGTGCTACTGTTGGATGCTATGTCTGGTACAGGGAAATCAGACCTGGCTTCCCTCACCTCACACACAGCTCATCTTATGACACAGTCCATCTTTTACTCATGTATGCATAGTGGCCATTTCATTGTACTAACATTGAAGCTCCAGGAGGGAGGATGCACTTTGTGTGTGTGTCCATACTAAAAGTATAGACATATGCCTAGCCTTTATCTGGGGCTCCTTAAACAGTCAAAAAGGCCACTGACACACAGACTTTCCAGTTTCCAACATAACTGTCCACTTTCAGAACCAGAGAACGAGAGGATTTCCTACACGACTGAGGGATAGAGAGAGTGGGAGGCACTGATCATTATACGATGTAACATATGACCATCAACAAACACTCTGAGGCTCCGGACTCAGTCCCAGAGCCTGAACTGCAATTTCCTCAGCTCCCAAGGGAGAGGAAGTTGGAAAAGCTGTACTCCCTAAACTGTCAGGCTGGGTGTTATATCTACTGGTGGGATCTCCTCAGGCTGGGTCAAGGATTGTGTTCTTCCAGCAGCAGACACCCAACCTAATATTTCACTAAATGCAAAATTGTAGTCCAAACCCTTGTGGTCAGGGCTGAAAGTACATCCGTGATTAATTATGTTACTCAAGTTTCAATCAAGGTGGAAGAAGGCTTATAAAAGTATAGTCTTAAAACTTCAATCCTCTTGGATAGGAATAGTTTCATAATACTGAGGAAAAGAATGTAGATTGAGAGCCAGGGAAGGTGACGCATGCCTGAAATCCAAACTATGAGGGAAAATGACCACAGGTTGAAGCAAGCCTGTGCTATATATCAACTTCAACATCAGTCTGAGTTACACAGTGAGACCCTGTCTCAGAAAAAATACATTTATTTACTACATTCAAGGCACCAAAGGCATATATTTATTATCTTTTGCTTCTCCTCTTGAATTGCATGACTAATGGATGCTGGTAGCTCAAATGTAAGACAATAGTATGTCAGAAGGGGTGGTGAGTTTGCCCCTTGAGTTTCTTTGAATAACACTTGGAGAAAAGATATAAAAATGGAAATATTTTTATGATGCATAAAGCACCGGTGCTGTGGGAGTCCAGCTTTTGTTTTCATATTTCAGGTGCAAGGCCTGGTTCACTGCCATTTTAGAATTTATGAAGTCATACATATTGCCTACTGCATCACACAGGAAGCATTAGTTACATACTCAGATTGTTTAGAGAGTTCAGATGTGACATATTTCTTTATTAAGCAGACAAGAAATCATTTCTGAATAGGAAAGATTGGTGAATCTAATTTTGATGGTGATATTTGAAGACCATTATTCGCCAAGCTGTAAATCACTCCTTTATATTGGATTTGTTGCGCAACCCCACAAAATCCATAATGGCTGCCACATAAATACAGGAAGTATATATTTGCATACTTATTTGTGTATAGACTTGTTTTTCACTTCTTCCAATGCTTCCTTTGAGAGGTTTTAGGAGTGAACAAGGAACATTAAGTGTTAAGAGTCCAAATTTCTATGGTGGCAGAGGAAGTCGGTTCTCTGAGAAGATATTTCGTGCAAATCTTTTGCATGCATTCCCACTATACCATCTACAGGTAGGTCTCTTTCAAGGACCCAGTGGTCTCTTGTTATCAGACAAAGCAATCATTCCCAGGCCTCATATTGTCTTTTAGCTGCACTCAGTGGTCACCACTGTTGTCATACCCTGTGCTCTTGCCTGGTCCATGGAGCACCATTCTACCTCTCTATCCGATCTCCTGTTACCTCAGTGACCTGCCCCTTTTTGTTTGCATTCCTGTGTTGCCCCTAAGTTCTTTCGAGGCTCTTGGTTTCAGCCCCAGATTGTTATACACCTCCAGTACCCGATCTCTAAATTACCTCATTCAGATCTCTTAAGAACTCAAACCCTGCTGACTGCAGCCCAGGTTTAGCCTCTGCCTCACGCCTCTGGCCTGTGCTACATATATTGACATGTGGGTGTCTTGTACCTCTCACATCTCGAATCCTGGTTCCTTAGTTTGTAAGATCACATGCTAACATAATAGTTCTAGCGGGGGGGGGGGGGGTTGGGGGATATAGTAGAAAAACAAATGGTTCCATCAAGGGCAAGGTCAAAAGCAGACAAAACTAAAAATCTCCAGCCTGTGGTTTCATTTCTCCTTGCCCCAGTTTCATTACTAGAAAGATCAAGAGGATGAAAAGGTATGCCTCAGACACTTGTGAAGAATTTGACAGTCTATGTGATATTCTTAGAAAAGGAACTGACACTCAGTAAAGGCTGATTAAATATTAAATGTTGCTGAAGATTAAAAAAAAATGAAGATATGCTATAACCAAAGCAACTTGACTTCCTCTCCTACTAGCTTTTGAGATTTTTTTAAAGGATACTCCTATTTTTAAATCAATTTTCAATCTCTAAACATTGTATTCATCCCTGATACCTCTCCTCGTGTTCCTACATCTCCGGCTGTGGAGACTCTACCCTTAGAATATATCCAGAGTCTTTCCACTCTACTTCGACCCCCCAAGCTCAAGTCACCATTAATCATGGCCTGGATTACAATACATACCTAATTGGCCTCTGCCCCACTTTCTTTTTTAAGTGCTGGGGATTGAACCTAGGGCTTTATACATTCTAGAAAAGTGGTCAAACACTAGGCTACACGCTGAGCCACATCCAGGCCCCTCCCACTTTCCTGTTGCCCTACTTGCTCTTCACACATGAAGGTAAGCCAGAGACAGGATTTTCTGTTGCATCTATAGCAGTGCATGGCAAGGTTAGTGAATGAAGTTGCACTGCGCCTATCTCAGCAAGCAGCTATTTTTCTGAGTATCTGCATATCATTTTATAAGTACTTTATGATTCAGAAGAGGAGGTAAATAGTTAAAATGACAAATAACTACAAGATGGTTGAAAAAATTCTTAGCATTTAGACTTACAATTATCCATCCAAAATATTATGGCCGGAGGTAATCCAATCGGAGGCCTACATGGAAGTACTAATGACTGCCCATTCTGGAGTACTATAGGTTCAAGTCTTTCCTTGGTCCACAAGGGTGACCCTGTTAAGCAAAAAACAAAAACCTTCTGAGGTATTTTTTCTTCCAAAAATAAAAAGAAGACAACAATACAAAGAAAGGCATTCAAAGATTTTTAGGAAATTGTAACTTAGAATTTACATACACTAAATAATGAGGGAATTACTTTTCAATAAGGCGTTAGGGTTTTTGGTTTTAAAAAAAGCAATTATAGGAGAAAAAGGAAAAAAATCTGTATTGCAATTGCTAGTAGGACTCAAGCCATTGATCCACTGGCTAATAATTTACAGTAATACATCGATAAGACATCAGCTTTGACATAGGCATGTTCTCCACAAAGAACAGGAAAAACATAAATGTCAGCATATTTATTAAACAAGTAACTATATGTACATTTGAACTTTATGCATATTATTATATGTATACATAATATATATACATATATACATATACATATATATATATATATATATATATATATATATATATATATATATATTATACTAATAAGATTGGCAAGAGAATGTATATGGCTGAGCAGTGGTGGCGCACGCCTTTAATCCCAGCACTTGGGAGGCAGAGGCAGGTGGATTTCTGAGGCCAGCTGGTCTACAGAGTGAGTTTCAGGACAGTCAGGGCTACACAGAGAAACCCTGTCGCAAAAAATAACAAAGAAAAAAAAAACCCAAAAAACAAAAAACAAAAAAAAGTGAATTGTAAGATATATTAATGTCAAGAAAAGGTTGTAAAATAGCATCTCAGAATAAACTAGTTTTGCATACATATACATTAGGAAAGAAAAGTACTGACTAGAAGTTATTTCTATGAATGGAAAGACACAAGATCAATTTAAATGTCTTTATATATAATTTTAAATTTTTTAAAATAACCACAACTACAAATGGCTGTTGTTCTTTAAATACAATTAAGGCTGTTGTGAGGATTTTAGTCCTGACCACTGCAAAAAGAGCCATCAATTTCCAGTAAGAATTTGAAACAACTGTTATAAGAAATCACATAGCTACCCATATCATAGGAATTTATTTTCATCATATAATCAGCTATATTAGAAATAAATACATAGATCAGTTTAGGGGATAAATACCCCTCATAGCCTTGGCCTCTTATTTGGACACACTGGATAGGCAAACACTGGACAGAGGAACTTGCTGGGTTGTTAGGAGAAAATAGAGAGGAGACTAAATAGGGAGGAAGTCAAGGTGGAACCCTGGAAGCAATGCTCTTGCTTTTTTGTGGTCACATTTGGATACCGGGACAGATGATGAGGCTGGGAACACATCTTTAAAGGGTCATATCTGTTTGACAAATCTCACTTACTAGATGGGCGGACAACAATGTTATTGGAGACGGCAGCTCCACGCTCGTTCCTTGCAGTGCACTGGTAGACTCCTTCATAGGTCTCTGCCTTCCCCTCACTCATGATGTTGATGACAAGGGTTCCTGAGCCAGGCTTCATGGTGACCAGAGGGTCCTTGTCTATGTCAAAGTGAGTTCCATTACGAGTCCAGGAAAAGCTGCCCGATCAAGGATTAAGCTCGTTAGTGGTTGAGAGAAACAGAATTATGTACCCTTTGAAAAGCCTTAGGCTTTATAGAGTGCCAGGAATAATTGTTAGATTTCAATATTTCGTAAAAGGTCTCACACTTAAAAGATCCTGCCAAATCACGATTCAGAAAAAAAAATGCTTTTTTTTTAATAATTTGAGGCATATACCTCTTTAAATTCAACTCAAATTTAACACAAATTGCCTGACATGTTTTCTAAAAAAACAAAAACACCATGTTCCCAAGGCACAGTCTCTTAACTGTATTAACATGTTTATTGTAAACCCCATTGTTCATACAGTTAAGCTGTCTATAAAAGTGTGCTCCAAGCTGAAATGTGACAAAATAGGTCTCCATAAGTATTGTATTATCTTTAGTGGGAAATCCATCAGATCTGTTTCAAGTTACCAAAGTACAAACTGGAGGCAGGGAGGAAAGTTAAGGCTTTGGAGTGTAATGTGAATTCTTAAAAGTGCTAATTCTACAAAAGTTGTAGTTAAGGATTTTTAATTCTAGAAATAAGTATCTAATTCTTAGATGACATATCGACTTGTTTCGTTGTATAAAAGATGCCTCCTGTAAATGCTAAGGTGCTCCTGTGACTAAATACTTCCTGATTGGTCTCACCTCGGTGATGGTAAGATGATGAAGAGGCATACATGGCAAACTTTCCTGTGTTTTCCAACTTGGATATCTTTTCTTACTATTTATGCTTACAGTGGTACTTGCAAAAGCTAAGGCCGGAGATGATGATGGGGCAGTCTATAGGTACTATGTGGACAGAGGCCAAGGACAGTGCTACACATCAAACAGTACACAGGACAGCTTCATTCTCAGAGCAAACACTCATCACCCCTAACTAATGAGAAGTCCTGCCATACACGTATGGAAGGCATTAACTAAGAATGAAGCAGAAAGGCACATTGAGGCCTGTCTGAAAAACGCTTTTTAGCAATTTGATGGCGTTACTGTTTTGGAGTAAAACTTTGATAAAAATGGTGGCATACACTGGTATCTAGAACCAGGTAGTTTTTCCTTAGGTGATAAAGCTTATTTACACATATATATATATATATATATATATATAAGTTTTATATAAGCTATATATATATAAGCTTTTTATATATAAGCTTTATATATATTGCAGATTATATATGTGTATATATATATATATTGCAGATAAAATACCTAAAACATTCACCCTTTTCTTATTTATAAATTATTTCAAGTTATAATTTAACAATCATAAAATTTAATTGTTTTAATATAATAGTTATTGAAAGTCTTATATTTTAACAACCAAACTCTATAGAATGCTCCATATTTCTCTACTAGCAGTTGTGCCACTCTCTGTAGGGCCTTGGACAGACAGTGGAAAAGGATGGCCCTCCAGTTCCCATCTTCATCATCTTTTGTTTAGACTGGATTATGAAGCGCTCATGCTGAGATCCCCATAGTGGATCCTGATAAGTGTGGAGAACAGTGTCAGACTATTCCATGGCCAGTATAGAGGTAGGAAAGTCTGTTGAAGCCTTCAAGTACAATTATTCTCTTTCTTTTCAACACACGAGAAAGGAGAAAGACAAGCCCAGATAAAAAGGGGTTTGGCCTCGCTTACATGAATAAAAACTATTGGCATCAGAGCCAAGATTAGAGTGACTTTCCCTAGCTCCTCACACACTATAAGCACTTTACTTACAGTAAAGCATGAATAGAGAATGCAAAACTCCAGACTTTAGCCCGTGAGCTGTTATTAACCTGAGAGATGAGACAATGAATCTATAACTGATGCTTTGGGGAGATGCAGAACCCAAGAAGACATTTTTAAGACCTTTGAAGAGCTTGAGATGAGCCGGGGATTTGGTTAGATAGACATAAGTGTTGCTGCTACTCGCAGTGAGAGCTATCCGACTAAGAGAAAGCGTTCCCCGTGACCTCGCCTATTCTATCAAGATCCCAAACCTTCCTGTATTCAGAGAGATGGCCGACTACTTTCCTATATTCTGAGATCCCCTACTACTTTCATTGCTATCGAAAGCAGGAACCATGCTTACCTTGGGGGAGGTTTCCCTTTGGCCTCACACTGGATTACAATATTCTCCCGAGGGTCAATGATGTAGTCTTTTGGTGACTGTTGAGTGATGGTTGGAGGTTGTACCACTTAATTGTAAAAGAGAATAAGGAAAAGTATTATATGACTTACTGCCATGATAGCAGCCACCTTTTCTATACCAAAATCACTTGCCTTAGGTTAAATATGTCACCAGTATTCCCAGTTATTTGTTGCAGCAGTAAATCCTCATTAAGTCTTCAACTAAATAACTCAGCTAAAGTTGGAAAGTCAAGACACAACTTCCCTTTGGTAACATCACACACACTTACAAAGTCCATTTTCCCAGACCAAAAGTCTGGGAAAATAATTACTAATGCAAATCTAATATTCAAACTTTTTTTTTCTGATGTAACAATGAGAAATCCATGCTTCTTTCGGGTCAAGCAATGGCTGTCAATATAATTTATAAGGTAGATTTGAATCTTTCTTACAATAGAGTCACCGACATACAGCTCATTAGTATTCAAATGGTGTAAATTATTATATCTCAGGGAAACATACTCTTGACAAAACTCATGTTCAAAAGATTGTTAAATTGGAGCCTTAACATGCCTTACCAGAGCCAGGAGGTACATGAATTAGGAATGAAGAGAAAACACTCTTATCTGGGTTAGTAATGAGATTAAAATCCTTCTTTCTAGAAGACCTTGTTTCTATGTGCTCTTCAAAGTGTTGCCTGGCCCTTTAATATGAAACTACAGAGCTAATTGTTTTGACCCAGAGCAGTTCCAGCTGAGGAAAGTCTGTCTAGAGACCTTGAGCATGCTTCTAAATTGCTCCAAGGAATTCGTTCCTCATGCCTCTGGAGTAGAACACGTGTTACCTGTAGTAGGTAGAGGTCAAGCATGTGTCTATATATCTCACAATGTCTAGGGCCTTTTCCTATGACTAAGGCTTACCTGGCCCCCAATGCAAACACGCTAGGACATGCTCGGGGCTGGGCAATGAGGTAGTCCAGCTTGCATTCCCCTGCACTTGGACCCTCCTGCTTTTATCTTGTTGATTTCCAAAGCTGGTCAGCAGTTTTGTCTGAAGGTTACTGGCTGTCAGTTTTTCATTATTTGGGAGACTTGAGCCTCAACCTCCTGTAAGTCCTCAAAGGGAAAAGGAGGTTCAAAAGCTGACTTGGCCTGCAACTGGTCCTGGGAGGATTAGTAACACACTTTGTGTGAAAGTGTCTAGTGGATGCCAACACTGGGATTGTTCAGTGGAACTTCAAGCATTCTGATTGGGCCAGCTACATTTGTATTGATCAACCTTCAAATTCTGGGAGGACAGCATTTGGGATAATAAAAGGAATTCTTCAAGTTCTATTCTGTCAAAAAGGTGAACAAAGACGTTGGTAGAATGGGTTCTTGGGGTGATTTAATCCAGTTCGTTTGTGGGGGGTGATAGGTGGTGGATAAGGTGCCAGACATGCAAATTTTGTGCTTTAAAATGCAGGGCTTCCCCTCCTGTGCCTGCAGCTGTGCCAGGAGTTTGCCATCTGGAGGTATCTTTTTCAATAGTGCTTAGGTCATACGGCAATTAACAAATGCTTTGTAGTAATAAGTGACTTACCACGATGTGTCTGTTTAACTCAGCATCAAAGGAAAATGTCTGAAAATGGACCATCTTTTCACTGGATGATAAATGCTACCCAGCTGTCAGAAACGGCAAACATTTTTGCTTATGGGAAGCTTCCCAGGAAGCTTGTTATTTTAAGATACTCTTCTATTTTAAGATATTCTTTTCAGGGCTTTTCTCCTTAGAACACCTAGGAACATTGTTCTACCCAGCTCTGAAGACTAAAGCCGTCAGAGAGGGACTTGAATGAGGTGTCTGTATATTGAATATTCCCAACTTCCAAACCTCTACAAAAAATATGTGTCTGTTCCAGTCGATGGCATTTAAAACAAAATAATCATTCCCCCCCACCACCACCATCACCAAAATTTTGAATTTTCTCATTGAGTTACATCAGATTTAAATACAGCTTGGATGTTAGTAGAATAGCAGCAGGTTGGCAAAAGTAATATCAGAGTCTACATAATTCATGCAAGGCTATATATTACATTTGTGCCTTAGCATTCAAACCAGGTGTTGAGCTATAGTAAGCAACATGCTTACAAAACCACTAAGCACAAAACACGATGCTGTTTGTCTGCTTCACACCATTAATTCAAGAAACATGGGCGTGGTCCCCTTTCCACGCTGCCCAGTAGTTTGTAGAAAGACACTTACAGTCATGAAGGAGCTTTGCTTTATTCCCATCAGCATCAGCACAGGAGTGGGCAAAGAAGATTAGAGAAAACCAGATGTTAGTAGGGAGAATGTTAGCACCTTAAAGATAAAAGGGGGCACTTTTGTCTACTTGGATTGACCTTAAAAAAAAAAAAAGAAAAAGAAAAAGAAATAAACATATTGTGAAAGTTAAAATTGTGACATTACAAGAGAAAGAAAGAGGTACTCGTGGTCTGGCTTGCCCCTGCAGCAGCTTCTCACATCCACATATGGAAGAACAAAGGCTATGTATGCTGTGGGGGGGGGGGGGGGGCTGTTCCAGGATAGGAATGGCAATGCATTGATAATTATGCTCAATTGGAAAAAATGAATGAAATCTACAATTAATTTGAGTCGTCACGTTCTATGTGGTATCTGATCTTATTACTCCGACAACACGATGCACATGCTAATGATACCTCACAATGGGATATAGTTCTCCATCCAACTCAAATCCAACACCAATTTAAGATATGCACATCTCCATGGTTTCTTTTCCAAGGTGGTTTTATACTATTAACATATTTCTGCTTTGGAATTCTCAGTCAGCCAGATTACTGGGTTCCGTATATAGGATCATTGTGTGTGCTGAAGAAAGGATATGTAGGTCGAAGACATGTTTGTTTGCAATTCCAATCATTGTGCGGAGCTGCCTGTCATTACTGCTTGCAAAGCAAAGGTTAATGCAGGAGAGTCTAGGCTACCCGTGACTTTATTTTCATCATGGTTTTGCCTCGTCTCCATTAGCTGCCATAATTGAGTTAGCCCTAGGTGCCGGTTTCCCCTGATAGTTAGATGGAGCAGTCAGATTAAGGAGGAATATATTTAACACAAGAGAGAACAAAAGCATTTCCCTCACTGATTTCCATCTTTCCAGCACATCTATCAGAGCAAATGCTTACTTAAATATTCCTGCTCTAATGGGCTCAAGCGGATGCATATTTCAATTAAATATATATCTACATATTTTTAAATTAAAGTCATTGGATGATTAACTTTTAAAATGAAAATGTTGCATTTTGTTGCACTTTCGTGTAGAGAAGCAGGGCCCAGGAAGTGAGTGGAGTGTGTAGGAAACCCACTGATAGTTGCAACTTCTTTTTTTTTTAAATTTATTTTTTTTATTACATATTTTCCTCAATTACATTTCCAATGCTATACCAAAAGTCCCCCATACCCTCCCCCCGACTTCCCTACCCACTCATTCCCATTTTTTTTGGCCCTGGAGTTCCCCTGTACTGGGGCATATACAGTTTGCGTGTCCAATGGGCCTCTCTTTCCAGTGATGACCGACTAGGCCATCTTTTGATACATATGCAGCTAGCTGCATATGTATCAAAAGATAGTTGCAACTTCTACAGCAGAAAAGGACACACCAGCATTTGGATAACCCTGGGAAACAGCTATCTTCCTTGCACCTTAGAAAGCTTGCCAAACAGATGTTCTACTCAGGAAGCTAATGGCTTTAAAGAGGTCGTGTAGATTGGGGATAAAGGTTAAATCAATTGTGAAGTATAGAAATTGTTCAGATTTGAAATTCTGCTTTCCACTGTAAGGAAAATAGCTGGCTGGAAACCAGTATTGTCTTTATTGTCTATAAACAAACCACTCAGGCCAGGGAGACTATCTAAAGCACATTTTACTTTGTGGGAAATGAGGGAGAGAACTGCAGAAACCCAGTTTGCCTCTTCACTTCAGGGATTTAGGAGGTCTTGTCTTAGTACCAAAAATTTCCACTTGAGCCTTTGATCACATAGTTTAAGCCAAGACTATTTATTCACTAGGCTTGTGGACATCATACTGTTCTTACAGATTCACATTTTGGATGCCAAATTAGGAACTGAAATGAGTGTGTCTGTCGGAATCAGGATGAATAAAGTCTGAAGTTTGGGTGACCTGAGGATACAAAGGCTCAGAGGGATGTCAAGAGCACCTGCTAGTTATTTTATTTTATTTTATGTTTCAGAGATGCCTTAGCAATGAAGGAAGAAAGTAAACATGAGAGGGACAATAAGCGGGGTGGGGTGGGGGTGTCTGCATCATCCTTTGAAAGTGGTTCACAGGATCCACCCACTGGGAAGCTCAGGATGGTTGCGCCAGTTCCTTCTGAGGCCACTCCCGCCACTGCACATAAAAGACACCTGAGGCAAAGAAAGATAATGAAGAAGAGGGGACCGACCGCAGGTCCAGACATTTCCATCCTTTTCTACAGTGTCTTCATTAACACCAGGTGCTGAAGGTAGAAGCCAAATTAATTTTGATTAGCTTTTCAGTGTCCTGCAGACACTTTGTCATCAACACAGCCCAGGGTGACAGTAGGTAAGTACGGGGAGGGTCTGCCTGCTGGCCTAAGAGATTTAAACTGTTAATACTCACGATCGAGAGGAACATCCAGCGCGCTGATCATCTGGCACAGGAAGAGAATCAGGGGCACTCCGCCTGCAGATAAGTGCTTCTTCTTCGGCATTATTTTAAGCTGCATCAGCTGCACTCCTGCTGAGACCCACGCACGGAATTTCCTTTTCTTCTCTCACGGAAGATTGGTGTGCGGCGTTTAAATAATTTTTCATGCAGGGGACTGAAAAGGGATGGGAGAAGGAGAATAATTATAACGTATTAAAAGACGGAAATGAAGAGCAAAAATGTGCAGCTCAGAATAATCAGCCCTCTATTATACATGAATTCCAAAAGGGAAGCTGGGTTTTAAATATTTAACCCAGAGACTGGAATAATCATTTATTCATAAATCTAAAACCAGTTCGGAAATATTTGTGGTGATGTCAAGCAAAATCTGCCCCGTTTCCCATTATTATGATATTTTCGTTTTAAATATTTGTGTTCAAGCTCTTTGAAGGCAACCATATCTTTTGTAATAAGTCAGAAACCCTGACTTTGAGGCCAGTTGGAAAGTAAGCGCCCTGAGACTTCAGAGGGGAAGCCTAATGGCATCTTCATTCTGAAGATGCTCCCTGAGAGAGTTCTGGGCATGGTCACAGGTTCCCTTCAACTCCTACACACCGATAGAGCAGATGAACACTGACAATTCAGAGTCTTTCTTACACTACAGTTTCAGAGCCAGCTGAGCTCTGGCTTCCAGGCTATCCCCTGCAGTCACTCTCCTCAAAGGGACTGATTAATTATTTTCTCAATGGTCTTCTATGGTGAGATACTGAGAGACCCCCACATTAGTTTATTCTATCCTTTACCAGGTACTTAAAGCCCTCAGTGACCCGACTGATCTATTCCAGCATCTTCTGTCCACTTCCTTGTAACTATTTTCTGGATGACTTCTTTGTATTTTCCTTCTGTGAGTCCTTCAATATGCCTCAAAGGTGCCCATCTTCCTGTCTTATTGTATCCCATCCTTTTACCTGTAAAGCCGTATCCAATCTATTTGCTTATCAAAGTCCTGGTTGTTTTTCAGAAACCACTTATGTTCTTTTCAAGAAACGTCAGCAATCATTCAGACTAGAAAGCATTCCAACATTACCTCTGAATTTCTGAAATTTCTCATTGTATACATACTGTTTATGTATTATGGATGTATTATGGATGTATGGATGCATGCATGTTTTTTGTAACATGAACTCAGCACCTGGGAGGTTGACTTAGGGAGATGGTTGGGAATTCAAGGCCATCCTGAGCTAATAGTGAGTCCAAGTTCATCTTGGGCTACAAGCAAGATGTCGTCTCAAAGCCAACAAATAAAACCACAAACACATAAATAAGAGGGCTGGGTGGGTTGTGTTTCCCTCATCCCTCTGTCCTTCTGTCACCCTGCATAGGGAAACACCACACTGAAAGTCTGAACCCAGTCATAGAGACAGATGTCTGTCCCCCCTGAAGAGAGAGGTTTAATGTGTCTTGTCAGGAAGGAAAGGCACCTGGGAGCAATGGCTCTCTCCTGTGGGCGAAGGGAAATATCAGTATTATCACCTACAGTAGCTTCTGCAGGCTTAAGTATATGTGCAGCTTTTATTACTTAAGTAGTCATGTATTTTCACCAAATCCATCTTTCCCACCAAGCTGTGCTTTTGCAGGCATAGTACCCTACTCCTCCTGTATCTGTACCCTACTCCTCCTACTCCTCACTGTATCTCAGTAGCCTGCCTAGAGCCTGGAAGGAAGTAAATAAATATTTATAATAACAAAAACAATGAATGAATGAAAAAAGGAAAAAAGGGAGCCTTAATATCCTTGAAATGACTGTATTTAGGTAGCCTGGTCATAGTATAACCCGAGGTACATTTATACTATAACATGCAGTTTTCAGACCAGATCTAGTCATAAACAAATCAGTTGTAATAGCAGCTCAACACATGGGATAAAGCATGAACATATGAAAAAAAACAAAACAATGTGGATAATGGGTATCATGCTAGCAACAGAATTCTGATTTCAGTTTTGTCTTGATAGACTTCTTAAAAAACAGACAGACACACACAAAAACTATCTATCCTTAGGCATTTCGTTTATAATAAAGATTATTTTGTGACTCAAACATTCACACTACATTTAAGATCCAGAAAATTTGTCTTTTATTTCATTATAAACATTTATCTCTAAGAAGCATTGAGAGGCAGGTAGGGAATCTTGTTAAAGCATTTTTGTCTCATATTTAAAGCAACCCCCCTTTCTTAATGCACACAGCATATTTCTACCACATAGTCATATTTTCTTAGGTTGCTTCAGATCTGTTTGTTTGATTGCTAATTCTAATTCAACAAAAACTTCAGTGAAATTAAACATAGAAGGCACTAAAGCAAAAAGATCTTCCATACAACACATGCTGAGGTAAAAGAGCCAAGTTAAACTCTGGAACACACACTAACTACATGCCAGCCTGATTCAGGAACCATGCGTGTAATTAATTAATTAATTAATTAATTAATTGCACTTATAAGATTTAAGTACTCAGCCCTCAAAACAGGTACTAGAAAACTCAAATAGTTCCCCAGATCTATACTATATACTATAATGCCTGTAGGATCTTAAATAGCTAATACAATTTCTGAGTTCTTCACTTGTCACATATTCTGCATGATGTATTAAGTGTTTATTCTCCCCAAACAGAAAAAAAAAAAAACAATGAAACAACCTTCATATAAAATAAACTATTGTTCAACTATCTTTATCCTTCCAAAATATGCATAGAATTAATGAATTTCATATAAAATCAGTGCACACTATGAAAAAAAAAAAAACCCAAGTTTTAAAACAAAAAACCAAGAAAGTACTTACTTAAAGAAGCACGAACAAATAAAATCTTCACACTATTGGGAGGTTACAAACTAAAATACTGGACAGCATGATCTTTCCTCAAAGGTTGAAAGTTGATTGCACCATTAGCCACATGATCATCTCCAGTGCATACTCTCTTAGGGCAAGACTAAGCATCCCTGAGTCCTACTAGAGAAATCACCCGTTTCTTCTACATTGAGCTCAACGGTGAAGTGCCAAGCACTCAAGGACAGCAGTACATCTCCAGCACTCAATCAAACTAAAAGTCAAATAGAGCTACAGAAAACCGAGCCTTCCCTCAGTAAAAGGAATGTGTTCCTTGCCTCCTCATTACTCCTGTGGTACCCCCTCCCCAGGAGCCACATGCCTGGCACCTTCACCTTAGAAGATTACAGTTGTTCAACAGTCAGTAAGGACCACAGACCAAAACAAAAGTCTTCACGGACTTAGATCAAAAGGAATAAAATCCCAGTGTGAAGTAATGCACCAGTCACACACACACACACACACACACACACACACACACACACACAGAGCAGCTTGAAATTTTCAAAAAGTATTTACTATTAAACACTGTAAAGCCTGCTTGAAAGAGATCATTATAGTCTCTAATAACTCTTCTTGATATTTAAAATCAATCACCTATGCTGTTAAAATGATCAACTATATATTTTTATAGTTGATAAAGAGAAATCTAAGGTTTTGACAAAGGATTCATGCACCCCCCCCCTCCTAAAAAAAGTAGTTATCCTGTGGCTTACTTAAGAAGTCTCGGTTTTTTTCAAAGGAAAACAAATCCTTGTTTTCCTCTCAAATGAAAGCTGAAGTTATTTTAACTGTTAGGTCGCCTCTCCATCAGGACAGCAAGGCCGTTTTCTTCTGAGCTGTTTGAATTTTTCTGTACCCAGCGTGGGGGTGGGGAGATCAGGACTGAGTGCACAGCTGATCTCCATTCTCACCCCATGACACACGAGTCACCCATCAGCAGCTGGCCTTTCTGACTGCACAACCACTGGATGTGGCATTATCCTGACTGTTTTTCAGAGTCCAACTCAGGGACAGTCACTTGTTACGTTGTAAATATTTTTATCTGTAAGGAATAACCACATGAAAGCCACCCCTACCTACTACTGTGCTTTTCAGCCACAGATCTGTGTCTGAGGCCACGGAGGGATTACAGCTAAATCCTCCACGAAGTCACACTTACATCAGAGCAACCTCAGGTCACACGGAGCTAAGTAAAGCCTATCTGAGGGTGGACCACAAAGACCTCAAGGATCTTTACAGGCAGCAAGGCAAGCGGTGTGAGGTTTTAAAGTGGATATTTCTAATTTCCCTCATGTCAAAGGAATCTCACCGCAGGACTCTTACAAAGAGTCGGTAACTAAGATGAAACAGTATCTTAGGGAAGATAAACAATAACAGATGTCTATTGTTTGTGTTGCTGTGAAAAAACACCATAACCAAAAAGCAACTTAGGGAGGAAAGGGCTTATTTGGCTTCCACTTCCACATTGCTGTTCATCATCAGAGCAAGTCACAGGAACTCAAACAGGACAGAAACGTTGGAGGCAGGAGCTGATGCAGAGGCCATGGAACAGTGCTGCTTACTGGCTTGCTTCCCATGGCTTGCTCCCCCTGCTTTCTGATAAAACCCAGGATACCACCTGCCTAGTGATGGCACCACTCACCCCCATTAATAATTAATAAATTAATTAATTAATAAAATACCTTACAGCTGGGTCTTATGTAGACATTTTCTCAATTAAGATCCTGTCCATTCAGAAAACTCTAGTTTGTGTGTAAGTTGACATAAGACTAGCCAGCACAACAGGTGATAGTATATCCTAGTAAAAGCTCAAAATCCTTATTTCTTATAATGTAACTGACCATCTTATTTTGATACTATTTAAAGCAACAGAAAACAGAAAAGCAATATAAATATACCAATTCAACAGATGAGGGGAAAAAAATCCAAACCACAATGGCTACTGGTCTCATTTCCTGTCCGTTGCTGTGATAAAACACTCCGGCCAAATCACCTTGGGAAAGGATTTATTTGGTGTGTACTTCAAATTGCAATTAATCTTCAAGGGAAGTCAGGGCAGTCACCCATGTAGGAACCTGGGGACAGAAACCATGGATGAAAGGAGCTTGCTAGTGTGCTCTCTCCATCACTCCCTGGCTCATGCTCAGCTAGCTCTCTTGTATAATTGAGACTCACCTGCCTAGGGACGATACCACCCATTGTCAGGTAAGCCTTCCCACACTAAGCAGCAGTTAAGGTACTCCCTTACCTGCATGGCAATATATTTATCACATATGGACAACTGTGAATTTGAGACAGCCAGACATGATTCTAGTCTGTGTCAAATTGACAGCCTGGGAGAGCATTATTGAGTGCTTCCCTGTGTAGCAATCCCATTTAGGATCCTCCATATGGAAAGTTATAAGTTATCCTGTCTTCCCAACAATCCCTCATAGAAAATTCGCGAGCTGATGACAAGTCGACTCAATGGGTAAAAGTGCTTGCTGCAAAGCTGACAGCCAGAGTTTACTTAGCCCCACATGGTAGAAGGAAAGAATGGACTCCCACAAGTTGTCCTCTTAACGTTTGCACGTGTGCTGCCCCCACATGCACAGCCTTTCTCCCTAGCACAATAAATACAATGAAATTTTATAACAAATTCTAGCATCCTACTCACTGATAAGGACTCCACCATGCCAGCTGGTAGTCAGTTGCTGAGTTCACACACACACTAATACATGAAGTGCCAGACCTAGGTAGCTGGTTCTTACGAAAAGTTCTGCTGTTTCTATTCCTTTTACTTTTACTCTGTCATATCCTATACCAATCAAGCACCTCTCCTCCTTCCACATATAATTACCGTGCAACCTGTCTGTAAGCAAGCACATTTTGCCCTTGATAACTTTTTGAAAGGGCTGATGGAGTCCTACTATGTACAAAGGGTTTTCACATGTCTGCTCACGGTACTCTACCAGGGGTGTCTTCATGCTGTTTTCCACATTACCAGGGATTCCTCACATTATACCACATGACAGCCTTGGTCTATTAAAAGAATAACAGGTTAAGATAATAGAGAGGAGACAGTCTTTAAAAGGCTAGTTTTCTGCATGGGTAGGTAAAGGGAGGGGGTTGAGAGTTCAAGACCAGCATGGACTACAAAGCAAGACCCTGACTTCAAAACTGCAACAGTAACAATAACAGTAACAGTAACAATGACAATAACAATAACAGAGTTCATTCTGTAATAGGTAATAAAAATCAATCAGGAGAGTTCTGGGCATGGCCAGGGTTCCCTTCAACTCCTACACACCGACAAAGCAGATGAACACTGACAATTCAGAGTCTTACTTACACTACAGTTTCAGAGCCAGCTGCGCTCTGGCTTCCAGGCTATCCTCTGCAGTCACTCTCCTCAAAGGGACTGGTTAATTATTTTCTCAAAGGCCTTCTATGGTGAGATACTGAGAGACCCAATATTAGTACATTCTAGCCTTTAACCGGTACTTAAAGCCCTCAGTGATCTAACTGATATATTCTAGCAGCTGATTTATTCTAGTTACCCATAACTAGAATAAAATAAAGAGCCAGCAGCCAAGCTTTGCCATCACGAAGTAGTTACAATTCCCACATTTCACAAACACTTTAAAGGATATTTCATAACTCAATAGAAAAAAAGTCGCATTGCCTTATAGTGTTTTAGATGTAGAAAATTGATAGAGCTTTTGAGACAGGATGTTAGATCATTAGAACTACCAAAGTCTTTTGGTAAAATCTAGTTATTTCTAATACATTATATTATATGGACATCAACTCTTTTCTCAGCAGAGTAATGACAGGAAAAGAAAGAACGTAATAGGAGACTGTGATATGAAGGAGAGATGTAGGAAAACACATAAGATGCGGTTAACACAAAGTTAATGTGCACCAGGCCAGTGGCAACTGGAGCAAGAAGCGCACCTGTTCCACGCTTGTCAAGCCAGGTGTTCAGCAGATGCTGTTCAGATTTCTTCTGGGTGAGAGAGCAGACAGTGAGAGTGAAGGTGGTTGGAGTAGAAGAGAAAAGGGTGTTCTTCAAATAAGAAGAGACGCACCCTTCTTGACCCACAGGAGACTACACCATTCTCAACGTCTGCCGCTTTGTCTCCTATAACTACACCACCCCCACCACGTTCCCAAGCCTGACCAAGGCTAAAAGAATCAGAGTGGGTGTCTGCTCAAAGATGGGTGGGATGTATAAAGGCTGTGAGATGACTTGGTGACTTGAAAGGGAATTAAGAGTGACCCACTAAATACTAACACATTCCTTTTCTGCGTTAAGGGTGACTAGGAAACAGGAAGAAAGAGTGAGACAGCAGTTTGGAGCAAGAACAAAGGTCACACAGACAGCAATATGAGCAACCATGAGTAAGCGGAGGATAGATGAGGTATTAAATGGGGAATGAACGTGGGGTCAGCCAAGAGCTGTAGGAGCAGAAACAGGTTCTTGTGACCATGGCACTGACAGGACATTTGACAAATGATTAGCACCTGCCACCCTTGTGTGGCTGTGATAACCAGGCTAGAGCCCAAACACTGCTCTAGAACTCTAGGAGGATTGGCAGAATTGGACTGTGATTAAGGTGTCTTCTTCTCTCTTTTCCACCCTGACCTTTACAACAAACATAGAAGGAAGGTAGAATGTTACATGGGCAGCCTCTCGGCAGCACTGTTTTCTGTCATCCCTACCCTTACATAGTTCCCTCTTACAGTAACTCTGGGTTTGGCCAGATGACTAAGCTTCGGCATTGAAATTCTGGCAGGTATCCTAGGAGCAGGGGTGTGATGAACATGGGAAGTAGGAACTGAACTAATGATGATTGAAGGTCCATGGAAAGAGACCTTGGAAGGAGAAAAAACATCCTTTGAGGCTTTCTGGCCTCAGTTGAAAGCAGTAGAGTCAGCGATTTGTTAAACCACATACAACAGCCTCCCTGCCAACCCGTGGATGTGGTCAGTGTTGTTTTAAACCACAGGATTTTGATGCGGCTTGTTATACACCCACAGATATCTTCAGCAATGGATGAAGACAAGTTAAGGTATTTTTCTAACCAGAAAGAACCCAACACATATTAGCAGGACTGACAAACCCAAAGCACTGGTATCTTTCCAAGATCATGGCTGTACACACTGGAATTCAAACTGACCAAATTGTCTTGTAACAGATTCCCCCCCTCCCTGAAGCTGACATATCTTTTTGCATTTTTTAGAAGCTAGTATTCTTTGTATATATTAGTGTACCCTAAAGGTACATACTTGGGTTGTGTTTCTCACAGGTATCTACAGTCAGCAAATAAGCAAATGACAATTAACAATAGTATTAGTTTTCCATAAATTTCTTATACTAAAGCGATTGTATATAGTGCCCAATTTTCTGTCTTAGGCATTATATCCATTTATTTCTAATGTAGAAAAGCAAAAGTGAAGCTAGAAACAGGTTGAAGGGCTTCAGTACTATTGACTTCTCCTCCTTTTCTGTCTCCAGCAACCACAGCAGTGTTCTGACGGTGCTCAGCCTGGTCCTTGCTCTCTCATGCTCTAAATAAACAGCATCAGAAGAAGGAGTTGTGTGGAAAAGAAAAATAGTCAAGCCATAGAAACCGGCCTCCCTTCATCACTGGGTTCATCTGCCAACTGATTGCTTTTATATAATACAAGAGTTAGTTAGAAAACTTCTCTAACAGTGACGTCTAAAAAAGAAATGTATATATATGGCAATTTACTTTTGAATACTGGCATTGACAGTGAGGCATTTAGAAAGATTTCTAGTGACTAAGACAAGCTTCAGCCCTGCTTACCTTCCTGTCAACTGGAATTTCTCTGCTGACACTGAAAAGGTGCAAGGCTCAGATGTAGGTTATTAAAACCTTAGCAAAAATGCTGGCATTGATATTTTTGGTGAATGATGCTTTATCTTTTAGTCAAGCAAATAACCCGTGTCAAAATAGCAGCCATTTAGGAATACAAAAAGCATTTTTGGAGTGCTTGCAAGGTTGTTATTTGTGGGGGGGGGGGGGGTAGGGAGACTATGTCAGGTTTCTAAGAAAACTGTTACTGTTGCTGAAATAAAACTTTTAAGACAAGGATGTGTCACAAGGGAAAGTATCTCAATATGTGCAAATTTCCTAACAGTGCAAAGCAAGGAGGAGAGGAACAAAAGGGGGGAGTAACCTATACTGCCACAAGAAATTGTCTAGCATCTCAGTGCTTAACACAATATAATTTATGTCTCTCTTGTACTAATGTCCAGAAAAGGTGTCGGGGTCCTTGGCTCCAGCCCCTCTGAGGATCTCACCTTTTGATGATGTCATCTCAACAAACAGCCTCCTGAGTCTCCGTGCCTTACCTTTCTCTACCCAGAAGCAGAAGCAACACACTTTTTTTTTTCCCCATGGATTGGCCAGACATAGTCAGTGATTCCAACCTTGGAGAGTCAGAAAATGTCAGGGTACATGAAGAGTATTTAGTAGGTACTAATATTCCATCATTGAGAGCAGACCCTATTTCTTTTCATCCAGAATTGCTTTAAGAAAGAATCTTAGAAGTAATATTCAGCAGGATTTGCATCTTGTTGCTCTATCTCCATGATAAGTCATAGAGCAGAAAGCTTGGATGATGGTATAGATCGGACTGGCTCAAGACGCCTCCTTTGTCTCCTTCCAACCTACATTTCTGAATTCTTTTCCTCCTATAATCTGGCTTTTCTTTAAACATGGGTCTAGAGATAGAAGCAAAACCCCAGATTTATTAAAACCCAATAGACATCATTTTTACCACTCCACAGCCTTTTGTAATACTCACAGCAACATTTCAAAATAAATCGTACTAAGGTATCCAAGCCATGTATAATCGCAACAGAACCATGAAAGTGAAGGATAGAAGCTGACAAGACATGAAGAATTACATTTTCCACTTCTTATCAGTGTTGAGAAAGTTGTATTAACATAAACTCCAGAGCTGGAAATTGCTCGTTGGAGCCAGAAGCTGTTTCATACTAAGCACAAATCTCATCAGTTTTTAGTTGATACACAGTGAATATCACACAGGATTCACCAGTAGGACAGGGAAGCCATACATGACAGGTTCAACTCCTGATACATTGCATTTTCTTCAAACAGACCACGTGAAAATCAGAAAATATTTTAAAAAGAGAAAAAGCAAACCAATGAGCATTCATTTGCTTGAAAGGGAAATGTATCAAATCTATCCCAAAGAGAACGTCTACCCTGAACGTTTTAATGCAGTTCAATTTCCAGGACGTTCCATACTAGAAGGCCATGTTCTCTACAAGAACATAAGCATAAGAAAGTATGCCTGTTGGAAACGACATTTTTCTGTAATATGAGAGTTAATCAACCCAACATTTTGACTAAACTTTGGAATATTCTTCTGCCTGTACTGAAAGCAAGATGTGCCAGGAACCCCTTTTCCCGAAACCATTTACACAGACTCCATAGAAATTGTATTCCACTGCAAAGGCATGAGACAGTGTCCAGGGAGCAGGCAGGAAAAGCACTGGAAAGAACATGGCCCTTTCCCTCTCTCCAGTGAAAGAATCAGGGCGAAAGAGATTTGGGGTTAGACTGAAGTTGATGGATGGCATTAAGCCTAGAATTACTGTGTCCTTCGGTGTTCCTAGTTTAAATTTTTATATAATAATTTTTGTGGGCAAAATGAGCACTTGTAATCTAAAACTAAATATACTTATTCCTCTGAACGTGGGAAGAAGGGAGAATATGAGAAGAAACGAACAGATCGGGCAAAACCCAACATTTTAGATGAAATAGATATGAAGTTATATTATGACTTTTACTCTTTTCACTTAGAAATTGTGCTGTTGTACTCACACAAAACTAAGTTAAAAATCCAAAATTACAAAAAAAAAAAAATTCTTTAATCATCTTCAAGTTGGTGTCGCAAACATTTCAGTGACAATAAAGACTGGGAAGACTCTTTTCCCCTTGTTTCCAAGCCAGAGAAACCTGCTCCCAGCATGACCACCTACTGAGATGCCATAGCAGATGGAGAAAAATCAAGTCAAATCAAAACAAACAAACAAACCACAAGACCAGAAACTGAGAAAAAAGAGCCAAGCATCACATTCTTTCAGGTCGCTGCTTATTGCGTGCAGGCACAGAAGTGAAGGAGAAATGGGTATTAGATGTGTGTGTTAGCATCCACAGAGGGAGAAATGCTGAGACTAGGGTACATCAGCTGGTGCCAAGGACTCAAAGAGTCAGGTGAATCTGGAGCTCTCAACAAAGGCACTAGTTTCTCAGTCTGTACATCACTCAGTGGATGACAGTTGCAGAGGCCACATCTGGGAGTGAAAGCAACTCCAGCACCTGCAACATTCAACTGAATTTGAAAATTTGAAGTTTGGATAAAGAACAGTGTTCTGATATACAGAAAATCCAAGAATGACATTTGAAACCAAGAAACCCACAAGACAGAAGACAGAGACATCCCTAAAACTGAAGGGAACTGTGTGCAGTTTGCACAGGTATAGGAGCTTCTCCTGAATGGCAGAGAACTGACCTACACTCCTGCCCTTGCCTGTCAGCAGGCTCAGGATGAAGAGTAAGTACCCCTGGCTACACCCCTCTAGGATGAAGCCGGTTCTTAATCCATCTAATTAGTCTGCCCAAGGAAGGCTTTATAAGTTAGGTTTCTGACTCCACTGAGAACTTTAAAAAAATAGCATTCTCAGTCAATGTTAGATTTAGGCATTAATTACTGGTCTGTTATTCTCTTCGTAAGAATTAAGAGAAACAATTTTTTTCTTGTCCTATTAAGAAGCCTAATACCCTCCAGGAAATGTCCCGGCAGATCTATTAATAAGTATACAGTGTATCAGTGGTAATTTCTGATTTTTAATGAAGTTGATGGTAAGAACAGGTGATATAAATTCCCAGTTTATGTCTTAACATAATGAACGAATTCATGAGACCATAGTTCTTATGTAGAGAATTTCCAGATTAGACTTTTGATAAACATGAAGCAAAACAACCATGTTTGAAAGATAAAGTTTTGTATTAAATTAAGGGACTAACTTTGGATAGGAACAAGCTACTCTCCACACATTTTTGTGACTTGTGTTCAGTAGGGTACAAACCTAAGTGGTACAAACCTCTACAGCGGTTGCTAAAATTTTTAAGTGGAGGGCAAGTTTCCAAAACTGATGGAAAAGTGCCTGGTACGCACAGAGGCAGGGGAGCAGAGATGACCGAGGAGCTGGGCATTGCTAAGGTGACTGTGCATGGAGGGAAGTTCTTACTAACACTTAGAAGCCTAACATGGGGCTGGAGAGATGGCTCAGCAGTTAAGAGCAGTGACTTCCAGAGGTCCTGAGTTCAATTCGCAGCAACCACATGGTGGCTCACAACCATCTGTAATGAGATCTGATGCACCCTTCTGGTGTATCTGAAGACAACAATCATGTATTCATATAAATAATAAATAAATAAAAGAAGCTTTAACATAGCAGCATTGGAACAACATCCAAGTATACTCAGAGTTCTCTGTGAGACATTTTATTAGAAACATACATTATAACACCCACCAAGTTATAGATGGCAGGATTCCAGTGTTCATTTACCATAATCCATACCTCCAAAATATTCTGTTCTAGGCTTGGCATTGGGAATAGAGCTTTTTGAGAAGGTGGCATAGTATGAAATGGTGTGTTGCATGTCCCCCTACTGTCCTGCAGTAGGAGCTTATCATTACAGAATATGAAGCAGGTGTCCAGCTCTGCTTAAGAAACAAAGGGCTTGGAGAGCCTGGAACAGTATTAAGAATATCCCGGCAGGGAAGTAGGTCACCACTGAATAGCCAAGGTTTCTACAGAAGCCTACAGATCTGTCTCTGACAAGTACCCAGACACAAATGACACAAGAAGGTGGAGAAATAGGGCAGAACCGCTGAATGGTGTCCTGCTGGGAGGAAATTGAAATGCTGTATTAATGAGTTTTAATTTAATTATGGCATTAGATGAATTTCAAAGTCCGAGGCTGGGCATGGTGAGGTAAAGACTGTCCTTTCAAAAGAAGCACGCGGTGTGGGCTGGGCAGGGATTCTTGGAGGGCTCAATGAAATTCAGCTCACTCATCCAGCTATCAGTTATGCACAGATCAATGGCTGCCCTAGGGGTGGACGAGAGGGGACTGTGCAAACGGGGAGGAGGGAATGACTTGTAGATGCTCAGCAGTACTGCTGACATAAGGCTCCTGAGGGCCCAGTCACAATCATTTAAAATGACATGGCCACACCCAGCCTCTCAGCACCTCTCTTTACCATAGCTGTGCATACATGAGCTAACAGATTGCCAACTCCTGTCGTGGCAGTACTTTAGAGAATAAAGCACAACCAACAATATTCAGGGCTGGGGAAAATATTGAGAAAGTGGAATTCTCGCACATTCTTATAGATATATAAAAAGATGGCTACTTTGGAAAAAGCCTGAAAATTTCTGAAAAGTTAAAGATTTTTTCTCCACATTCTCTGGCAGTTCCATTCTCAGGAATATAGCCAAGAGTTGTGAAATCAGGAGCCAGAGAGATGGCTCAGCAGTTATGAGCCCTGGCTGCTTTTGCAGAGGACCTAGGTTCAGTTCCCTGCACCTCCACAATTGCTCATAAGCCTTTATAATTTTAGTTCCAGAAAAACTGACACCCTCTTCTGGCCTCCACAGAACCTGGTTTGTATGTAGAGCACACACATACACGGAGGCAAGACATTCATATGTAAAATACAGATCAGTAAATCTCTTTTAAGTCATGAAGACATATAGCCACACAAAATCTTGTAGGCTCATGCACATCAACTTATTTGTAATGATCAAAATTTAGAAAAGAATTCAAATATCAAAGGGAGAACAAAGTGAAGCACATTTTTATAGTGGAATGCTACTCAACATAAGGAAGAATGAGTATTGATACATGCACCCCACATGCCATGGGCAAAACCCACAAAGCTATCCTAAAAGAAGTATCATAGAAAGGACCCATGACTCTCTTATATGAGGCTTTCAGAATAAGAAATACCCAAAGTGAGACAGTTTACTGGCTGCCATGGCAGGAGGGAATTTCTCAGCCAGCAGCTGCATTCTGTATCTGAATGGTGCTGATACCTGCACAACTGTATGAAAACCCACCAAACTATATTGGCACATACAAAATTTGAGTGTGTAAACTAATCTCATTAAAGCTGTGACAGTTAAAAAAGGATAACCCCAAATATTTCAATCAAGATACTCCCCAGAGGACATTGGTCTTATCTTGTCCTGTAGTGAAAATTTTCATACCACACACTCAGCTTTGTGACAGTACAAGGTAACACGTGTCTTCACAAAGAAAACCAGGCCCCTCTGAAGGAAACAGCAGGTAATATGTTGGCATGTGACTCTAGATAGCTCACTGGCAGAGGTTGTAAGAGGAGGAATCTTTTCAGAAGAAAATAAATAATTCCCCCAAAGTGACTTTTATGATATATCGGACTTCACCTCTATATATCATTTATTTGTGTTGTTTTCACATTTGCTGGTAGCTCATTAAAGACCCATGCATATTAATGAGAAGTCAAGCAAAGAGAACCTATTTCATCAGTGTCCCTTTGCTTTATCACATGCCATGCCTTGTCCTTGTCTTCAGATCTTCTCATAGGCTGAGGGTTATAAATACTTTCAAAATCAGACCCTGCTTACTTCTACCTTACTAAAGAACAAGCAAGACATCAAAAAGTAGAGATTAGAGAAACAAAGTATAAAATTGGCATGCAATGTCTAAGAAACCCATTTTCTACTGAGAGGAGGTGCCTGGGCCTCCACATGAGGGGAAGAGGGACATCATCTCTACTCTGAGAGGAGCTTTCCAGATTACTTCCTTCATGAGTACCATCAACTCGAGACTGCAGAATGCTCAGAGCAGTACAAACTGAGACAGCAAGAGATAGCACCCCAGCCTTCTGGACTTTCTCCCAATGATCCCCTTTACTCTTGCTCTGGGAGCCATACCTTTCTCTCCTCTGCAGCCCTGCCCTGTTCTGCAGCCTCCTGGTACTCTCTCATCTTCCCATCCGTCTATTTCTGGCTTAGGTCTTGTGCAATAGCCTTTATCTTTTTTTATTTCTTTCAATGAATTCCCTTTGTTTTGATATTATACTCTCCTTTGTGCTAATCCTCATTAAAAATAGTCTTGCCTTTATTAGCATAAAATCCAAATTTTATGCATGGCTCCTCCTAGTTACATGTTCACTCCATTGCTACTCTGAGTTGTACATTTCATGCCACCAGTGGTTTCTTTGGAAGTGGCAATACAAAGCCTTTCCTAGGTAGGAGATAAAAGTTTTATACATGTATAAAGTTTGGTGGAGCTCACACACTGACTAAGATATAGGAAGGCTAGCATAGTGAAGTGGTACATTAAAAAAGCATGGATCAAGACTGTCAGAACATAGACCAGGAATGAAGCTATATGATGAGAATTCTGAGTACTTGTGAGAATACTCCAAGTTAGTAGGACAAGAATATTATGACCTCAATTTATTCAGAAACACAGGATTATTTTTGGAATGTGTTTTTGTGCTCCTCTCCAATTAGGGAACAGGAGTGTGTTTACTTCAGATTACACATTGCTTGCTGATATCATTTAATTAAATGTTTAAATGGGTCCTTTATATGTGTCTATGGGAAAATATGTCCTTGCCACTGTGGCTTATTCTTGTTCTTGTATAAAAGTTGAACCCACAAGAACTTTATTTCTGTGGTATCTCAACCTACAGAGAGTAAATTGTCTGATGCTCTGAATAAAGTTCTCTCTCGCATGACACCTTTGCTTGCCTCTTTTATCACCTCCATTCTTCCAGGTCACACCACCTCTAGAGTAGTGACACTGGATGAATAAAAATAACTTTGTAAATTATCAAACATAGCCAGAACTTGGATACCTGAGAAAAGGGTATTTGTAATGTTCTCATGACTAAATTCTGGCAAGATTCTAGGTACGCAGTAAGTATTATTAAAACCAAGTGGTTGACATCTAAGAGACACATGACCTGCCCAATAAGGTGCTAGGTTCCCAAAGAGTGTCTATGATAAAGAAGTGAGTTTGAAGATGGTAAGGAAAACTTCTGTAAAGAGAAGAGCTAGAAATAATTTGATCTACTATATAATTTTGGTTCCCCACATGTTGTCTTTTGAGTCTTAGTAACTTAAAATGCACCACTTCAAAACTCTTACTACTTCTTATCTTAGCCATAGCAGCAAGGTATGGCCTCACAAGTTTGAGTATCTTTGCATAGGTGTACCTAGACAACAGACTCACCTTGTCACTCATAATAGACTCCTTGCATTCATCATCACAGTACTAGAATCCATTCTGGCTGGTATTTTTTGACTCTGGTACTGGGGATTGAGCCTAAGGCCTTGCATTTGCCTATGTATATGTCTATCAACTGAACTATGACCTCAGTTCTTAGAATACAGTTAGTACCTAAACATGTATAACCCAGTAATACTGATGGCTTAGAGCTTTGAATGCCACTGGATCTGGTGGATAACTACATCTCTATTTCACCCCATGACAGACTGTTCTGAGAGCATTGTGAATCTCTCAGGGGTCCTTATGGACTTAAAGAGCCATGGTAATAATGCATCCTTTTATTGGCTCTCCCTTCCTCTGTTTTTCTTCTCTGCTCCCCATTTCTGCTCCTGAACTCGTATTTCCAAACAACAAATGAATGAAGCTTGGTCTCTGGCTCATCCCTTAGGGTACTCTGTGATAAGACAAATGGGTGATGGTATTAGATTAAATTAGCAAAAACTCATCCTGTAACTATGCTCTAAGGTGAGAGCACCTATTACTGAGCTAGTCTTCAAAGACTCCGCAACTAAGTAATTCATTTCTTCTTTTCCAGACTAAAATGAATAGGAAAGGAACAAGAGACCTCTGAGCATGTCTTATATCCCTAGTCTTCCTTCAGTTTTCTAAAACGAGACTATTAAGGAGTGTGCAAGAAGTAGTTCCTTCAGAGAGCCCAGAGAAATCCAGCCCAAGTTTAAAAATGTCTATTCAAAGAGATCAAATAACATATCTAGATCACAAAGCAAGAGTTAAACTATATATGAACCTAGTTGTGTGGGTTCAAAGCCCTTGATCTTTTGTGAAGGGTCAACAAGTCCTGATTTCTAGAGCTTTGCATATCCTTTCTTCCCCCAGCATAAGGACAAGAATAACACAAACTGCAAAGGTTAGAAGGAAAGAAATCCTTTGCCTACCAATGACACAAATTGGCCTCTTCACTAGCAGATGCAAAGTGGCAGAACAGCCTATTGCAGCAGACCACCCCACTCGAAGCTTCTTCATCAGGCGGCGCTGTCATGGGCCCCATCTACTTCCTGCCAATGCCATCTGGCAGGTGCTGACGTTTCCAAGCCATGAACATAATTGCATCAAATCATGGGGTGCTTCTCTGCAGCTCTTACTCCTGCCACAAGCACAACTGTCACATGGAAGCCACTTAGGAAACTAGAAGCTATCTATCTGTCCCACTCCACAGAGCTTGGCTCACAGGCTTAACAAATGACTAAATCAGCAAAGCTCATTTGCAGGTTGGGTGGATGCCACAAGTAAGAGACACAAGCAAAGAGCTGAAGGTGATCTGGGTCAAGCCCTATGCTACATCAGTAGTCTGAAAATCTCTGGCTTTATTTACCTTAGGGTATACCAGCTCTTCCCATATTTACTTAGGCTTTCCATTTTTTACTATTTAAATTTTTAAATAGTACCATCATATTGCTACTACATAAATTGCAATGCATATGAAAATACATGATTTACAACCTTCTTTTCTGCTTCTTATATAGTGTTACCTTATTTCATTGCTAATTGCAGTTAGTTTTTTTTTTTTTTTTTTTTTTTTTTTTGCACGCTAAGTTATACTTTTTCTTGGTTTAGGAAAAAGTACAGTTGGGACTCATAGGAAACCCACAAATTCCATGATGATATTGGGTCTAATCAACAATCAGGGTTATTAGACATTTACTTGAAATGATTGTCCTAATAAAAGCACGAACATTTTAATTTCATGGGTTTTAGCACATTAGGGGTAAATCCAGAGTCACTACTATGCACCAATATCACATTAAGGAAAGAGATCAAAGCATTTGCCTTGGAGTAGTTTAACCAAGAGGGAGCCCTGGTTTGAATACTCTCCGTGTATCTTCCTTCTCTGTGTAACTCTGTTTTCTGGTCTTTAACATGTATATTGGATGAGTCTGAATCTGTGTCCCTATGTATGATTGATGTCTAGATGTCTTGCTATGTCTTTTCCTGGTTCTATGTCACACAAAAAGCACCACATAGGGAAAAGAATGAGTGGACTTTACAAAAACCTTTAAATGAGTTTTACAAGGGATTGAGTCATTGATCCCAACTGACCCCAACTGATAACAAACACTACTGTGAACATCACTACAAACATATTTACAAAGTCATATCCACATTGCATCCAATATTTACAATGAACATTTTTTATTTATTTGTTTATTTATAAGGTCACTTTTGACACATTTGCTATTTTCATAAAATGATTATTATCATAGCATACATACACACACATACATGCATTGCTCAGGGGAGTTTATAATTTAAAATTAAAGATATGTGTTGATTAGGTTGTAAAATTGATTATGGTAAATCCAAGATACATAAGGTTGATGGCTATATTGTTCTCTTAAAGTCAGGTGAAACAAGCAGGCTGAGAACAAAGAAGGATAGCAGCCTTAAGTGATCTCACAGTGTTTACTAACTTTGGTCATTCAGGTTCAGCGAAAGTTCCTATATTGTCCTAGAATATAAGACATATTTTCATAATATTGAATCACCATGGTAACAATTTGGCTTTCTGAAGCATAGTAATCTTCACATTGACTGATATGATCTTTAACTAAAGCAGGCATTGAGTATTTATGCAACTCATTTGCTGAAAATAGCAAATATATCAAAAGTGACCTTTTGCAGCCGGGCGTGGTGGTGTACGCCTTTAATCCCAGCACTCGGGAGGCAGAGGCAGGTGGATTTCTGAGTTCGAGGCCAGCCTGGTCTACAAAGTGAGTTCCAGGACAGCCAGGGTTATACGGAGAAACCCTGTCTCAAAAAACAACAACAACAACAAACAAGCAAACAAAAAAGTGACCTTTTTTCACAATGATCTCTTCCTTTATCATTTGTAGAATCTGAGTGATTTGTATAAATATCCGGATACTTCAGTAAATACTAGAGTTTTAGGAACAAGCTAATGAATTTCCTGCCCCTAGTAGGAGTTCTTGCCCTTGATGTCATAGTGATCAATGGTACACAATTTGTACGTGGGCCCTGATGTTCTATGAGACAGGTGATTCACAGCACAGCTTTATTGAAGCCCATCTGAATCAAATCCAATGAATCAGGTAAGTAGAGTCTTCTGTATCTTCCTCTGTCGTCTCCTAGTAAACAATTCCATATCTAACCTTCCTGTTATTATCCCAGGATCACCCAGAGGAATGTGGCATCCTCCTGAAAATTTCAGTGCTCACAACACAAAGCTTTTGAAAATGGTTTCATCCTTGTAGTAATCAGAGTTCACTGACCACTTAACTATGAATCAGGCTTCATCTGTGCTAAGATAGTTGCAAATATTACCTTTTTATTTTCAGCAATTCTCTGAGTTAGGTGCTATGAGTGATTGACTTACTAATGTAAAGTTCCTCAGACACTTAGCACAGACCCACAACAAATGACTATGCACAGCATAGTGTTAGGTGCCACACATGTATTGTGATGAGAATTTTCTTTAAGCCATGCCATTTTTGTTTGCAGCATTTCTGGACATAAAGTAGAGCATCGATGGTTAGCCAATGACAGCACTAAAAGAGAGAAGCTGGGGTGGAAGTGACAATACAAAAGAAAGAAAAATATCAGTGGCTATAAAAATGCTGAAGATATTCAGCACTTTGGCCAGAAGACAGCTGTTTAAACCATTTGCAATATTTGACCCTATCTACCAAATCTGGGGGTTTTGTTGTTGTTTATCATATAACCTTCCAGTTTTTCAATCTTGACATATTACATACATATTTTCAAATATTCTCTAACATAGGAAAACACCATCTCACAGAGCTCTTTGAAAAGTTTCTTACATTATTTTCAGTGAAATTTCATAACTTTTACTGGTGAGACAGCAGGCCACAGAAGTCACATGCTGCCTCTCCTAATCCAGGTTGGTAAGATTTCTACTCAACAGTTTCTACATGGAACTGTTTCCTAGAGATATGTGATTGTAGAAGGCAGAGCTTCTTCAGGATAACCCCATATGATGTGAACACTGAGATTCTAGCATGGTGAGGTAAGGGCAAGGTCATAGCATGGTAGTCTTATTACCTGGACAAGGCTGACGAACACCTGCCATTTCCAAGAGGAAGCAGTCATTTCCCTTGAGTTTACTATAGGTCATGTGTGTTCTAAAGTCAGATGGTATTTTTGGAGGACCTTTGTTTAAAGAAACTTTGTTTAGGGCTGGAGAAATGGCTCAGAGGTTAAGAGCACTGGCTGCTCTTCCAGAGATCCTGAGTTCAATTTCCAGCAACCACATGGTGGCTCACAACCATCTGTAATGGGATCTGGTGCCCTCTTCTGGTGTTCAGTAATACATGTATGCAAAATACTGTGCATATAGTCAATAAATAAATCTTTAAAAGAAAGAAAGAAACTGTTTAACAAAGTTCCAGTGATACCCAATGTCCTCTTTGCCTTAGTGCACAAAATCTTCATGAAGAGATAATTCATTACATTTCATGAGAAATATTTATTGTTCTCTGTTAACTCACACCAACTAGTATATTAACAATTGGGTTTCCTGTTATTTGAAACAGAAATTTACCCATACATTATATGTCGAATCATGTAATATCTAAGCCCACCACTGTCCTCTTGGTATCAAGTACAGAGATCAAGAATGAGCCAGCATTTCCCCCCTGACTTTTAAAGAACATTCCTATCAATAGGTTTAAGGGTCTCTGGTTGTACCCCTCTTATAAGCTATCAAGTTAGCATGGTACCAGAGAACACAGGAATCTTAGGTCAAAGACTTATTTATATACAAAAACAGTAGTGTTTGAATATCATTTTTCCTTGCACTGGTTTCTAATGTTCCAGTACATTCATGTCCTCGTTAGTTTTGTTGTCAATTTAACACAACTAGGAAGAAGAAACCCAATTAAATAATTGCCTGGATCACATAGACCTGTGGGAATGTCTATAGAGGCATTTTCTTTCTGGAAAAGCCAGGTCCACTGTGGGTAGAACCATCCCTAGGCAGAAATGGCTAGAACTAAGCACAAGCAAAACAACAGTGCAGTAATCAGCTTTCCTCTATAGTCTCTACTTTAAGTCTTGCCTTGACTTCTCCCAGTGATACACAATTACACGGAAACTAAAATATACCTTTGCCACCCACATTTCTTTTTATCATGGTGTTTATTACAGACATAGTGATAAACCCAATTCATATTGATGTACAGAGGGCCTGGTGATTCTTGTATACATATTACAAGAGAGAAAAGTGAAGCTTGGGAAAACAATCTTTTTTTAAAAGATATTTTTATTCTTTGGGAATTTCAAACAAAGTATTTTGATACTCTTCAACCCCTCATCATCTTCTTCTTCTTTTTTCAATTTTTATTAGGTATTTACTTCATTTACATTTCAAATACTATCCCGAAAGTCCCCTATACTCTCCCCCCCATCTTCTTAACTCCTCCCAAGTACACCCCTGCCTCCTTACCCCCTGAAACTTTATGTCCTTTTTCTTTTTTTAAAGTAACCATTGACTCCAATATGTCCCATATACACCTGGATGTGAAATCATACACTGTTGAGTGGTGGTGTCAACCTACTGGGAGCCACACTCTTAAACAAAACTGACTCCCCTTTTCCCAGACGTCATCAGCTGTGAAGGGTCCTCAGTTAGGAGTGGGTGCTCAAAATGATTATCCACATTCTGTGACCAATGCATGTGTTGTCTTCAGCAATAGGAACGGGAATCTTTTAGAGTGGGTAGTAAGCATGCCTACACTACAGAGGCAAGCACTTTTCTCTACCTCCCAAAGATATTTGTTAGAGTAATATCAAAGATACCGATAAATCCTCAAAATCAAAAACATCTACAAAAAGAATGGTCATTGATAGCTCTGTCTGCAATATGTGCAAGAAAACCATGGAGAATTTTCAGCCACAGTTTCTTAACTTGTGGGTTTCTGATGGCTATGTAAAGGCACACTGTGGCTATGCAATCTGGCAATACTCCTTCAACTGGTAATCCTGCACCCTCATTGGTGACTCTTGACTTTGTAAGTGTAGAAACATGACTGACTACATTTGTCCCCATATAAGAATTTTGCTTTTTAAAGTAGCCTATAGCTTCACAGCAAATGCTCTAAAATAACCACATTTTACTAAGATGGCCAAGAAAACACATATAAAAAACTGTTTTTATTTCTTATGCTTTTTTTAATTGAAAAACTATATTTAATCTGGCATATTTGCTCTTTGTACAAGTAATAGAAATATGGCTATATTTACATATGATCTCAGATGGAATATTTAAAAAAGAAAAGCACATCAAAGGAAAATGCTAACCCCAGTCAAGTGGCCTTTCTACAAACTGTTAATTCAAAGCTTGAGGGTAAAATAGGAAAAAAATGGTTATTCACTCTGAGATAAGGTTCGTTTCTTCCATGGTATAACACTGTGTTCCCTGGGGCAGTTATTATAGTGATGGGCAGAATGTATTTCATTGAAAATATTAGCTGATTATCCAGAAATCTATACAGATAATTAAATTCCCACTAACTCACACAGCTGCCCCCAGTCTTATAGAATAAATTATTGTACATCAGGGCATTTAAAACTTGAAACTTGCTTTCAGCTATTTCCAGATTAATATCTTGAATAAGTAAAATTCATTTACACTGTATTTTTTTCAATGTAGTTTAATAGGAGAAAGACAGACAAAGAGAAAGAGGGGGAAGGGAGGGAGAGAGAATGAGAGCGAGAGAGTGAGGCATGTTCAAGGTTCTATGCTTACTATTTAGCGTGTTTGAATCACACACACACATACACACACACACACACACACACACACACACACCAGGTTTTATAGAATCACCATGAAGAAGTTACTATCAGAGCATAACTAATTGTTAGCAAGAAATGGAAGCTTCTCCTTCGACAAGACAGGACCAGTGGCTTTTAGAAGTGAGGACCTTGACTAAAGACAGGCCTCCCTAATTGTTCACTGAAGGCTTTTTAAAGGAATTCATTAGTAAGTGACAGTAAGAACGTAAAAGCTGTGTTTGCCTAGACATCATATAAATGTGCAGAGATGCCTGACACAGGTGCTAAGAGAAACACGAAGTTTCTAAATATGTGTAAAACACATAGTTGTTTGTGGGTGACCATGTACCATAATCCCTGCCACACAAAAGTGGGGTGAGGGGGAAGTGAAGACAGTGAGATCCATCTTTCATACAACACTGCATAACCAGGCCAGCTAGAGAGTGGTCCTGAAATACAGCCCAGTAAATGTGGTATGACAGAGGACACAGTGATGGCAATCCTTTAAATTCCCTGAGATGAGATCTAGTACTTGGAATTGTCTGGAGAAATCCTCCTCCATTCTTCTCAAATACAAAGGTGACACTTGATGCTGAGAACCGCCCTACTGCTTTACAAATGTTTTGGCTTATTTTAGTTGAGACAACTTTACAAAGCACAGTTTCTTTCCCCATCTCACAGGAGAGAAAACAGGAAGGTCAGTGTGGAAAGTTGTTCACTCAGGCTCATGCTGAGAACTCCACACAGACCGGGAACTAGGCTAGGCCTAGTGATAAAGTAAAGACACGGACAGAAGCTAAGGAGGGAACCTGAAAGTCAGAGAACAAGATGCAGCACTCAAAAAAATTAACACAAATCATTCATTACACAATAATCAAGTTTAAATAAAAGGACAGTTATTACCTTTGCTTTTCTCCCTCAGAGTCAATATGGCATAAAATGTCAAGGATTTAGAATCCATGCTTTTAAATGCTACGGTATACAATCTCCTTTCAAAATGTCTCTTCTTCATATCTCTAATTCTAGTTTGTAACTGAAACAATGTGGTAAATTTGTGAATATTTTCTTTCTGTCTACAATGCTGTAATCTTTAGAGAAAGGGGGTCTGCCTATTTTGGGTTATCTTTATTCTGAGATTAAAGTGAAGAACATATTCTGGAAGAAGTGATGTGTAATGGGGAAGAGGGTATCTTATCATGAAAGGTACAAGACAAAGCTCTATGTAAGTCACATTGAATTACAACAGGGTGATATGTTCACCAAAAAGAAAATGTTAAAGATCATGAATAAGAATATGAACAAAGTCATAGTGAGTTGTGTTTGAATGGAACACCTCACTGATCAGTTAGACCTACATGCCCAAACTTGAAAAAATGGGCTTAAAGAAAATCATAAATATTAATCGTGACCTAGATACTGCTCCTTCAATAGCTATGAGATGCAGCCTTCATTGCCACAGGAACAGGGCAGGGGTATTGAGGTGGAGCTAAGAGAAGGGAAATATTTCCTTAAAGTGTAGCAATATTCTTGGAAGGATTTTGTTTTTCAGAGCTTCACTGGCTCATCATGAGCAACCACATCATCACTGAGTTTCTACCTCTTTGTTATTACTGTCATCTGAAGGGTTATCTGCTTGCCTGAATGGGGAGGAGGCAGAAAGGAAAGCAACAGTTGGAGACTAAAAAATAACTCAATAGGAAAACCAATCATTTCTCTTTGAGGTCTGTCTTGGATTCTGAGTCTGAACTGACCTTGCGGCCCTGCCACAAGAAACTATCTTGTGGTGTCCCCGGTGATCCTTTAACCAGAAAAGAAACCCAGCACCCTCTCCACTTCCAGGCTCCTGAACAACCAAATTTAAAGACAGGTGACAGGTTAAGGTTCCATAGTTAGATTCTAAGTTGCTATCTGTAATGAATTTCGCCTAAAGATTCTGTGAGCATCACAGCCAATACTTACTATCTTAAGAAGTTATAGACCCAGTGTTTATAGCAACATCATCCATCACACCCAAAGGGCAGAAGTAACAGATGTCTATTTAAAGACACGTGCATCAGCAATGTGGTCTCTGCTGGGGATGTGTACACACAGTGGAAATTTATAGATGTTATAAAGAAGGGCATTCCAACAAATGCTAATACATATGAATGCATTAGAAAACTTATGCACAGTGAAATAAGCCATAGCAAACTAAATATTCCATGAGTCCACTTGTATTGGGGCACTCTTCAGATGGTGGTTGCCAGGGCTCGGGGAATGAAGAATGAATAAAATATTTAATGGGAATGGAGCTACATTTGAGAAAAAGTAAAAGTTCTGTGATGTGCACACAACATTGAGAATGGACTTCATATCTCTAACCTGTGTTCTTATAAATGAGTAAGGTGGCAAGTTTGTGTTATGGAATTTTATAAAGTCAAGAAAAGGAATACCTCCTTTTAAATATAAAATATATCCCTTATAGGAAAAGACTGAACTTCATATACTTTAAATAGGAAAAATAACAGTAGAAAATAGATTTTCCTTCCAGGACAAAGTGAAGACATTTGTGTAAAGTGCACTCCTACTGCATGCTGCCCCTTTCTCTTTCACTTAAGAACGTAGATTACAACCCACCAAGCTGAGAGACATTACACAGAGCAACTAAACATCTGCTTATTTACTTTTCTTTCTTTTTTATATTAGATATTTTATTTACATTTCAAATGTTATCCCCTTTCCTGGTTTCCTCTCTGAAAATCCCCTATCTCATCCCCCCTCCTCCTGCTCACCAAACCACCCACTCCTGCTTCCCTGTCCCAGCATTCCCCTACACTGGGTCATAGAGCTTTCACAGAACCAAGGGCCTCTCCTCCCATTGATGACTGACAAGGCCATCCTTGGCTACATATATGGCTGGAGCCATGGGTCCCTCCATGAGTACTCTTTGGTTGGTGGTTTAGTCCCTGGGAGCTCTGGTGGTACTGGTTGGTTCATATTGTTGTTACTCCTATGGGGCTGCAAACCCCTTCAGCCTCTCGGGTCTTTTCTCTAACTCCTCTATTGGGGACCCCGTGCTCAGCCCAATTGTTGGCTGTGAGCATCCACCTCTGTATTTGTCAGGCATTTGTGGAACCTCTCAGGAGACAGCTATATCAAGCTCCTGTAAGCAAGCACTTGTTGGCATCCACAATAGTGTCTGGGTTTGGTAACTGTATAAGGGATGGATCCCCAGGTGGGGCACTCTCTGGATGGCCTTTCCTTCAGTCTCTGGTTGACACTTTGTCTCTGTATCTCCTCCCATGGATATTTTGTTCCCCCTTCTAATAAGAACGGAAGTATGCACACTTTGGTCTTCCTTATTCTTGAGCTTCATGTGGTCTGTGAATTGTATCTTGGGTATTCCAAGCTTTTGAGCTCATATCCACTTATCAGTGAGTGTATACCATATATGTTCTTTGTGATTGGGTTAACTCACTCAGGATGATATTTTATACTTCCATCCATTTGCCTAAGAATTTCATGAATTCATTGTTTTTAATAGCGGAGTTACTGTACTCCATTGTGTAAATATACCGCATTTTCTGTATCTATTCCTCTGTTGAGGGACACCTGGGTTCTTTCCAGCTTCTGGCTGTTATAAATAAGGCTGCTATGAACATAGTGGAGCATGTGTCCTTATTACATGTTGGACCATCTTCCGGGTATATGGCCAGGAGTGGTATAGCTGGGTCCTCAGGTAGTACTCTGTCCAATTTTCTGAGGAACTGCCAGACTGATTTCCAGATTGGTTATACCAGCTTGCAATCCCACCAACAATGGAGGAATGTTACATACAAATTCTGATACTTTACTAGAAACTTGCAAATGTGTGTGCCATCTGCTACTTACCCTGGAATCCTGGTATCCTGATAGAACTGGGACAAAGTTCACAGACATGGCAGCAAAAGTTAATAAGACATAACCCTCTGAGGACTGTTCTGGCACTAGTTACACTCTTGAAGTGATTGATTTTGATCCCCTCGGGGAAGAATTACAGTGAAAAAGAGAAAAGCTTAAAAATATCCTGGTTCTAATTTTAACTGTAGTTAATGGAAATCTCATTTCCAGTTCTAAATCTATAATTCTGATCTTATCAATCATCTCTGAGGAAAGCAACATCTCTGATCTAAAATTTATATACTCCAAGGAACATCTTCTTGAAAAACGAACTTTACTGTCTTTATTCCCCCAGAGAGCCTTGTGAGATTCAATGGGAACCAGAGGCACCTACTGCTAATTTCTTTACTCACAATCCAAGTTGTGTAAGTGAAATCTACATTATCTTCCACTTATGTAAGTGATATCTACCATTGGTGAAGTAATTATTTGTCAAACTACATTCTCTCCTAGTAGGGGTCAGTAGAGATACATGAATACTTCTGAAAAAAAATACAACTTTTGCTAGCAAACTTGACCTGGATAGCCTTTAGTGAGCCCTTGCACAAAACAGAAATTAATATATATTTTATCAAAAATTATTAAATATAATGATAATATATTGTTCTAGACCCTGCAGGTGTGGTTATGGAACACATATACACATACCCAATGACTTTTAAAAAAAATCAAAATTCTAAAACCAAACCAGAATTAGAAACCATATCAAGATCTCAGACAAGGAGTCACAATCTCTCACTGCTCAGAGAAGCAGGGTGGCTTGTCCAAGTCATAAAACAAGCGAGAGGCCCAGCCAGCCACTGAGTGAGGGTGGTCTGCTCAGAATAACTGTACTCTTCCCACTCACCAGCCAATGGAGAGACACACATCAACATAAGTACCATACTACAGGCAGGAGGGTGGATACCTTGTGCTAATCTGAATGGACTTCCTAGTTTAAGCATAGAATGACTAAAATCATTAGGAAGACCGAAACTAATTTGACGTGATATTGGCAGGACTGTCCTTACAATTACTTAATTTTATCAATTTTGTTTTGTTTCTTAGCCTGAAAAAAAATGATAACTTTTACATATAAATAAAGTTATGAGTTATATTTTACAACTTGTATAGATTGTTTCCTAGGCCCTGAACGTTTTAAAATATAACATGTGCACATATATAAGTATAGATATATGAAAACAGTATATATTTTTATGTCTACAATTTAGAAGAGGAGACTTTCACCCATGGGAAGAATTAACTGCCACTGAACCTGCATTTCCTAAAAGGTCCAAGTGCTGCTATTTGCAACTGACCAGCACATTAACTGTGGGCAGAAAGACTTTTCACAGGGAAGCAGTCAAAGCTCCGTCACAGCACGAAACATTGGCTTCTTGCATCCTCAGCTGCATATTTCACGATAGCCACAAGGGACAGCCTTTACTACCAGCAATAGCCACGTGTCTCTTTGGGTGGTTTTTGTACCAAACAACTTAATGGTGAGAGTAATAAAAAGGAAGAACAGTGTAACTCTCTGGGCTAAGAGCTGGTCTACTCTCAAAGTCGCACAAAATAAAATCAAAACTATTTTCCTCATCTCACTAATGGCCCTTAAGATTCCAAAACTTTTGGCTTTTTCCACTAAAATGGAAGGCAGCCTGGGAACTGGAGAGATCCCTACGTGGTTAAGAGTGGTTTCTCTTCCAGATGACCCAGTTTCAATTCCTAGCACCCACATGGTAGTTCACAACCATCTGTAATTCCAATTTTGGGTGATCTGATGCCATCTGGCCAGCACTAGCACCAAGTATGTGTGTGGTACTAATACATGCACGTGAAACAAACACATGTACACACACACACACACACACACACACACACAGGAAGAGAGAGAGAGAGAGAGAGAGGCGCAAGCAGGGATTGGTCATATAAAATGTAGCATTTCTTATATAGTTTAAAATACCATGCCTTTTTTGCCAAGGAAAATTAGTGGACTGTCTAGATTTATACTTTCTCAAGACACACACACAAACACACACTGAAATCGCAGGATACGGTAGTATAACTGTGATCCACTGTTGTAGGGAGAATGATCAAGAGTTCAAGGCCTGAGCTCCACAGCCAGGTTAAGATTGGCCTGAACTACACGAGACTCGATCTCACAAAAAACAAAACTAACAAACAAAACAAAAAACAAAACAAAAGAAAAGAGAAAAAAAAGTGACTGATCAAAATGAACTACGAAAATCACATAATGTTAGGAGTGGAAACTGAAGGCCCTCAAGGAGCCATAACAAACGAACCGCGAGCCCTAACTCTCTCCCAGCTTTGTTATTTTTCACTTCATTATGATGAAGTTAACGTGGATCTCCTACATTCAGCTTTTTCGGTGGTGTTGGAAATTGCTTGAACCTTTGTCTGTTGTAACTGGATTGAGGGCAATAACAATGTCTTGTACTTTACATAATAAGGTAAAGGCTCTGTCGATACAGCTAGCAGCTGTTATGAAAACGATTCAACTGCCTTCTGAATCTGATTCCGTAAATATTTAATAAGCTGGATTTTAGTCTCTGTGTCTGTCTTCATGACTATTAGGTTAAAAAGATAAAACTACATCAATTATTTTCTGCATGCAGAAAAGCAGGCAGAAAAAAAATAGGCCCATTGTGCCAAAAACATTAAAGGGAAGGCCTTATATTTAAATCTGAAAAGTCTGTCCTCTAATGTCCAAATTGTCATTAGGTACTGGTGCCAGGGTAAGTAAATTGTTACCTGCTCTTTGATGAAACACATTATATTTGACAAATATTTACCCAAAGCAGTTTGATTATTCTGGTAAATTGCTTTAAACTATTGTATTTGTTTCCATCTTACAATATATTTAAAACTATGAAAGCACAGATCTATTGTTTTCCCTCAATCTAGTGCAATGAACAAAATTAAAGACTCAAACAATTAATTTGTCTTCATTTATGTACTGATTTATATGTTTGCTTAAATTATGTGATAGTACTCTAAATACACATTACATAAGGGCCGTCTTTAAAAGAGTTTATTTTATCGGTATGTGGGCACTATATGTATGAATGCGTGCCGCCTGTGTGCTGGTGTCTGTTGAAGTCATCAGATGCCTTGGAACTCGAGTTACCTATGGTTGTGAGCTGCCTAACACGAGCGAGGACCACATTCAGGTCACCTTCGAGAACAGGAGTCACTGTTAACTGATGAAGCATCTCTACAGCCCCCAAGGCCTTTATTTTTACTTTAATATTTTGCAATTGGTCCCAGCCATGATAGACAATAACAAAACTCGGTGGTGAGAGTTTGAAAGGACCTGTGAGTATAGTAGAGGGGATAAGGCAGGAGCTGTACTGTCAATGACTATACAGCAAAGAATAAAGGGATATGGGGATGACATGCTGCCCTGTGAGCATATGTGCCTAGGAATGGCGTGACGGGCTGTGAGGATTCAGAGAACAGGAAGTTCTTGGAGATTATAAATCAAACAGCCTTCACAGGTAGAAGTATTTGAATTGGATATTGGCAAAGATTTGAAAGGATGCTAACAGTGTTCAGCTGGCTGCCTGGGGCAGAGGGATGTGTCAGACTCCTCTCACCAGGTTAAGGAGCCTCTGTGACAGTTGAAGGCTGGAGTACAATGTCTCCAGGGAATGTGGGAGATGTCAGTGCACATGACTGTGTGCCAGACTGCTCTGGCCACTTTGGCTTCATCTGAGAGAAGCAGTGCTTGGCTTTGAATAGAGCTAGCTGTCTTGATGAGTTCACTAAACGGTGTGTAAAAATTTGCAGAGGGTTTTAGAGGAATTCAAGTGTCTGCCTAACCTTTAATTAAACATAACTAAGTGGGACAAGTGCCTGAGGTTTCTGGGGACCTGAATGGGCCCCACAGAGCAGGAGGGCAAGGCTACCGTGGGAAAATGATAGTTGCTTTGTTATTACACTGAGTCCTGCTCCTCTAACATAAGAGTGAAGTAAGTAGAAAAATACATTAAATAGCATGAACCATCCTGATAATGGTTTATTTAGGATTTTAATATATACCCAGCTTTTAATACACATATGTACATACATATGTGCATAACAAATTATAGCAGTAAGAATAAAAGATTGTTACCATGTAATATCACGTGATTTCTAAAGAACAGAAACCCTCCACTTTTGTTAGGGAAGATAGACAGAAATACATCACTAGATGTATCCTGGATGTAGCCAGAGAACTCTTATACCTGGGCTGAACTAAAGGTTGTCTCAATGCTGTTTTTCCTTTTTCATTTCTTCTCAAGGAAAGAAACTTTTATACACTTTTGAACAGGTGATTACCAGAAATGCATAACACTCAGGCAGAAATAGTCCTCCACCTCAGAAAGAAAGTTTCACTCAGCTGAAACTTAGCAAGAGCAAAGTTCACATAGAGCCTTGGGACTTTGAACAACATGAATGTTCTTCAAATTTTCAGCATAAAATCAAATTCATTTTCTGTCAAGCTAGACAGGGAAATTTGTATACATTAAAGGTTTTGTTACTTGCTGGCAGATAGCCAAAGCAACACATTTATAAAGGAAGTTGGAATACCCTTGCTGGCTGAGATGAGAGCTCTGTCAGTCATCCTTTGAGAACATTTCTCTCCTGGATTTTGGAGCATAGCGGGAGATAAAGATAATGCATTCCCATTTAGGACGAACTTTCTGTTTTATAGCTACACCTACATTTCCATACAGAAACAGTAAGTCATCACTAGATGAGATACCATAGTCCATTGCACATGAGTTTGCAAAACAGCTTCTCATTCTCTACTGCACATGAGAGCCATCTGAGAGGGGCAACAACTAGAACCCAAGCCCCACCCCCATCAATGAAACTCAAAGCTCTGGGCTGGCATTCAGCATTCCCACCTTTCCCAGGGGGGTTCAGTGTGCAGCCACCTTTGAACACCTGTGCTTTGCATAAATGAATATTCCAGTTTTATCTATAAATGTGCTGCTTTGCCTAGCTTTCAGTAAATGATGACAACCTTAGCATGTGCGAAATTTCATGACTAACTTTATAGAAGATAAATTCGACTTTATGCTGAAAGTTCGAGGTGCAGTTACATTGTTTACAGTTCTAAGGCTGCGTATGAGCTCCTCAGTCCCTCCTTGGCATGCTGGCTTTTCTAAAAGTCCAGATTTAAAAAGTGAAGCAAAGGGAAATGCACACTGTAAGAAGATTGTGAGAACACTATTGATTTCACATCCAATAAGGCTTGATGATGGAATTGGTTCTGATCGGTATGATTACAAATATTCTACAAATATTACCTATGTGCTTTACATTTGAGCAGATAAAGTACAACCGAGTAAGTTGCCATTGCTCCAAAACTACTAGAGAGGGAGATGTATAGAAAACTTGGCATGGCATCCAGTGAGAGGAAAGGTTAATGCCACATTAATCTAAATGGAAGGAGACAGCGTCTGAAACATCTATAGCAGTAAAGGAAAAGGAGCAGGAGAGACGTATTAGGAGATGCACACACAAGGAGAACATTGCAGTTCAGCAAAACAAAGAGAGAAGTCATGAGGGTTAGGAGAGGGGAAGGACGATGGGACCACTTCCAGAAGTCTGTGTCCATAAGCCTGGGGTTCTCAGAATGGGGTGGAGCTTTTCTACCAGGTCTGCAGTTGTCCTTTCTGCAGGATGTAGAATCACTGATCCTGCCCGCTTCTGCCCCGTTTCACATTCCCCTTCCTCAGCTCTCATATCCCCTTCTCTTTCAGGCTCTCTGTTTTCCAGGACCCCCTCCCTTCACCCAACACCAAACATATTTCACCTTTTCAATACTGTCGCACATTTAAACATCTAGTTATGTTTTCACTTTTCAAGTATGAACACCTGTGTCTTGAACCACCCTCAGGCTAGAACTTTAAGCTGGAACTCGTGCCAGTCATACACCTCTTTCCCTTTCTTCCTACCTCACATCTAACTAAGCACACTTCCTACTCTTCTCTTAACTTTTTTCACCTCCTGCCGGTGCTATCAGCCACAGTTGAATAGCCTCCAAATGCTGAGACTCCTCATCTCCAGTATTCAATACCCTATTCTCTCCATAGATTCGAGAACATCCTTCCAAAACCCCGTTCTCATTGCTTCCCCACCTCAGGCTCCTGGAATTCCTGTGTTAGTTTTCACATCTTCTACTTAGCACCTTGACCACTGTGTACTTTTAATGTGACTTGCTCCCACCTATACCTATGGTTTTAGTCTTTTTTTCCCCAAATCTTCATGCCTGCCTGAATATTACTTCTGTCTGGCTCACAAATCCTCTCATTTTCACTCATCAAGCCTCAACAGCTCCCCTGGAAGTCTTTCAAGACATTGTGGTCCTGGTCGAATGTTCTTTCTCTGTCCCAGCTCAGGGCTTACATAGAATGGCAGCTGTTCGTTTACAAGACAGTCTCCAGGATGCAATTTTCATTCACAAATACAAACATATTCCAGAAACCCACTTTACAAGTGTACTTCTTTGCAAGTCTGTCACCACTGGGAGCCTGTATGTACTTCCCTGGGGAGGGGAGGGCAACCTCCTTGTTCTGCTTTGTGCCTCACACGCTTACCATGGCGCCGGGAACATAATTAGTACTCGGCAGAATGAATGACTGGCTAATCAGAGTTGTGTGGGAGAAAGCTTCATTCATCTACTCACTGAATGATGGAAGTGGCAAGGGCTACAGGGGACTGGGTGAAGCTTTAAGAGAAAGGAAAGAAATTAGATACCAGCATGAAAAGTCAGGGGTGCCAGTGCCACTGGCAGACAGTGTTCTTTAATATTAAATTCCCTGGCTTGTCTGGCTGGGCCATCGAAGCATTAGGTCCACATAATGGCTCCATTTCTCTGGCTTTCTCTCGCTATCAGTCACTGATACCAGTCTGCATCTGCATTGTATCTTCAGTATGACTGCAGGCAAACAGAAGCAAAACCTTCAACCTTCTAACCTTCTTAGGTGTCCAGTGCCATTCTTTTAGATGTGAATACTCTGCTATGATTCTCATAGGTATAGCTGTGCCTATTTAATTGACGGACAACATGCACTTTCTCACATGCTTGCTGGCATTAAGAGGTACTATCAAGGCGTGTGTGATGAGTTTCGATGTTTCTTTTCAAAGCTTTACAGTGGGTTTTTTTAATGGATATTTGATCTGGTTGGTTCTCACATTCAAAAGCAATAATACAGTTCCCAGCTTGCTCTAAGGAGACAATGGATTTTTCGAGAATAACAAACTAGGAAGCAGGGGAAGAGGGCAAAAGAGATACCTTCTATAATGTAGATGGAAACCTCTCATAGTGATGGTTTCACTGGAGTTGCATTCTGTCAATCTTCCCAGACCAGTGTCTTGATTGCTTCATAGATAGAACTGTCCACAGCATTGGGAAGCTACTTCAACAAAGCTCCTTTGGATACAGTTATCATTCACGGAATCCTCTCAAGAGTTAATGGTATGAGGGGAAAAGAAGATGGAGTTTCATCTCTCTGTGTGGGATAAATGTACCCGAATCTCCACCATCTCTCCTCGAGAGCTCTCTCCCACATCCTCAGTTTGGGAAGCTCAGTGCTGAGTCTCACACAGCTACTGAAACTTTCCTTTGTAGTTCCATTTAGAATCAACATGGAATGTGCCTCTTGTTCAATGCAGACAGGGTCAGTGAATGCTGTCTGCAAATCAGCATTGCATGGCAAACACTTTAGGCCTTGGCAGCCACATTGGCTCTATTTGAAATTCCTTAACTGCCAAAATTGTGTGGGATCAACACCATACAACACTAACATGGCTAAGTTTCAGAAAAAACTTACTTATCTGCTGAACTTTGAATTTTGTGTAATTTTCACATTATTAAATATTCTTTTGATCTTTTCAACTATTTAAAATATAAAAAGCCATCTTAGAACATAGTTTATTAAAGAGGAAAGGAGGAGAACAGACTTGACTAACAGCAGTAGCTTGTAGTCAGTCCACTACATTAGAGCCACTATGTCATCATCTCTATCCATGTATCTGATGTTGGCACTGAATAACCACTTCAAAAATCAAATTCATTCATACAGTTGAACATCATTGAGTTTTAATGGAATAATTTTTTAATGTCTTTTTTCAAGTTAATAAACAAAATGTCATATTTATTAGATATAATATGATAGTGCATATATGTGTAAAGCCAGAGGATATCCTTGGGTGTTAGTCCTTGCCTTCCATTTCATTTGAGACATGGCTTCTTATTATCAAGTCTGTATTTGCAAGGCTATCTGGCCTGCAAGATTCCCATGGTCCTCCTGTCTCCACCCCTACCTCCCCACCATAGAAGTATTGGGATTACAGATACATGATACCAGGTACCACGTCTAGCTTTGACATTTACAGATCATCTTTGAAATTTTTAAAGACTGGTTATAAGCAGAAAATCCAGATACAAGCTACTTGCTGGGGGGGGGATTTTACTTTCACCCACCTTCTATCACCATATCTGAAAAACTACAAAAAGATATGAAGGATTTGGAGGGGCGCAGTTGAAAAAACTTCATGGCAAAGATAGCCATTATTGCATGAGAAATAGAAAGGAAGCAATCTTTGTACAAGCACTGGCTGTGCCCTGCCTTACATTACCTCACACTACAAACAGCAGTGCCTTTCCACACGATGCCTACCCTGCTCTGAGACTCTGGTTTATAAGCAGTTTTTACTCTAATTTGAGGATGGAGATTGACTCTGCATCCAGATGAACGCATGAACAGCGCCATCTGCCCAGCTCCATCCCTCGGCAAAGACTGATACATTAGTTCTGTCTGCAAAACAGAAAGGTATTCTACAAATGTATCAAGGCAAACAGATTACAGCAGGCTCATGGCTGAATTAAAGCCATTTTAAAGAGAACATACCTGAGAACTTACTGGATACATGAAATTAAAGAAGGCATGTAACTCTCACCTGGACCCCAGGCGAACACCTAGACTGCGACGGTGGTGGGTCCACCAACCTGCCATCTGACCACTCACTCATTGTGTGCATTGAGGAGCAATGGGCAGAGCACTACCTCTGAGGCTTCAGACCAGCTTGTTCCCTGCTGTTGATGTGGTGTACTTGAACTGCCGTCTACCCATCTACCTGTTCACTCATCTAGACCTGTTTTCCATTCATACACCTGATAATTCATCTGGCCCAGTCCTGTCCTGTTGGTTCTACAGCAGGACTCAACTAGGAAGATCCATTTCAACCACCATGGGCAATCTGGACAAGAATCCAGAGAGAGACCTCCACCCTATAGACCAGTGGTTCTCAACCTGTGGCGACCCCTTTGGTGGTCTTATAACCTTTTCCTAGGGGTCACATATCAGATATCCTGCATATCAGATATCCAAATTGATTAATGACAGTAGAAAGTTATGGTTTTGAAATAGCAACAAAAATAATTTTATGTTTGGGGGTCACTGCAAGAGGAACTTTATTAAAAGTTAGGAAGGTTGAGAAGTGCTGTTTCAGCCATCTTTGCATTTCTCTATGGTTTGCTCTCTCAGGCTTGTTTGCCTTTTTATCCCTTTGGGGGTCACCCTATAACTGACATATAAACATCGATTGTAAATAAATTGATATATGATAGAGATAGATAGATAGATAGATAGATAGATAGATAGATAGATACATAGATACATAGATAGACAGTTAGATAGATATTTTTTGCATGGTGTGAAACCTGTGTTCTTAGTTAATATCAGTAATTAAAATTATGAATTTATTAAATAATAAATTTGACGTGTTTGCCTATTCTTCTGACATAGTGTCTACATGACAGTGTATTATCATCACAGACATGATGAATATTCATTTATGCTTCCAGACCCAGAGTGTTTAGGAAGGGAAATTATTTTTTGTTTGGTTGTTTTTTTCTAATGTTTTTTTTATTATCATTATTATATGTGTACCATGGAGACCATAATACAACATCAAGATCTCTTGGAACTAGAGTTACAGATGGTTATGGTACTCTACATAGGTGCTAGGAATCGAACCTGGGTCCCTTGAAAGAGAAGCTAGTGCTTTTAACCCTGAGCAGCTCTCTAACCCTGAAAAGGAAAAGTCTTATTTGAAAAAAAGTAGTCAAGGATCATTATATTACATTAGATACTACATTGAAGAAAAAAAGTATTTGTGTCCTGATTAAATCAAGCATTTCTTAAGAGATGTGAGTGGTGTGTGTGTGTGTGTGTGTGTGTGTGTGTGTGTGTGTGTGTGTGTGATGGGAGGGAATTGGCACTGAAACACAAAGTAGGAGTGGGGTGACTCTAAGAGGCGTTTGCTTTATCAGATCAAGACAGATGTAAAATAGTCGTGAGAGCAGCCATAGCCTCTTTAACACTCTCAATGACTTCTAGCTCAAATCTGTTCTAAACAACATAGACAAGGGGGCATTTTAAGTTCCCCAATCAGGTAATAGATACAGGATGGCACTGACAAGGATGGACATGCTCCATAGAGCGGCAGACCCCAGATGCTACAGGTGCATCCTCCCTGTGTATTTATCTTTGCATCTTTCTGAATCCTTTGTGGGGCCACAAGCCTGGCCTCTGCATCAGCTCCTAGCTCTAGGTTCTATTACTGTTTGAGTTCCTGTCCTGACTTCCTCCACTAATGGACCATCATCTGGAAGTATAAGTTGAAAAATAACCCTTTTTCTCCTCAACTTGCTTTTTGTCACGGTGATTTTGTTTCAACAGTAGCAACACTAACAAAGACACACAGCTACCTTGACATAAAAGTAAACCAGAACACTTTCTGGGTACTTTTGATTATAATCAATTGCAAATAAAAATGGCTGCAGTAGCTCATTCTCTATGCACTATGGTCACGTGTAAAGGTTTCTTCTTTAGTGTAGCTAATAGACCATCCCAACCAAAATTAACATCATGTGCTGCATGCTTTACACAAAAGATCTGAAGAAAAAGAACTTTCATTCAAACTTTAGTCATGATTTTGGACTGATAGTAATAAATCCTTCCAGAGAACACCTAGCAACAGAGGCAAAAGTCCCATCTTACAATCCTCCAAAGGAATCAAATGAATGTAACTTCAAAAATATGATAATTTGGTATTTGGTAAAACCCCATAAAACAGTGAGACTATTATTAGGATGAAATAAAAAAAAAAAAAAAAAAGAAACTCTGTTCAAACAGATCTCTGCATGGGTGGAAAATGTTCTTCCCCAAAACATATGGACTACTAAACATAGATTATAGTACAAAGCATGGGGCACCTTCCTATGACTTACTTACTCGTCAGGGATGCCTCAAAGGTCTCTAAGAAAATAAAGCAAAGTTTCTCAACTTTCCTAATTCCATGGCCCCGTAATACAGTTCCTCATGTTGTGGTGACCCCCAACCTTAAAGTTATTTTTGTTGCTTCGTAACTGTAACTTTGCTACTGTTATGAATTGTACTGTAAATATCTGTTCGGATGGTATTAGGGGATCCCTGTGAATATATCATTCACACCCCAAAGGAATCTTGACCCACAAACTGAGAACCAGTGATTTAGATCCTTACGTAACACTCCCCAACAAGCAAGATCCTTGACTCTTAACGGACAAAATTCTGCCAATCCCCTGAGCTCCAGAATGCAGGCCCCAGACCACTGGCACCACCTTTGATCTATAATTTATTAAAAACATAGTCTTTGGCCCTACCGCAAACAACTCAAACTTTGGCCATAGGTACCAATATCAAACATTCCAGGTGGTTATGGTGAGAAAGCAAAAGATACACTGTGACTCTCCTCAACTTTTCCTAGAAGGAAGTCCACAAGCAGGAAGAGAGTTAGTTTTTTCTCCATTTTGGGGGCAAGCCTTTGGTATTTCTAAACATAACATTGGTAGATTAAATGACAGAAAGCCATATATTAATCTCATCAGATTTCAAAGGCTATATTTACTCTGAAAGTGTCAAATAGCAACATGTCAACTGAAGCCAGTATACTTAATCTGTTAGAAAAATATTAGTGTGAAAAGGTCCCTATCTTTTTACCTCTCCATTTTACTGCATAAAACAAGTGAAAGGTTATGTCTTAAACTGAAGAATGACTCAAGATACAACCCACGGAAGGGAGGGAAGGAAGGAAGAAGGGCCCAGGCCATGACCATAACCTGTGAGGCCCCATGCAACTCCCAGTTGCTGATGGAAAGACTTCTTTGTCCTAAACAAAAATTCCTTCCCTCTTCATGCTTCTGTTGCCCGAACACTGTCTCTAAATACACCAATATTCCAAACAAGTTTCATCAAACACTTACGGAAGGAGAAATTGTTTTAATTTTTTTTTCATGTAAGACACAGCAAGGTCAATAGTACAGAACAAAGTAAGTGCTTCTATTCATGTGAGTGCAACTGTCCAAATGTTTGTGACAGATTTCATGTGGTAATGTTGTCCTGAATGTCTGCTCACAGAACTTAAACAAAGAAGAACTAAAGTCAAAACCTGAAAAAGCCAATCAAAGAAAATGAACTGTAATCATTTTATTGGGAGCCGAATTGCATCAACATCTGAATATCTATTATTTGTTTCTGCTTGTCAGCATTGTGTACCACCATTATCTATTCTTTGGGGTTTTGAAAAGGCTTTAGAATCTGCTGATTGTCATCAAGTAGCTACTAAAGCCACAAAGCTCTGCAGGGCTGCTGGACCATAGAAAATGCAAAAAGCCTGGCTAACTGCTGCAAATGGGCTTTCCTTTGCCAGATAATGGCACAACCAAGCTGGAGTTACATTCCTCACATCTGGACACTTTTGGAGCACTCGCTGTATGTGAGCATGAATGAAACCACCTGGGACTGGTCACATTTCCAATGATACCACAGGGAAACCGAGCTTTTTAAAAAAAAGAAAAGAAAGAAAAAGAGTCCAGTTGCTTTGCTGTTAGCAGATAAAGTATCAATCAAAAGAAGTATTCAGTGCTTCTGCCAGTCTCGTCGTACATCTTCCCCAAGTCTAGTACCTAATTATCTTGTGCAAAAAGAGTATTTAGAACACGTCATGACAATATTTTAATATTGTCTAAATTTACTTTGGTATATCCTACTTAATTTCGCTTACTTCAGAGTAATTAAAATGTATTATCTCAATAGGAAATAGAATTAGCTTCATTCTGTAACTTATTTTTCAATCAACAGTGCCCAGACAGCAAGCAAAATGTTCAGAAGGCATCATCTTGATCACACACAATTCAAAAACCGGAAGCTATGATTAGCACAGTGACATAGAGAATGACAAGTCAATTCCAAATGGTGAGTTTTTTTCTACATGTCTGCATATTGAATCATTAGGAATGGCCGATGACTTTATCATCTCATGGCTTTCAGATATATCTGTTTCATGTAAGAAAAGAAAATGATCAATGTTCCTTTTGACTTATCCGAAATTACTATATCTCCACAAATTCTCTGGTGGTTGGGGCATTGGCAAAAAAGACACAAGTCTGACTAGATTATTTTTTTTTCTTTTTTTTTTTTTTTTAATTAGGTATTTAGCTCATTTACATTTCCAATGCTATACCAAAAGTCCCCCTTACCCACCCACCCCCACTCCCCTACCCACCCACTCCCCCCCTTTGGCCCTGGCGTTCCCCTGTACCGGGGCACACAAAGTCTGCGTGTCCAATGGGCCTCTCTTTCCAGTGATGGCCGACTAGGCCATCTTTTGATACATATGCAGCTAGAGTCAAGAGCTCAGGGGTACTGGTTAGTTCATAATGTTGTTCCACCTATAGGGTTGAAGATCCCTTTAGCTCCTTGGGTACTTTCTCTAGCTCCTCCATTGGGAGCCCTGTGATCCATCCATTAGCTGACTGTGAGCATCCACTTCTGTGTTTGCTAGGCCCCGGCATAGTCTCACAAGAGACAGCTACATCTGGGTCCTTTCGATAAAATCTTGCTAGTATATGCAATGGTGTCAGCGTTTGGATGCTGATTATGGGGTGGATCCCTGGATATGGCAGTCTCTACATGGTCCATCCTTTCATCTCAGCTCCAAACTTTGTTTCTGTAACTCCTTCCATGGGTGTTTTGTTCCCACTTCTAAGGAGGGGCATAGTGTCCACACTTCAGTCTTCATTTTTCTTGAGTTTCATGTGTTTAGGAAATTGTATCTTATATCGTGGGTATCCTAGGTTTTGGGCTAGTATCCACTTATCAGTGAGTACATATTGTGTGAGTTCCTTTGTGATTGTGTTACCTCACTCAGGATGATGCTCTCCAGGTCCATCCATTTGGCTAGGAATTTCATAAATTCATTCTTTTTAATAGCTGAGTAGTACTCCATTGTGTAGATGTACCACATTTTCTGTATCCATTCCTCTGTTGAGGGGCATCTGGGTTCTTTCCAGTTTCTGGCTATTATAAATAAGGCTGCTATGAACATAGTGGAGCATGTGTCCTTCTTACCAGTTGGGGCTTCTTCTGGATATATGCCCAGGAGAGGTATTGCTGGATCCTCCGGTAGTACTATGTCCAATTTTCTGAGGAACCGCCAGACTGATTTCCAGAGTGGTTGTACAAGCCTGCAATCCCACCAACAATGGAGGAGTGTTCCTCTTTCTCCACATCCTCGCCAGCATCTGCTGTCACCTGAATTTTTGATCTTAGCCATTCTCACTGGTGTGAGGTGGAATCTCAGGGTTGTTTTGATTTGCATTTCCCTGATGATTAAGGATGTTGAACATTTTTTCAGGTGCTTCTCTGCCATTCGGTATTCCTCAGGTGAGAATTCTTTGTTCAGTTCTGAGCCCCATTTTTTAAGGGGGTTATTTGATTTTCTGAGGTCCACCTTCTTGAGTTCTTTATATATGTTGGATATTAGTCCCCTATCTGATTTAGGATACGTAAAGATCCTTTCCCAGTCTGTTGGTGGTCTTTTTGTCTTATAGACAGTGTCTTTTGCCTTGCAGAAACTTTGGAGTTTCATTAGGTCCCATTTGTCAATTCTCGATCTTACAGCACAAGCCATTGCTGTTCTGTTCAGGAATTTTTCCCCTGTGCCCATATCTTCAAGGCTTTTCCCCACTTTCTCCTCTATAAGTTTCAGTGTCTCTGGTTTTATGTGAAGTTCCTTGATCCACTTAGATTTGACCTTAGTACAAGGAGATAAGTATGGATCGATTCGCGTTCTTCTACATGATAACAACCAGTTGTGCCAGCACCAATTGTTGAAAATGCTGTCTTTCTTCCACTGGATGGTTTTGGCTCCCTTGTCGAAGATCAAGTGACCATAGGTGTGTGGGTTCATTTCTGGGTCTTCAATTCTATTCCATTGGTCCACTTGTCTGTCTCTATACCAGTACCATGCAGTTTTTATCACAATTGCTCTGTAGTAAAGCTTTAGGTCAGGCATGGTGATTCCACCAGAGGTTCTTTTATCCTTGAGAAGAGTTTTTGCTATCCTCGGTTTTTTTTTTTTTTCCATTTTTTATTAGGTATTTAGCTCATTTACATTTCCAATGCTATACCAAAAGTCCCCCTTACCCACCCACCCCCACTCCCCTACCCACCCACTCCCCCCCTTTGGCCCTGGCGTTCCCCTGTACCGGGGCACACAAAGTCTGCGTGTCCAATGGGCCTCTCTTTCCAGTGATGGCCGACTAGGCCATCTTTTGATACATATGCAGCTAGAGTCAAGAGCTCAGGGGTACTGGTTAGTTCATAATGTTGTTCCACCTATAGGGTTGAAGATCCCTTTAGCTCCTTGGGTACTTTCTCTAGCTCCTCCATTGGGAGCCCTGTGATCCATCCATTAGCTGACTGTGAGCATCCACTTCTGTGTTTGCTAGGCCCCGGCATAGTCTCACAAGAGACAGCTACATCTGGGTCCTTTCGATAAAATCTTGCTAGTATATGCAATGGTGTCAGCGTTTGGATGCTGATTATGGGGTGGATCCCTGGATATGGCAGTCTCTACATGGTCCATCCTTTCATCTCAGCTCCAAACTTTGTTTCTGTAACTCCTTCCATGGGTGTTTTGTTCCCACTTCTAAGGAGGGGCATAGTGTCCACACTTCAGTCTTCATTTTTCTTGAGTTTCATGTGTTTAGGAAATTGTATCTTATATCGTGGGTATCCTAGGTTTTGGGCTAGTATCCACTTATCAGTGAGTACATATTGTGTGAGTTCCTTTGTGATTGTGTTACCTCACTCAGGATGATGCTCTCCAGGTCCATCCATTTGGCTAGGAATTTCATAAATTCATTCTTTTTAATAGCTGAGTAGTACTCCATTGTGTAGATGTACCACATTTTCTGTATCCATTCCTCTGTTGAGGGGCATCTGGGTTCTTTCCAGTTTCTGGCTATTATAAATAAGGCTGCTATGAACATAGTGGAGCATGTGTCCTTCTTACCAGTTGGGGCTTCTTCTGGATATATGCCCAGGAGAGGTATTGCTGGATCCTCCGGTAGTACTATGTCCAATTTTCTGAGGAACCGCCAGACTGATTTCCAGAGTGGTTGTACAAGCCTGCAATCCCACCAACAATGGAGGAGTGTTCCTCTTTCTCCACATCCTCGCCAGCATCTGCTGTCACCTGAATTTTTGATCTTAGCCATTCTCACTGGTGTGAGGTGGAATCTCAGGGTTGTTTTGATTTGCATTTCCCTGATGATTAAGGATGTTGAACATTTTTTCAGGTGCTTCTCTGCCATTCGGTATTCCTCAGGTGAGAATTCTTTGTTCAGTTCTGAGCCCCATTTTTTAAGGGGGTTATTTGATTTTCTGAGGTCCACCTTCTTGAGTTCTTTATATATGTTGGATATTAGTCCCCTATCTGATTTAGGATACGTAAAGATCCTTTCCCAGTCTGTTGGTGGTCTTTTTGTCTTATAGACAGTGTCTTTTGCCTTGCAGAAACTTTGGAGTTTCATTAGGTCCCATTTGTCAATTCTCGATCTTACAGCACAAGCCATTGCTGTTCTGTTCAGGAATTTTTCCCCCGTGCCCATATCTTCAAGGCTTTTCCCCACTTTCTCCTCTATAAGTTTCAGTGTCTCTGGTTTTATGTGAAGTTCCTAGATCCACTTAGATTTGACCTTAGTACAAGGAGATAAGTATGGATCGATTCGCATTCTTCTACATGATAACAACCAGTTGTGCCAGCACCAATTGTTGAAAATGCTGTCTTTCTTCCACTGGATGGTTTTGGCTCCCTTGTCGAAGATCAAGTGACCATAGGTGTGTGGGTTCATTTCTGGGTCTTCAATTCTATTCCATTGGTCCACTTGTCTGTCTCTATACCAGTACCATGCAGTTTTTATCACAATTGCTCTGTAGTAAAGCTTTAGGTCAGGCATGGTGATTCCACCAGAGGTTCTTTTATCCTTGAGAAGAGTTTTTGCTATCCTCGGTTTTTTGTTATTCCAGATGAATTTGCAAATTGCTCCTTCTAATTCGTTGAAGAATTGAGTTGGAATTTTAATGGGGATTGCATTGAATCTGTAGATTGCTTTTGGCAAGATAGCCATTTTTACAATGTTGGTCCTGCCAATCCATGAGCATGGGAGATCTTTCCATCTTCTGAGATCTTCTTTAATTTCTTTCTTCAGGGACTTGAAGTTTTTATCATACAGATCTTTCACTTCCTTCGTTAGAGTCACGCCGAGATATTTTATATTATTTGTGGCTATTGAGAAGGGTGTTGTTTCCCTAATTTCTTTCTCAGCCTGTTTATTCTTTGTGTAGAGAAAGGCCATTGACTTGTTTGAGTTAATTTTGTATCCAGCTACTTCACCGAAGCTGTTTATCAGGTTTAGGAGTTCTCTGTTGGAATTTTTAGGGTCACTTATATATACTATCATATCATCTGCAAAAAGTGATATTTTGACTTCCTCTTTTCCAATTTGTATCCCCTTGATCTCTTTTTGTTGTCGAATTGCTCTGGCTAATACTTCAAGTACTATGTTGAAAAGGTAGGGAGAAAGTGGGCAGCCTTGTCTAGTCCCTGATTTTAGTGGGATTGCTTCCAGCTTCTCTCCATTTACTTTGATGTTGGCTACTGGTTTGCTGTAGATTGCTTTTATCATGTTTAGGTATTGGCCTTGAATTCCTGATCTTTCCAGAACTTTTATCATGAATGGGTGTTGGATCTTGTCAAATGCTTTTTCTTCATCTAACGAGATGATCATGTGGTTTTTGTCTTTGAGTTTGTTTATATAATGGATTACATTGATGGATTTTCGTATATTAAACCATCCCTGCATCCCTGGAATAAAACCTACTTGGTCAGGATGGATGATTGCTTTAATGTGTTCTTGGATTCGGTTAGCGAGAATTTTATTAAGAATTTTTGCATCAATGTTCATAAGAGAAATTGGTCTGAAGTTCTCTATCTTTGTTGGATCTTTCTGTGGTTTAGGTATCAGAGTAATAGTGGCTTCATAAAATGAGTTGGGTAGAATACCTTCTACTTCTATCTTGTGAAAAAGTTTGTGCAGAACTGGAGTTAGATCTTCTTTGAAGGTCTGATAGAACTCTGCACTAAACCCGTCTGGTCCTGGGCTTTTTTTGGCTGGGAGACTATTAATAACTGCTTCTATTTCTTTAGGGGATATGGGACTGTTTAGAAGGTCAACTTGATCCTGATTCAACTTTGGTACCTGGTATCTGTCCAGAAATTTGTCCATTTCGTCCAGGTTTTCCAGTTTTGTTGAGTATAGCCTTTTGTAGAAGGATCTGATGGTGTTTTGGATTTCTTCAGGATCTGTTGTTATGTCTCCCTTTTCATTTCTGATTTTGTTAATTAGGATTTTGTCCCTGTGCCCTTTAGTGAGTCTAGCTAAGGGTTTATCTATCTTGTTGATTTTCTCAAAGAACCAACTCCTCGTTTGGTTAATTCTTTGAATAGTTCTTCTTGTTTCCACTTGGTTGATTTCACCCCTGAGTTTGATTATTTCCTGCCGTCTACTCCTCTTGGGTGAATTTGCTTCCTTTTTTTCTAGAGCTTTTAGATGTGTTGTCAAGCTGCTAGTATGTGCTCTCTCCCGTTTTTTCTTGAAGGCACTCATAGCTATGAGTTTCCCTCTTAGAAATGCTTTCATTGTGTCCCAAAGGTTTGGGTACGTTGTGGCTTCATTTTCATTAAACTCTAAAAAGTCTTTAATTTCTTTCTTTATTCCTTCCTTGACCAAGGTATCATTGAGAAGAGTGTTGTTCAGTTTCCATGTGAATGTTGGCTTTCTGTTATTTATTTTGTTATTGAAGATCAGCCTTAGTGCATGGTGATCTGATAGGATACATGGGACAATTTCAATATTTTTGAATATGTTGATGCCTGATTTGTGACCTATTATGTGGTCAATTTTGGAGAAGGTACCATGAGGTGCTGAGAAGAAGGTATATCCTTTTGTTTTAGGATAAAATGTTCTGTAGATATCTGTCAGATCCATTTGTTTCATCACTTCTGTTAGTTTCAGTGTGTCCCTGTTTAGTTTCTGTTTCCATGATCTGTCCATTGGTGAAAGTGGTGTGTTGAAGTCTCCCACTATTATTGTGTGAGGCGCAATGTGTGCTTTGAGCTTTACTAAAGTTTCTTTAGTGAATGTGGCTGCTCTTGTATTTGGAGCATAGATATTCAGAATTGAGAGTTCCTCTTGGAGGATTTTACCTTTGATGAGAATGAAGTGTCCCTCCTTGTCTTTTTTGATGACTTTGGGTTGGAAGTCAATCTTATCAGATATTAGGATGGCTACTCCTGCTTGTTTCTTCATACCATTTGCTTGGAAAATTGTTTTCCAGCCTTTCATTCTGAGGTAGTGTCTATCTTTTTCTCTGAGATGAGTTTCCTGTAAGCAGCAAAATGTTGGGTCTTGTTTGTGTAGCCAGTTTGTTAGTCTATGTCTTTTTATTGGCGAGTTGAGACCATTGATGTTAAGAGATATTAAGGAAAAGTAATTGTTGCTTCCTGTTATTTTAGTTGTTAAAGGTGGCATTCTGTTCTTGTGGCTGTCTTCTTTTAGGTTTGTTGAGGGATTACCTTCTTGTTTTTTCTAGGGCGTTGTTCCCGTTCTTGTATTGGTTTTTTTCTGTTATTATCCTTTGAAGGGCTGGATTCGTGGAGAGATAATGCGTGAATTTGGTTTTGTCGTGGAATACTTTGGTTTCTCCCTCTATGATAATTGAGAGTTTGGCTGGGTATAGTAGCCTGGGCTGCAGTTTGTGTTCTCTTAGTGTCTGTATAACATCTGTCCAGGCTCTTCTGGCTTTCATAGTCTCTGGTGAAAAATCTGGTGTTATTCTGATAGGCTTGCCTTTATATGTTACTTGACCTTTTTCCCTTACTGCTTTTAGTATTCTATCTTTATTTAGTGCATTTGATGTTCTGATTATTATGTGTCGGGAGGAATTTCTTTTCTGGTCCAGTCTATTTGGAGTTCTGTAGGCTTCTTGTATGTTCATATGCATCTCATTCTTTAGATTTGGGAAGTTTTCTTCAATAATTTTGTTGAAGATGTTTGCTGGACCTTTGAGTTGAAAATCTTCATTCTCATCCACTCCTATTATCCGTACGTTTGGTCTTCTTATTGTGTCCTGGATTTCCTGGATATTTTGAGTTAGGATCTTTTTGCATTTTCCATTTTCTTTGATTGTTGTGCCGATGTTCTCTATGGAATCTTCTGCACCTGAGATTCTCTCTTCCATCTCTTGTATTCTGTTGCTGATGCTCAAATCTATGGTTCCAGATTTCTTTCCTAGGGTTTCTATCTCTAGTGTTGCCTCGCTTTGAGTTTTCTTTATTGTGTCTACTTCCCTTTTTAGGTCTAGTATGGTTTTGTTCATTTCCATCACCTGTTTGTATGTTTTTTCCTCTTTTTCTGTAAGGACTTCTACCTGTTTGATTGTGTTTTCCTGTTTTTCTTTAAGGACTTGTAACTCTTTAGCAGTGTTCTCCTGTATTTCTTTAAGTGATTTATTAAAGTCCTTCTTGATGTCCTCTACCATCATCATGAGATATGCTTTTAAATCTAGGTCTAGGTTCTCAGGTGTGTTGGGGTTCCCTGGACTGGGCGAAGTGGGTGTGCTGGGTTCTGGTGATGGTGAGTGGTCTTGGTTCCTGTTATTAAGATTCCTCCGTTTACCTTTCGCCATCTGGTAATCTCTGGAGTTAGTAGTTATAGTTGACTCTGTTTAGAGATTGTTCTTCTGGTGATTCTGTTACCGTCTATCAGCAGACCTGGGAGACAGATTCTCTCCTCTGAGTTTCAGTGCTCAGAGCACTCTCTGCTGGCAAGCTCTCTTACAGGGAAGGTGCGCAGATATCTTGTATTTGGACCTCCTCCTGGCCGAAGAAGAAGGCCCAAAACAGGACCTTTCTCAGACAGTGTGTTGCTTTGGCAGTTCCCAGGTGGTACAGACTCTCACCTAAGCAGACTAAATTCCTAAGTTCCTTGGAGTCCCGGGACCAAGATGGCGACCGCTGCTGCTGTGGCTTAGGCCGCCTCCCCAGCCGGGTGGGCACCTGTCCTCCGGTCCGGAAGGTGGCCGGCTGTCCCCGGCCCACACAGGGTGCTGCCTCAGCGCCTCTGTGCTTCTGCCTGTTCCAGAAGCTGTCAGGTTCTCTGGCGCACCCTCTCACCTGTTCAGACTAATTTCCTAAGTTCGGCGGGTCTCGGACCAAGATGGCGACCGCTGCTGCTGTGGCTTAGGTCGCCTCCCCAGCCGGGCGGGCACCTGTCCTCCGGTCCGGAAGGTGGCCGGCTGTCCCCGGCCCACACAGGGTGCTGCCTCAGCGCCTCTGTGCTTCTGCCTGTTCCAGAGGCTGTCAGGTTCTCTGGCGCACCCTCTCACCTGTTCAGACTAATTTCCTAAGTTCGGCGGGTCCCGGACCAAGATGGCGACCGCTGCTGCTGTGGCTTAGGCCGCCTCCCCAGCCGGGCGGGCACCTGTCCTCCGGTCCAGACGGTGGCTGGCTGTCCCCGGCCCACAAAGGGTGCTGCCTCAGTGCCTCTGTGCTTCCGCCTGTTCCAGAAGCTGTCAGGTTCTCTGGCGCACCCTCTCACCTGTTCAGACTAATTTCCTAAGTTCAGCGGGTTCCGGACCAAGATGGCGACCGCTGCTGCTGTGGCTTAGGCCGCCTCCCCAGCTGGGTGGGCACCTGTCCTCCGGTCCGGAAGGTGGCCGGCTGTCCCCGGCCCACACAGGGTGCTGCCTCAGCGCCTCTGTGCTTCTGCCTGTTCCAGAAGCTGTCAGGTTCTCTGGCGCACCCTCTCACCTGTTCAGACTAATTTCCTAAGTTCGGCGGGTCTCGGACCAAGATGGCGACCGCTGCTGCTGTGGCTTAGGCCGCCTCCCCAGCCGGGTGGGCACCTGTCCTCTGGTCCGGAAGGTGGCCGGCTGTCCCCGGCCCACGCAGGGTGCTGCCTCAGCGCCTCTGTGCTTCCGCCTGTTCCAGAAGCTGTCAGGTTCTCTGGCGCACCCTCTCACCTGTTCAGACTAATTTCCTAAGTTCGGCGGGTCCCGGACCAAGATGGCGACCGCTGCTGCTGTGGCTTAGGCCGCCTCCCCAGCTGGGTGGGCACCTGTCCTCCCCTGACTAGATTATTTTTAAGCCACATCTAATGATGATAATAGCTGAAGGAAGTGTGTAATGTCGCAAAGAGAAAATACGATAGGAATCAAAGTGTTTGCCTTGAACTGGAGGACTCACGCTAAGGACTCAGCAGTCAACGATAAAGACTGAATGTGCCAGGTGGGAAAATAGAAATGAAGGCGCTGTCTAATGGGAGAAAGGAGTTGTTGCTGCTCTTCAGCAGGCTGGGGTCAGGGGCATGCTTATCTAGTAGACAGACCATTTCTTTACACCATTAATTCAACATGCTTCCATGAAACACGTTATATTTATCATGACACACATTATTTTTATCATGATACCAACCAACTTAGGAGGGCTTCATATCCCAGGACTCTGGGGTAGAAGAAGTGTATCAGGACCAGATGCTGTCTAGACTCTGCTCTGATGCTCCGTAATCATGAGTCTCTCTGGAATTGTTTCTAGAAAGTACATATCCAAATCTATATCAGCACCAGGCAGCTTCCCTGTTCATTTGATATATAAAGTTTATTTGTGAAGAAACTATGTAGATATTTTAATTCTCAGTAAGAGTATTAAAAAAAAAAAAGTAAAACCAGAAAAGCCATGCCCAAAACACTGATGTAGACTATCTAAGGGACTGACCATGAACACAAGGGATGACTTATTCGCGGAGGTTTGTTGATGATATGATTGCTTGCTACATAGAACTGGAGATACAGCCCAGAATAGTCCAATAGTTCTTAGTGTATGTAAGGCCCCTTGGATAATATCAGTATGTGAAAAATAGGCGAAGGAATAAATGAGTAAATACGTTTTTTAAGGTGTGGAGAGTTAGTTAATAAGCTAAGGAGAACCAGACAGAAGTTTGAATTTGAGAGAGTGCACTTTCTAACGGTCAGGCTCACTGGCTGGGGTCAGCCTAACCTTAGCTCAAAGCCAAGCTCCCCATTAAGCAGATTCCAACATGATGCAAATCACTTAGAGTTATGTACCTTAACTTCTTCATTGGTACAAGTGCGGACCCCAGCATCTATTCACATGGTGACTGTGAAGGTTAACTGAGTTAACAAAGTGCCCACAAAGAATCAGACCAGAAAACAACCCAAATAATAAATCCAACAAATCTTCTCCACCAGATGAACCAGAATTTTTCTCTTCAAATACATAAAAGGGATCGAATGCAACCTTTATGTGATAAAGCCCCAAGTCAATGGTCTGCTCAAAACAGCGACCCTGATAACTTACAAAGGAGGACTCAACACGGCCATAATTCCTAGAAGTCTAACAAGAGGTCATCCAGGAAATGCAGGTCAATGTAGTGGAACAGGGGCCATGCAAAACCAAACAGAGATTAAACCCTCAACCTCAGTTTACACCCCCTTGTGATTAATTAACAACCTTACAGTATCCACCCACCAGCTGTATCCTTGCTCGCTGCCTGACCCCCAACTGAGGACTACAGCAGTCTAATGCGAACTGTGCTTCTAATTGTGCAGTGGGCAACTGTGGCTTGGCTAAGCAAAGCTCTTCCACTCCCCTCCTCTCTGATTAACTAGATGGCTTTATAAATCCTCTTAATAAGTTCATTTGTGGAACCCAAGGCTAGCGACCCTTCCTTCCTGCTGCTAAGAGAGCTCAGCTGCTAATCTTTGGATGTGACCCATCAAAAGAGAATTGTTTCTATTAAAAAAAAAAACATATAAATCTGCTAAATTGACAGAGAGTGTTAAACTCACGACTCTAATTTAGCAGTGTTGTCCTGGAGTCACAGGCGTGTAAAGCAAGCAAGTAACTGATGTAACCGGTTTATTAAAAAGCAAAATCTTTATGATTGTCACATAAGTCCTGAATTGGATAATTTCCCACAGACCAGTGTGGGATAACTAATAATTCACACAATCTTTATCTCTACAAAATGACTTACATATACTATATCTCATTTCCTTCAACTGCTTGTGAGGCAGTATTATGGTTATTCTCAGTGTAAGGGAGAGAGTTATTTTATAAAATCACAAGGTCACTGAGAGTCAGGTCTGGCAAATTGCTCTTAGGTTTTCTGATTTTAAATCTAATGTTCTCTCTATGATAACTAGGGTGCCCACTTCTCATTTTGTCTTTTGGCTGCACACCTGCCTCCCTATACATTGGACTAATACCAGGACAGGGAATCTGCAATCAAAGTGTCCCATGTTCCTGTTGCAGTCAGTTATTCACTGGGTCCTGCTCACTGGATGTTGTTTGAGATATCTTTACACAGCTGTAATAAATACCCAAAATCACCAGTGTAAGAGTTTGATTCTGGCTTATGGTTTCAGAGGCTTTTGTCTACGGTCACCTGGATTCACAGTCTGGGGCCCTAAGACGAGGCAGGTCATTGTGTCAGGGCGCACACAGGGGAAGAAAGAGCTTCCTACCTCACGTCAGTCATGAAGGAAAGAAAGAGACAAGAAGGGGCTTCACTCTAGTATCTCCTTCAAGGGCCTAAAGAATCAGTTCACCCAACGAGGCTTGCTTATCAAGAGTTCTATCAGCTCCTAATAACTTCACAGGCTAGAGACCAAACTTTTAGGATGCCTCTGGTGCACATTTAAGACCCAGTCACAAACAGTAAGGGGAAATGGTAAAGCAAGACTCTTGGTTTGGCACTTAAAAATGAAGCAATTGGTGGTAGTTGCTATAGAAGCTTGTGTGGTGGCTGTAACTCTGGATTTTAGCAGCCCAGTAAGGGCTGGTGCTTTTTTCTCTTGGTGGGTCTGGAATCAAATGTAAGTTGTTCTAACCCACTGTTGGTAGCTGCTACAAGCTACAGAGCTTCAGCTCAGCCTGGCGGTGTTTGCTGCTTCCCACCCAGGGAAGCACCCCCTCGTACTCTCTTGTAGTGCCAGTCTTGCTAATGAAATGCATAATGTAACCTCTGGTTTCCCACTGCATCTTGTCTCATATGTGCCAATTGTTAACAATCCACTGGGAAAGGATGAGAATCTTTGTCATTTATTTGAATCAGAAGTAAATAGATTTAATAGAGGCCTGAATATTCCTGCAATAGGTAGTTCATCCCAAACTCTACCGGCCTTATTGGAGAGCGACTGACACTTAGGTTTTTTTTCAGTAAGCCTGTAGTCAAATCTGTTCTCTGCCTGTCTGGAGGCAGCCCTTGTCTCCTGAACCACTTTCCATTTCTTGGGAATGCTTGGTTCATACTTCCTGCCCCACAGTCATCTCTGGTGACAACTTGTCTGCCTCATTCTTGTGCAGTTTCCTGTTCATTAACTTCTGGCTCATTATACCGTTTGCCTAACGTCCACATTTGCATACCCATGCATAAAAAGCATTTTGTCTATAGCAAAGGGGGCACAATTACGACATATATAATTTGGAACAGAAGCTGCTAATTACAACAGGGGTTAACAGTGGGAGAAAAAGTGATTAAATAATTGCTATACTGTCAATGTTTTTTTCAACTGTAATTAAATGTACAGATTTTACCTTTTTTTTCTTTATTAAAACTAAAGGACTCCATATCACTTGGAACTAGGTGTTTTGTTTTGTTTTGTTTAATTTCTTTTTCCTTCTTGTGTAACCCAGGCTAGCCTCAAACTCACACTTCCCCACTCCCATACCCCTCCAAGCTGGGATTGTAGGATTGTGCCACTATGCAGAGCTTTTCAGTCAAACAACAGCTACAGTCTCAAGAGATCTTCATATGTAATCAGTCCATCATACTTTGCATATGGTAACTTTTCTCTAACTCTCCCAAATCAAATGTTAACATTTTACACATAGGACAAGTAAGCTCAACGTACTTATTCTTCCACTCTTTTAATCTATTTGCAGACCTGTAACAAAGTACCACAAAATAGGTCTCTCAGAAACAACAGAAACTTACTTCTCGCAATTCTGAACACTGAATTCCAAGATCAAAGTACCTGCAGTTTGATGTTTGGTTAGGATCTGGTTTTGGGTTCACAAAGTATATACAATGAACCTTCTTACTATGTCCCCATGAGATGGAAAGGAAAAGGGACCCCCCTCTCTTTCTCTCTCGTTCTCTTTCTCTCTGGTTATTTTATGTATTTACATTTCAAATGTTTTCCCCCTTCCTGGTTTCCCCTCTGCAACCTCCCCCTATATCATCTCCCTGCCTCTATAAGGGTAGTCTGCCACCCACCCACCCACTCCTGCCTCACCGCCCTAGCATCCCCCTATGCTGGGGCATCAAGCCTCTACAGGACCAAGGGCCTCCCTTCCCATTGATGCCAGCTAAAGCTGCTGCTGCATATGCAGCTGGAGTCATGGGTCCCACCATGTGAACTCTTTGGTTAGTGCTTTAGTCTATGGGAGCTCTAGGGGATCCAGTTAGTTGATATTGTTATGTCTTCTTTAAGGGCACTAGTTCTAAGAGAGCCAGCCCTGTCCTCATGACCTGGTCAGCTTCCAAAGGTTCTGTCTCCGAGTCCATCATGGTAGTGGTTAAGTTTCAACATAGCCATCAGGGAAACACAAACATCTGACTACAATTTTTGTGCCCCTTACTTGCTGAGATAGCCAGGACTCTGTCATCAGATCAGACTATCTGCTTTAAAAGTGTACACATAAGCTATTACTAAACTGATCATACTGCTCCCTTTATCTGTCTCTCTGTTTTTCTCTGTGTGTCTCTGTCCCCATCTGTCTGTCTGTCTGTCTGTCTCTCTCTCTGGAGTGCAGCATTGGGCACACCTACTGCTGTGCCTCTATATTTCAGTGTCTAACAGGCAGCAACCACCACAGGGCAGACAGAGCCTTTGCAGGCTGAGGAGTTGGAGGTAAAAGATGGGGATTCTGGAGCAACTGAGCTTCTCTGTTTTATCTTACAGGATTCACAATGTATACTTTCCACCACCCCAGGGCCCATAGGTAGTCTGGAGGAAGTAAGCTTGCACTCCTACCCACATGCAAAAATCAGCATTTCGGTTCCAACACTTTAGAATAAAGAGGTTTAGTTGCTTCTCCAGAGCCATAGGTCTTATCCTCACAGCAGGCAAAGCTGGGCCTCTGGACTACTCTCCAGCTCGGATCATTTCTGTTTCTTTCCAGATGTTAAGTCTTTTCTTTTGGGGGTGTTGGCCTTTCTTTCTCCCTTTCCTACAAAGCATCCTGATATCTTTGGTTAAAAATGACCCCAGAATGTTGAGTCTCTGTAGTGACTGTAGTGACGCATGAGGATAAGACCTCTACCATTTAATTTTGACACTGTTCCTAGCATGTGGGAAATTAAAAATGTGGCTAAAGGCACCAGTGCAGTCTGACATGTATGTAACTGAAGCAGGAGCCAGTGCACTATAACATGTATGTAACTGTAGCAGTGCCAGTTGAACAGATGTGGAATTGTATCTAGAAAATCAAGCCCTAGCAACATTCAAGTATTAGCCAGTAGGTCATGTTTGATGGATTGATTGATTGATTGGTTGATTGACTGATTGACTGCAAGAAGGAGCTACTAACAGAAGCCTAACATCACATGCATGAAAGGAGTAGGGCAGAACTTGAAAATCAAAAATGTTTTTTATTGTGGTAATAGGATACAAATGGTATTCAATAAAGTTAATACAGAACACAGAACTCACAATTTGTAGAACACTGTTCCTACTCATAGTTACTCTTACTTTTTTCTTTTTGTTATTTTTCATTTGAGAGAAGTGTGCAGGTGCATGCATGAGTGTATCCCCCAGTCTGGCCTGAAACTCACAGTGTAAGCCTTCAATCTCATTAAAAAAATAATTGATTTTTAAGAGAGAGAGAGAGAGAGAGAGTTGGGGATGGGGCTATACATGTGAGTGCAGGTACTCTTGTGGTCCAGAAGAGGGTGCTGGATCCTATGAAGCAAGAATTACATTGGTTGCAAACCACCCGATGTGGGTGCATGAAATCCAACAGGGTCTTCTGGAAGAGCGGTAGGTGTTTATAATCACTGAGTGATTGCTCTAGCCTCTGGCCTTCAAATCTTTATCTTTCTCTTTCTACTTTTTGCATGTTAGAATTATAGGCAAGCGACATCAGGGACACAGATGGCTCTTGTACTTTTAGAAAATATTATTTCAATTTATTTGTTGCCATGCATGTGTAAGCACACATACAATGGAACATTTATAGGGGTCAGAGGGTAACCTTGTGGAGTCAGTTTCCTCCTTCCACCTTTACATCAGTTCTGGGACTTGAACTCAGTATGCCAGGCTTACACAGAAAGCACTTTTACCTGCTGAGCCAACTCAATGATCCCTAACTCTTGTGCTATTAAGACTGTCAGTTGGGCTGGAGAAATGGTTCATTGGTTAAGAGTACTGACTGCTCTTCCAGAAGTTCTGAGTTCAATTCCCAGCAGCCACACAGTGGCTCACAACCATCTGTAATGGGAACCAATACTCTCTTCTGGTATATCTGAAGACAGTGACGGTATACTCACATATATAAAGTAAATAAGTATTTTCTAAAAATTTATTTTAAAAAATTATCAAGTTAAAAATTCATTGAAGAAATTCTAAGAAAAGAAAAACAATAATTTCCTTCTCCAAAGAATATATATTTCCCTTTTCCATCATAGAAACTATCATGACTTTGACTAACTTCTTAATATTATTTTACATAACAAATTTTGTGTTTTATAAAAAAAAAAGGAAGTCAGGGATATGTTTGGTAGAGGCACAGTATGATGAGGTGGAAGGGGATGCCTCCTCTAGCCCACACTGAGGCATCCCTTCCCCTGAAGTACCATCCACATGAAGGGTATAGTATAGAATAGAGTTTATTTAGGGCATGGGAAGGGAGGAGAGAAAGAGAAAGAGAGAGAGAGAGAGAGAGAGAGAGAGAGAGAGAGAGAGAGAGAGAAAGAAGAAGAAGGAGGAGGAGGAGGAGGAAGAAGAGGAAGGGGGGTGGGGAGACCAGCCTTGAACACATAAAGAGAGCAGGAGGAGAATGGGGAGAAAAGGGACAGAGAGGGAAGAGGGGAAGAGGGGAAGAAAGAGAGAGAGCAAGAGAGTAAGAGAGTGAGGAGGGGGCAAATAGCCCCTTTTATAGTGAGTCGGGCATACCTGGCTGTTGCCAAGTAACTGGGGGCAGGGGGGAGCGTGGAAGAGTCTAGAAGGAATACAAACAACAACTAATATCATATTTTTATCCAAGAAGAGCTTTAGGCAAAATATCACATTTCTTTGAGGACAAGGCTTTTAACTTAAAATACATGGCTGTGCCCATTGAGAGCCTGATGGTATCATAAGACAAGCGCCCAAGCAGCTCTTACAACTCATGATCAGCCTTTAGCCTGACAAAGCCCATGTTTGTCACTGGGACACTTCCCCAGTTTCTTGTTAATGAATTAATGACATACTTCAAAGATTTGGGAACAGTTTCTGTTCTTTTGGAAGAGCATTTGTTCCCTGAAAAACAAATGCTAGATTTGTTCATTTCCTTCAAACATGAAAGGGACATTTCTTTAGATGGTTTTCCAACTCCACCTCTGCATTTCAACAATAGAAAGTCATAAAACCATCCCCCTGCTGGCAGAACTGGGGAGTTACCTGAATTCCAAACTAAGTTGTTTTCAGACCTAGAAAGTATGGATGATAACATAAAACTGAGTTGAATTTATTTAGCTAGCAATATTACCTGATGAAGGGCTGAAACTTTCAAGTCTCCCAAATCATCATATATTTATTCATTCTCCATTGAGCAAACTAAGCTTGTACTTCAGGCAGTATTCTTGGTTTTGGGACACACCAATTAAAAAGGAGATGGAAGTTCTTCCCCCAACAAACTTTATATGCTAGTTCAGACAAACCAGATATACAAATAGACATTGAATTATATAATTTTTTAGGTGGCACTATGAAGAAAAGATTAAAACCAAAGTGGGCGCTATGCTTCAAGGTGTGTATATACATGTATATAACACCTGATTGCCCAGGATGAGGAAATAGCCCACCAGGAAGTGGTGGCTGAAGAAAGACTGTGAGCTATAGGGACATAGGCAGGAAACATGTTCTAAAGAAAGAAAACCACAGTAAAGGAATCCCGATGTGTTTGGCTATATGTAAGGGAGAAGATCAGGGTGGACAGTGAGCCTAGAACAGTCAGAGAAAGGGAATTGGGGATGGAGGGGAATAAGAACTAAAGTCAGGGCACAGGCCTTGGCTTTGAACAAGGAGAAGGAAAAAGTAAGCAACATCAAAAATGAACTACTAGGTAGGAAATAAAGGTACTTATTTACTGTGATCATTGCTCCTAAGTCATGGCCAAAAGGGTTACAATTTAAGTAGGTAGGGAACTTGTGAATGAATGGCTTTACTGTGTGATGATGTAAAGTGCTCCTGGAACTCCCCACCTCACCCCCACCCCCAAAACACAAAACATTCTCATTAACTTCTACTAACTGAATATGGCAATAGGATTTTACTTCCTTTCTATCAGATCTCAAGGCCAGAGTGACATGTTAAAACACACTGACTCCATATGGTAGAGAGCAAGAAGAATGGGAGGAAGTCACTGCTACAGCAGACAAGAGTTGATTTTTTTTTTAACTATTAGATTTAAGACTTGATTTAAGACTGTTCCAAGATGAGGCACCCCAATGGGTTAAGTACCACTCCAAATGCAACAAGATAGTGTTGCACAATGGATGTGACGTTACTAAGAAGAGTCACTAAGGACGGGGCGATGCTTGCTGAAGGCAGTCTGGACAAGATACTAAAAGGAGAAAATGGGGAGCAATATCAGCTAAAGGGTAGGTATTACAAGGTTTGTTGTTGCTGCTGCTGTTCATAAACAGAATTGAAGAGCTGTGTTGCTGAAGATAGGACAGGGAGGATTGAAGCCTAGTTGAGAAGTGAGCTCAGAGGAGTTTAACAAAAGTTTGGGAAGGTCAGAATCTTCAGCCATTATTTACATTAGTCTTTAGTTTCATTTGGGGTTATTTTTACATATTCGTTTTTAGCACATATGTGATGGATCTTTGTGTATTTATTATGTATTTTGCAGCATTCCTAAAATTTCTAATCCTAAAATATTCTTTGTGGCTATAGGTTTCTAGGGTTCTTTCTTAAGCTACTGTATATTTGTTTCACAGACCAATAGTTTGTTTGTTTTTTGTTTTTTGTTTGTTTTAAATCAAGAAGTTAATTTCTCAAGAAACAGTAACTAGTAGCTGCATTTAAAATCTAGAGGAGCTATAAAGTTGGATCAGAAGTTAAGGGCAATTGCTATTTAATCATGAGGACTGGATTTCAGTTCCCAGTACCTAAGAAACTAATGAGCCATTACACAGAAGTGTATTTGATCACTCACATACATACACATGAACAGATAATAAATCTTCAAAATAAAATGATAGAACATGACTGGAGTTCCAGGAAAGAGGAACATGTTGTGTGATGAAGGAGCAAGGTCAAGAGGTTTTGCCAGATTTCAAGCCATACACCTGTAGTCCCATTAACTGAGGATGCTGAGGCAGGAGGATGACCCAATCCTGTCTCAACACAAAACAAAACTAGCAAGCTTTCTGTTACTATAGCCCAAAACCATAACCTGTGAGCAAAGCACACAAACATTAACCTCCAATAATATCATTTTTTGAGACAGAATTAGCTGCAAAGGATATAAGAATGCCCAATACCACTGCGACCCACCATATAAGTAGGCAACACTCCTAAGCACATAGCATTGTTTTGACGTAGAATTTATTTCTTCTTTCCGTAGTATCCATTTATTCTCCATGATGCCCTTGAGCATAAGATGGCTATTCAGAAACACGGGTGTGGTGGAACCATTTTGACAGCCTTTGGATTTATTATTCAGTATGAAAAGACAAGAAGGTAATATCTTTGACTTTTAGAGGAGACATTATTTGTCAGGTACCTATGACATATTGCCCAGTACTCCTGAGGCCAAATGCTGCTCTTATGAACTAATTAAGCATCTTGGTGAACTCATTTCTCGCCCATCTCACCCAGGCATATGTGTGGTGAATCAGATGTACTCTGGAACTTGGATTGTGGCAACTGACTCTCTGCTTTACTGTTCACAAACTCTGTGTACAAGGCAATGCACACAATTTTTTTTTCATGTGTAAAATGAAGTTAATAAATATTAGGCCACTTGGAGGATAACATGAGATAAAATACACAGTGTACTTAGAACTTGTAGTACACAATAAGCCTTAAAAAACAGTGACTATTATTATTGCAATATTAAAGTCAATTTTAAAATTCCCCAGGAATATGTAATTCCACTACAAACACATCATTGCCTACACACAAATTTAAATCTTCCCCAAACTTCCGTTAACATAGTTTTGGGAATAGACTAAAAGTAAAAAGAAAGAAGAGGTATATTAAAAACAACCACTTAGGGAATAGTTTTATTATTTCTAACTGCTATTGTAACACTATGGCAATTTCCCCTTATTAAATATTAAAGAAGGGCCATCACCACCGGGAAGAAATTAAAATATATTATATGAAATTAAACTAATTTGTCTTTATGGAATATAGTACTAGAAGATCCCAGATGGTAGATGGTATTTTTATAATAAACATCTGTTTTCTTAAAAGGATCATTACATCACACATATGTCAACAAATCAGAGAATAAGGCCAATGCATCCTGGATGGATTGAGACCTTTAAAGGAAACACGCTCCTTCACATAGTGTTAAAGGGACACACTGAAATGCTTAAGTCTATTGAACACACCTGAAAAGAATGGTAAATACTGAGATTTGTGGTGCACACTGGTCAGGAAGAAATATAAGAAAAACAAAGTAACTGGAAACATAGCACATCCCACTCTATAATCTAGAATTTCTCCATTTCCCTTACTTTTCTTGAATACCAATTCGGGTACTGACTTAGAGGCATTAGATGCTGTCTGTGTCAAGAGAGGTCAGGTTTGGGAAAAAATAATTTTAAGCTCATATTTTCAATCAAAATACAATCAACTCAATTACAAAAAGCCTGTTCTGTTTTTGTTTTTTGTCTTTTAGAAAAAGAAACATGATTTTATTTTATATTTTTCTAAAAATTTTTTCTTATTGGACTATATAGAGTTAGACATTATTGCAGTTTTGGCTTCCCATTAAATTCTTTAAAGAATGAAAGGGAAACTGTACGAGATCCTCTATATTCTATAAGGAGAGGCAAAACTTTTAATTACAAGGAAGTATATAAAACACAACAGAAGGAGACAGTGTGGTCTGGGTGAAAGGCAACACACACTGCAGTGAGCGCACTGTGTAATCTTAGGAACTGGACAATGGTCACAGGTGCTGTTGAGGTGGCTCAGCATGTCACAGCTAAAGCCCTGAAATCTGCGTTTGATTCCTGGCACCCATGTAAAGAAAAGAACCAGCTCCACAAAGCTATCCTCTGACTTCCACCACACTTGCGCCATAACATACTGGCACCCACCTACCCAAAGCACATCACACACACACACAGAACAACAATACATAAAAAATTAAAAATGAAGTCCTATATACACTCACAAACACCTCCCATTCTGTTTATCAAGCAGGTGGCTAATGACAAATTATAACAGCAATTAATTACAGATGTCAGAGTGCTCCCTGTGTTAGCCAGATGCAGAACAATGCCAAATAACATGCGGAAAGCAAGTGACAAAGTGGTTCCCTCCAACAGAAAGCATTCACAGAAACTAAATAAAGCATTAACGAAATTCACCAACAAACTGGGCAGATCACTACAGTGACTTTTAGGACAGGATAAATCAAAGAAAACATGACACTAGGGCCATGTAAAGTGATGGATGTCAGCAGCGTGTGGATGGAATGATCTGGATGGAAACAGGCAGGGTGTGCCCGTTGATGGATTGTGCATGGGACAAATAAAAGGCACCTCAAGTCACATTGGGTGTTTGTTCCACATTTTTTTCCTTATTCCATGTAAATAAAAACTAGACGGGAAATCAGAGAATTTTCTGTTGGGGGGGAATATGACAATTTTTCACTTGGACAGGTAAATAGAAAATGAATGAACAACAGCATAAGTGTGATTACGAAACACTCCAGAGTCCACAATGAAAAATTGATGAATATAATATGTTATTTTGGCACTTAAATTTATGACCGGGTGCATTTGTAAAGCTGGGCTTTGACTAGGAGAGGGTATGAATGCCCTCTACCCTCAGTGTATTGCTCTAGGGTAGGAGTTTTAAGACTTGGGCTTCATCTTCATGCGTGCCCTGGGGTTCAAATGTCTTTCATCTTAACAAGTCTGAAAGAATTATTAAGATGGAAATGTTTCACAGAAAAACCACTTCAATAATTTGACCGTGTCTGACTAAGTACCCTCTCCAAACAGGGAGCACAAAGCAAAGAGTGGAGGAGAGAGAGTGCAGCATCTTCCGTCTGTTCAACTCTACCTGAACTGGTCCTAAAGAGACATTGTCTCAGTCTTGCTTCAAGACATGCTCCCTGTGGTAGTGGGAACGCCGTGCTCTGGTTCCCACTATCCTTGATTTGGGTAAATATAATTTTTTTTTTATTCATATGACTCTTCATTTAAAAAAAAAAGTCATTTGGTCTGAGTGACTCCCATCTAGGTCGTTTCATTAATAACAATTTTTAAAGGCTACTTTTCTCATTTCTACAACCAGATCTTCTCTTGGGGATGATTGATGACATCCATTCTCTTCACATGGGGTCCCTGAAAAATCACATTTAAAAACACATACCAGTTTGGGGGACATGGTCCCATGAATTCCAGAAGGCAGAGATATCCCAACTAGCATTACATTATCCCTACATTTACTCCTAGATTTACTTATATATTTATTTATAAGTGATATTGGTGGTTGTCTGCTCTTTCTAATTTTTTTCCTCTGGACTACATTTGGAATCATGGTTTCCTTACTTCAAATCTAGTCAAAAAGTCTGGAAAGTTCCTACAACCTCGGTATTCCCATCCTTCGAACTCTGAGCATTTTAGCTTCTACCACACTTCTTCAACACTATTCTATGATTTCATTTCATGTACACATGAATGTGAGCAGTAGAACTGTGTGTATGTAACTGAGCAATGCAAGTAGCCAAAGGGCAAGTGCCACATCTGTCTGTTTATACTCCCAACAGCTCCCCTTGTTCCCTCTGTAGTATATAAGAAGCAATCAATAATGTCTATTAATAAAAATGGCCGTGGGCTAGGCATTAGATATAGGGTTCATATGTGAGGGTTTAAGTTTTATTGTAGAAGTGCACATAACTTCACAATGAATTTTGATTTTCTCTTAACAAAATTATTAATGGGTTGACCTAACTCTATGTGCAATGGTTGTTTCACTCATCCAGTGGTTATTGAACAAGCTATTTGAAAGAGAAAAACCATTTGACTATCAGCTGAAGGAAACCTCCTTTGTAAAAAGACTGTATTTGGTTATTTGCCCTTCCTGGTAAGAGTTTGAATATGTCCTAAGTTTTGAATTCCTTCACAGCTGAACACAAAGGCACTGCAGTAATTAAAACAACTGGATAGAATTAACAAGTACATTATAATGTAGTCATTTGAAATCTACTCTCTCACTGAGACTGGCGATTTATTCAAGGAAGGAAAATTCGAGCATCCAAAGGTTCTCAGAAAAATGAAAATGGCTATCAATTTATCACAAAGCTGTTCTTTGTAACCATCAACCATCAAGAGAAAATGAGAAAATTGTGAGAGGAAGTTGGAGGGAAGTTTTGCACAGAAGTTTTGCATGGAGAGCAACTAGTTATTTACATTCAACTGCTACAAAGCATGAACTAGGTGCTCAGAGTGGGACAAAGGACCAGGATGTATTTACATTTTCTACTGTATGGCAAAATTCTATCTTCCAGAGCATGTAATAGTTGAATAATTTACTATTTTACATGCCGAATCAACTTGAAGTCTGCTTGTATCGATGCAGAGTTGTAGCTGTTTTCTCTTAAAAGGGGGAAATGAACTATTACATAATAAGAAATGTTTTATAGAACACTTGGACCTTAGTTATATTTTCCAGGTCATTGCAAGCATTTAAATGTGGTAGTTTGTCTGGTTATATCTGTCAATTTTCTTCTCCTTTTTATGCCCTAGGGAACAAAACTGTTTAGGAAAGTACATTTGCTCTTAGCTACATCTTCTATGTGCTTTTTGGCTAAATAAATAAATAAAAATAGAAATTTCTGGAAACCTTTTCCCTGTTCTTCTTTAGGTTGGACAGTCCTGTGCTATTTATTTATTTGTTTGTTTGTTTTACATAACATGCTCTGTGGCCTTCCCTTCCCTAAGCCAACAGCTGTCAACAAGTTTTGTGTTAAGTACTGTACTAGAAGCTTCACAGAAAAATGAATTAATCATGTGCACTGTCTCCCTTTGTCTAAACCCATCAATTCCTGTGGAATTTAAGCAAACCAAGAAGATGCATGCCTAATTGCTATGTGAATTCCCTGATATAGTTACATTGCTGTACTCTGTCTCTTTTTTTTTTTTAATTAGGTATTTTCCTCGATTACATTTCCAATGCTATCCCAAAAGTCCCCCATACCCACCCTCCCAATCACCTACCCACCCACTCCCCCTTTTTGGCCCTGGCGTTCCCCTGTACTGGGGCATATAAAGTTTGCAAGTCCAAAGGGCCTCTCTTTCCAGTGATGGCTGACTAGGCCATCTTTTGATACATATGCAGCTAGAGACAAGAGCTCCGGGGTACTGGTTAGTTCATATTGTTGTTCCACCTATAGGGTTGCAGATCCCTTTAGCTCCTTGGGTACTTTCTCTAGCTCCTCCAATGGGGGCCCTGTGATCCATCCAATAGCTGACTGTGAGCATCCACTTCTGTGTTTGCTAGGCCCCAGCATTGTCTCACAAGAGACAGCTATATCTGGGTCCTTTCAGCAAAATCTTGCTAGTGTATACAATGGTGTCAGAGTTTGGAAGCTGATTATGGGATGGGTCCCTGGATATGGCCATCTCTAGATGGTTCATCCTTATGTCACAGCTCCATATTTTGTCTCTGTACTCCTTCCATGGGTATTTTGTTTCCATTTCTAAAAAGGGGCAAAGTGTCCACACTTTGGTCTTCGTTCTTCTTGAGTTTCATGCATTTAGCAAATTGTATCTTATATCTTGTGTATCCTAAGTTTCTGGGCTAAAATCCACTTATCAGTGAGTACATATTGTGCGAGTTCCTTTGTGATTGGGTTACCTCACTCAGGATGATGCCCTCCAGGTCCATCCATTTGCCTAGGAATTTCATAAATTCATTCTTTTTAATAGCTGAGTAGTACTCCATTGTGTAAATGTACCAAATTTTCTGTATCCATTCCTCTGTTGAGGGGCATCTGGGTTCTTTCCAGCTTCTGGCTATTACAAATAAGGCTGCTATGAACATAGTGGAGCATGTGTCCTTCTTACCGGTTGGGACATCTTCTGGATATATGCCCAGGAGAGGTATTGCAGGATCCTCAGGTAATACTATGTCCAATTTTCTGAGGAACCGCCAGACTGATTTCCAGAGTGGTTGTACAAGCTTGCAATCCCACCAACAATGGAGGAGTGTTCCTCTTTCTCCACATCCTCACCAGCATCTGCTGTCACCTGAATTTTTGATCTTAGCCATTCTGACTGGTGTGAGGTGGAATCTCAGGGTTGTTTTGATTTGCATTTCCCTGATGATTAAGGATGTTGAACATTTTTTCAGGTGCTTCTCTGCCATTCGGTATTCCTCAGGTGAGAATTCTTTGTTCAGCTCTGAGCCCCATTTTTTTAATGGGGTTATTCGATTTTCTGGAGTCCACCTTCTTGAGTTCTTTATATATATTGGATATTAGTCCCCTATCCGATTTGGGATAGGTAAAGATCCTTTCCCAATCTGTTGGTGGTCTTTTTGTCTTATTGACGGTGTCTTTTGCCTTGCAGAAGCTTTGCAATTTTATGAGGTCCCATATATCGATTCTCGATCTTACAGCACAAGCCATTGCTGTTCTATTCAGGAATTTTTCCCCTGTACCCATATCTTTGAGGCTTTTCCCTGCTTTCTCCTCTATAAGTTTCAGTTTCTCTGGTTTTATGTGGTGTTCCTTAATCCACTTAGATTTGACCTTAGTACAAGGAGATAGAAATGGATCAATTCGAATTCTTCTACATGATAACCGCCAGTTGTGCCAGCACCATTTGTTGAAAATGCTGTCTTTTTTCCACTGGATGGTTTTAGCTCCCTTGTCAAAGATCAAGTGACCATAGGTGTGTGGGTTCATCTCTGGGTCTTCAATTCTATTCCATTGGTCTACTTGTCTGTCACTATACCAGTACCATGCAGTTTTTATCACAATTGCTCTGTAGTACAGCTTTAGGTCAGGCATGGTGATTCCACCAGAGGTTCTTTTATCCTTGAGAAGAGTTTTTGCTATCCTAGGTTTTTTGTTATTCCAGATGAATCTGCCGATTGCCCTGTCTAATTCGTTGAAGAATTGAGTTGGAATTTTGATGGGGATTGCATTGAATCTGTAGATTGCTTTTGGCAAGATAGCCATTTTTACTATATTGATCCTGCCAATCCATGAGCATGGGAGATCTTTCCATCTTCTGAGATCTTCTTTAATTTCTTTCTTCAGAGACTTGAAGTTCTTATCATACAGATCTTTCACTTCCTTAGTTAGAGTCACGCCAAGGTATTTTATATTATTTGTGACTATTGAGAAGGGTGTTGTTTCCCTAATTTCTTTCTCAGCCTGTTTATCCTTTGTGTACAGAAAGGCCATTGACTTGTTTGAGTTAATTTTGTATCCAGCTACTTCATTAAAGCTGTTTATCAGGCTTAGGAGTTCTCTGGTGGAATTTTTAGGGTCACTTATATATACTATCATATCATCTGCAAAAAGTGATACTTTGACTTCTTCCTTTCCAATTTGTATCCCCTTGATCTCCTTTTGTTGTCTAATTGCTCCGGCTAGGACTTCAAGAACAATGTTGAATAGGTAGGGAGAAAGTGGGCAGCCTTGTCTAGTCCCTGATTTTAGTGGGATTGCTTCCAGCTTCTCACCATTTACTTTGATGTTGGCTACTGGTTTGCTGTAGATTGCTTTTATCATTTTTAGGTATGGGCCTTGAATTCCTGATCTTTCCAAGGCTTTTATCATGAATGGGTGTTGGATTTTGTCAAATGCTTTCTCTGCATCTAATGAGATGATCATGTAGTTTTTGTCTTTGAGTTTGTTTATATACTGGATTACGTTGATGGATTTCCGTATATTGAACCATCCCTGCATCCCTGGGATGAAACCTACTTGGTCAGGATGGATGATTGTTTTGATGTGTTCTTGGATTCGGTTAGCAAGAACTTTATTGAGGATTTTTGATATTCATAAGGGAAATTGGTCTGAAGTTCTCTATCTTTGTTGGGTCTTTTTGTGGTTTAGGTATCAGAGTAATTGTGGCTTCATAGAATGAGTTGGGTAGAGTACCTTCTGTTTCTATTTTGTGGAATAGTTTGTGAAGAACTGGGATTAGATCTTCTTTGAAGGGCTGATAGAACTCTGCACTAAACCCATCTGGTCCTGGGCTTTTTTTGATTGGGAGACTATTAATGACTGCTTCTATTTCTTTCGGGGATATAGGACTGTTTAGATTATTAACCTCATCTTGATTTAACTTTGGTACCTGTTATCTGTCTAGAAACTTGTCCATTTCATCCAGGTTTTCCTGTTTTGTTGAATATAGCCTTTTGTAGAAGGATCTGATGGTGTTTTGGATTTCTTCAGGATCTGTTGTTATGTTTCCCTTTTCATTTCTGATTTTGTTAATTAGGATGCTTTCCCTGTGTCCTCTAGTGAGTCTGGCTAAGGGTTTATCTATCTTGTTGATTTTCTCAAAGAACCAGCTCCTTGATTGGTTGATTCTTTGAATAGTTCTTCTTGTTTCCACTTGGTTGATTTCACCCCTGAGTTTGATTATTTCCTGCTGTCTACTCCTCTTGGGTGAATTTGCTTCCTTTTGTTCTAGAGCTTTTAGGTGTGTTGTCAGGCTGCTAATGTGTGTTCTCTCTAGTTTCTGCTGTACTCTCTTTTAAGCATTTCATCCAGTAAAGGTTTTTTTTGTTTTTTGTTTTTTTAAACTCCTGGCTACTTTTACCAGATGTCCTCCAAGTTAACTGTATGATAGAAGCATGTATTTTTTGCACCTGGAGTTCCAAAGAGAGGCTTATGAAAGTGTCATAGTTAGGGTTTCATTTGCTGTCTTGAAACAAATGACCAAAAAACAAATTGGGGAGGAAAGAGTTAATCTGGCTTACACTTTCGCATCTTAGTCCATCACTAAAGGAGGTCTGGACAGGCACCCAAACATGGCAGGAACCTGAAATTACAAGCTAATGCAGAGGCCATGGAGGGTGCTGCTTACAGGTTTGCTCAACCTGGTTTCTTAGAGATCCCAGGATCACTAGCCTGTGGCTCCACTCAAGATTGACTGAGCCCTCTCACACCAATCACAAATTTAGGAAACCAGCCTCTAGGCTTGATCACAGCCCCATCTTATGAAGGCATTTTTTTTTCTCTTGAGACTCCCTCCTCTCAGATGACACTACCTTGTGTTGAGTTGACATAAAAATTAGCCAGCACAGCAAGAAAACACCACAGGAATAAATCAACACGTTATGTTCCTTCCCATGTCCTTGCGTATTCTTGTGAGACAGAGAAAGGACATATTGAGATATCTTAAAACAGTAAATTTTAAATGCACGTCATCAAATAACACAAGTTGTATAGTCTAAGAACTTCCAAAGTAGACTTTTAGATGGGTTTACGCTGATATCTACAGATAGAATAAAGTGTCCTCTTAGCCTTCGGAATACCAAGCTGCCATTCTTTACCATTAATGCCAAGACCTAAATGCGGTACATATTCATGACTGTTGCTTCTCAATAATGGTTTCACACAGCAATATTCCACACAAACTCACTTTTGTTCAGGGTGGATTTCTTTGTTCTGTTTTATGCCATGCAAAAGCAGTCTTTCTGAGTAGCATGGATGATTTCCTCTGTTACAATACCACACATTTGGAGAATATCACTCCCCCCCCACCCCCCAGAGAACTGGGCCATTTCTTCCATGCCCTGTTTTTCTTTGACCCATTTTCAAACAGGGTGCTTTGATTCTTTTAGCACCTCTGCTAAATGATCAGAAAATATTCAAAGTAGCAATAACATTCTTATGTCCTGAAGAGAGACCAAGCAAACTAAACAAAGACTGATTTATGTTTTAACAAGCAGCGCAGAACCACATTCAGATGAGTATTTTTGGAAACAGTATGAGACAATATGTTTTAATGAGGATTCAGTATACAGCAAAAGAATTCCCAACCCTATGGGAATAACTTAGAAATGGAATTGTCCTGGCCCCTGGCTGGGCCCAGGGAAGAGTAAGTTTCCAATGGAGGCATGGGCCTGTTTACACATCTTTCTTATCATTCCAGTGCAAGTTTCTCCATATGATTATTTCCAACATTTTTCTCCCTATAAAAAGTTTGAAAAGAACAAAAATGAAATGCAGGACAGGAGTATCCAGAGGGCGGCAAATGCCACCAGGAGTGTGAAGATTGGGAGAGCTTTTCCCTGTGAACTTCAAAGTTTATGGATTTCCTACTACTAGACCAGAGTGAAAATGTTCCAAAAATGCATTTTAATATTATAAAGGTTTAATTTATGAGGGTGCTGGTGGTGTGATATAAACACACAGACGACCCGTGTGCAAATGAGCCCGCATGAAGAAGGCAGCAGCCAGTGAGGAGGTTCATTGGCCACACCTCAGCTGCAGTGGCAGCTTATGGAGGCATCCGAGGAACACATTAATCAACACATTCAAGGAATGCATTAATCAACATGGCTATGAAGGCTGCCATGCCCTTTTGTTTAACTGTAGCATGCTAAATACCACAGAGCATCAATCTGAATGTGAATTTCCACCCTGCTGCAGAAAACAAAACCCTTCTCAACATTGGCTCTATGTACCATATCCTACTCCTCTCTCTGAATAGAAAGCATTCTCTCCCGTGTTTCTAGGAGTTTATAGACTTGCTTACCACAACACTCGACCAGAAACAAAGACTCTTTACATAACGGCTAAGTCAGACAAAAACTGTAGAACTGTCTTCTGCAGATATGAAAACTTGAATCCGTCCAAGGGAGGTTTTTTTTTTTTTTTTCCTTTGCCTTACAAAATGAATGCTGTCACGAAAGGCAAAATAAAACAAAACCCGGCAAAGGAAAACATAATGAATAGGAGAGGGAAGCATCTATTTGTGTATTCAGTCAGTTGTGACAGCAACATACTGTATTACCAGCAGGGGCCTAGGCCTGGTCTCCTATTCCACACTGGGCTTCATTTTCCTCCTCGGTAGTTCCCTAGATAACCCTCTTGTCAGGATTCAACACCCTCTGAAAGCAGCCAGGGATGAAATGTCCAGATGCTGGAAGGGAGGGGCATGATAACACCCTCCCAGCACCTCGGTATCAGTGCCTCTGTGCCTCAAATACACACAGATCTGAACACGGGAGGCTTGAAGCATCCCTGCCAGGTGTCTCTCATACCTCTCAATTATTAAAGTTCACTAAAGGATGGATTGCAGTATGTTAATAAGAGGTATAATTTATTATTTATTATTATAATTTGAAATAAAGTTTCTTGTACAGGCTAAGTTATTTTAATAGAGTTTACATCTGCTAAGAATGAGGACTACATCAGGGTGGCTTCCCCCAGTATGGTATACTTTTGCAGTCATTAAAATGTCTTGCAGGTCACTAAAGTATCCTGAAAAGACTACGGGGGTAACCTTATCTCATCACTAGCTCTAATTCTGGGGACCCTAGAAAACATTTAAAAGCTGTAAGCCAGAAGTACATCAAGAAAAACAAACCTGATCCAGTTGGTGTCTGCCATGAGTTCATTGCAAAGGTCACTAAATCAACCATGCTGTGCTCAAATGTGAAAGCAATGGACATTTATTTCCCATACAGAAAAGTGTGTCACATAATCATCTCCTTCCAATTGCAAAGCAGATATTTCTCTCTACAAGGCTACAGAAAGAGGAGTTAGAGGGATTCATGCATGCTGAAGAATTTGTAGCCTCATAACAGTGATTGTTATTGCTAAAGAGCTGTAATTCCATCTTTCTCTTCCAGTCACCATTGCATCAGCATGGGTCCAGCTCACACCCAAGACAAATGCTGGTGTCTTTCTTGAGACACCTTCCAAATATACTTTCCCAGCTCTCAGAAATGGCTACAAGACTGGTCAGACAGAAGTAATGGAATAGGGGTAGGGCAGGCTGTCCAGAGAGGGGGAAAAAGTGATGGTTCCCAGAAGATTCATGAAGACAGAAGGCAGGGGAGGAAGGGGATGCAATTAATAAAGGTGTCTCAATTACCAATGCCACTCCAGAGATAAGTCTCAGAAAATGTATTAGGATTCAGCCCCCCTACAGAAGCTTAATATAATTCTATATAACGTCAAGACACATAGCGCTGCTTAGACTTCACGCAGAAATGAACCAAGGGATTGATGGGGAAGGAGGCTTCAGTGAAGAGAGGGATGGTAGAGTAGGGCTAGGAGGGGGTTGGGAAATGGATAACTAACACTAAGAGAACCACATGGAAATTAGCATTTTATAAGATTCCTAAAAGTAATCTCATATAAAATGTTTGACTGGATGGGGCTAGGAAGACGGCTCAGTGATTGAGCGTACTTGTTCTCACAGAGGGCCTGTGTCCAGTCCCAGAGCTCACAACCACCATTAACACAGTTTTGAGGATCTGGAAAACTCTTCTGACTTCCATGGTCACCAGACATGCATGTGGCACACACACACATACACACACACACATACACACACACTCACACACACACAGACACACAGGCACACACACACACACACACACACAGAGGCATCACAGGGAGAAGCTCTCCCAATCTTCAAACTCCTGGTGGCATTTACCGCCCTCTGGATGCTCCTGTCATGCATTTCATTTTTGTTCTTTTCAAACTTTTTGTAGAGAGAAAAATATTGGAGAGACTTGCACTGGAATGATAAGAAAGATGTGTAAACAGGCCTGTGTCTCCATTGGAAACTCACTCTTCCCTGGGCAGAGATTCATGGGCCCAGCAAGGGGCCAGGACAATTCCATTTCTAAGTTATTCCCATAGGGTTGGGAATTCTTTTGCTGTAAACTGAGCCCTTATTAAATCCTATTACCCCATATATAACTCTGTGTGTGTGTGTCTGTCTGTCTGTCTGTCTGTCTGTCTGTCTGTGTTCAGGAAAAAACACTCATAGACATAAAATAAGCCAATTTTTCAAAGTTTAATTGGAATTCCCCTACACAGGTGATAATATTCCTCCTAGAAGCTGTAGGTTGTCGTGGAGAAATCCCAGTGCCAGGTGTGATATACCACCCCTCTAGCTGTTGGTCAGCATTATCCCAGAGACCTTGCAAAATAACGTAAACTGTTGGCATTTGCTCTTGGTTCCCCACCAGAACTTAATAGTTGACTCTATTGCTGAGGACAGCATACCCTTGGGTCCCAGGACATGAAAAAAAAAAAAAAAAATCAGTGGAACTGATCAAGAACCTTCCTCCCCTCTGGCTAGCTTTCCTAATATTGAAAGGTACTATGTAAGCTTATAGGAAGAAAAATCATCATTTTTACCAGCTTTAAAGTCTATGAAGTAAAGTACACCTGTGCAGCAACATATGGTCACTGGTACAATAGTAACATAAATCTTATAGGAGTGACCAATAGCTTTCTAATGGTATGTAAGGGCTAACTCACAGGAGGAAATGCATGCCTGAAACCGTAAATTGGGTGACAAAAGATGATGGTGATGATGATGATGGAGAGCTTATACATCCTGGAGGTGAACCTATTACTATCATTTTGCTAAATGAACACAGTGTCAAACGACCCTTTAAATTTATATCTCTATATCGACAGAGTAGTGCAGCTTTCACTGCACTAGGAGAAGTTTCTCAGTGTAGTGGACAGTGGTTAACTCAGAAACTCACAATTGGTCAAAGAGTAGAAAAGAAGTGTCAGTGGAATGCTACACACACACACACACACACACACACACACACATCATCATCATCATCATCATCATCATCCTTCCCCCACAACTTAAGAGACCATGGCAGAAGATGAGAAAAATCATAAGAGCCAGAGGTCAGGGAAGAATAGAGCAAAAGACAGTTGCACTTATGAACTTAGTAAGAGTTGTTGCCAGCCACAGGATCAAGCCAGTCACTATTCCAGCATGGACTGAGGAATGGACTCATGAGCACCATCCTAGCTGAGATGCCATTGATAGGCCACGGGTTCTAAAGGAGGAAGACTCAGTTTTTATTAAAGGTATAGCATCTAATAGGTCAACTATGCTCCAGTGGATGCCCCAAGAGTATATCATCATCACAAATAAGACTGTGGGTTACTGTTTTAAAAGAGGACACAGTTAGGAGTAGGTGGGAAAGTGAAGATTAATCTTAGAGGAGTGAAAAGGAGGAATGAGAGGTGATTATGATCAAAATACATTGTTGACATTCTCAAATAAATAATAAACATTAATATATATGCATATATAATATGTATTCATTTACTGAAAAATGGACAAGAAAAGCTGGGGAATTCTCAGAATGGAAGAATATTACTCATTGCAATCATCGGGCTTTCAAGGAAGACTTCCTGTGTGGAGAGCAGCTCATCTGGGAGATGCTCGTTGTGACCACCATAGAGGCAGAACTCACATGCAATACCTCAGGGATGCTGTCACTTAGTTGAAATCTGGATCTTGCCCTCTCAATACATCTGGTTAAGAGAGAATTAGTAACCACAAGGAAAGGGTGGAGTGGTTTTCTCTGTTACTAAATATCAGGTAAATTCAACTGGTACAAAATAATAAAGATACTTAGACCTCTGTTTTTGTTTTTATAAATTCTAGGATTCTCAGAATTACTGAATTATCCACGAGCTTTCCACCTCCAGTTTTGTGAGACCATATTTCTTTTTGTGGGCAGTTTTTGCTTCCTGACTTTGATTTGTATCTAATAACATGGGATAAACTTCTCAACTTTAGAAAGATTCCTTCATTGTTGGGTAATATTAAACTTATGTTCCTATTCAGGTTTTCCATTAAAATAGTCGTCTGCATTTACAAATCAACTGAAGTATGAAATCAGATCTCCCTTTCAGTTTACTACCCATTGAGAATATGAGCACCATTCTCCTATGATGAACAAACAACTGAATCTCACAAGCCCAAATGAAGAAACAACTTTCCAGTCATCAACAATTAAACAATTCCAATCGCCTTTTAGACTGCTAGAGTTTTCCTTTTTCACAGTCTGCCAAGTGTGACCAGTCTTTAAGATGCGTGGATGACCTCCCATGCAGTAACATAGCCATAGTGGAAACTAGGTTAAGGGTGTGATTGCAGGGAAGTTCTTGCTCTTCACATTAAATGGTGGATTAAAGAAATTCCCCCATTTGAGCCTTTCTTTCAAATAAGAGAACACTTACACATTAGGGTAAATGATAAGTCTGAATATATTCAACATGAGACACGAAGAGACAGGAAAGATCTGGGAGGGATATTGGCTTCCCAAACAGTCCACAATTCTGGCATCTCACATCTTTCAGACACTACAACACATTAACAAGTTGAGTTGTGGGAATCTCAACTGAAAGCTAAGTTGCTGTAATGTCCGCCCTCCTCTCCCCCCACAACTTTCTTAGTCTAATGTCAGAGGCAATGGCTGAATAGCCTGGGGACATTCTGAACACAAGCATGCTTTAGAATTTCGGGAAGTTTCAGCATGTCTTTGTGAGACAAGGGACAAAAATTGGGAAGATTCTCTGTGTTCGGTTTTTGGCCAGATGAGTCCATTCACAAAGACAAAAATGAGATATTTCATCAGCTCTAGCAGCCTGCCAAGAGAAAGTTCTCATTAGTCACTTAAAAGGCTAGCCAAACAGATCAGCAAGTATGTATTTGGAAAGGTGAAATTCAGCCTTTTTGCTTCCTTCTCTGGAAGACAAGAAATTCTTAAAACCGACTATCTTTTTAAACAACAAGAAAGAGAAAATATCATATCCTGCCAAGAAAATCCCCTTAGAGCTATGGCACAATATCTCAGTGATTGGGAAAGCACTCAGGTTATGTCAAATCACTGCATCCTTCCAGTACAACCTCGAGTGACCCTCAGGATCGCTTGACACACCTTGCCTTCTGGTACAATCCTCATTCTCTAGGAACAACAACCTAAAAATAATCACTAGCCTTTGACCTCTCTCTGCGTCTCCTAACAAACATGCTACAGACTATTTACAGAAGGCTAGATATTATCACAGGCAATATTAATTTCTACATCACTGATTATGGGGGTCTCTGATGGTATTTTAGAATACTACAAGAATCCATCACATGAAATCAGTTTCCAGACAACACAATGATAACAAATTCAGCTGGAGGCATGAATCATTTCCTCTTAACTACAAAATGACATCTCAATAGATCAACTCTTCTCAAGAACAATGAGCAAAACATGCTGGAAGGATTTTGCTACCTCAAAATCTTGCATGCAATCTTCTTAATTAAACTCCATGAGAATTCATTTGTTTAATTAAACCTATGAAGTACAGAAGCAGACATCTGAACAATAGGGGCCTTATAATTCTTTAAGAGAGCTCTTGTTGGTTGAGATCTAGTTCTCTGAACTATGTTCCTGATTTCCACTTAAGATATTTTTCACCAAGTGAAATAGACTACAATCGGTGGCCTTTCAGAAGGCCACCCAGGCCAAGCATGGTCTGCTCTGGAGTTGGTAATCCTATTTGACACAAATGGAGTGGGATGTGAGGTTCAAAGAGTGGGAAACAGGGGCTAGGAAAGGCCTTGCCAGACAGAAGGCATACACTTAAACTCTCAGAACTGACCTTTCCCTTATTTTGAGATACAAGAAAAACAGGATGCCATATTTTCAGTTTTCTGATATTTGTTCACATGTAATAGGAATGCTTTTTAACCTTCAGTTACTTCAGGAATTTTTTTATGAGCAGTGCTATTTTCTGTGATTAAAGAGAAATGCTTGAAAAAAAGCACAAACATTACTTCCACACAATGACGAGAGAGCAAGGCTAGGTCCTTCTCTGTGTATTTGATCTATTCTCTTTGACAAGTGAAATGATAAATGTCTCTACATTTGTATTCTCCCTTCCTGTCTTTTGTCATGCTCTCTGATGAAAAGTATCAGACATGATGCTAATATTACACAATCACATATTTTATGGTATAATTCACTTTATAATCTTAAATATTATAAAAAAATGCACATCCTACCTTTGAAGTAGGTCTTCTTACTTGAAGAAGTGGTATTTCGTTTTAATTCCTTAAGCCAAAGGTTTTCTTAGCATTGCTCTGTGGATAGAAAAGTTGGGGGTGGGAGAATGTTAATAAGACATCAGTTCCCATCAATCAAAGTAGATTGCCAATAAGTTAACAGAGTCCCTGATGGGACACACAATCACAGAGAGAGCCCTGCGAGGAAGACAAATTATGAATACATTTGCCAAAACATCTCTCTGTTGGTTTCTATCAAAAGTGACACCAGGGAGGTGACTAGGATGACTATACATCATATTAATGGATTCTAACCTGAAGAGTCAGTCTGAATCCAATTTGGAGATAGAGGATTGTTTAGACAGATGAAGAAATACAGACAGTTATGCAGATATGTAGACAGACAGACAGACAGACAGTGTGGATAAAATACTTTCTGGCTGTGTGCTTTTGATTGGTAGTTAGGTTTTCTATTTAGGAACATAGGAAGTCTTTTGCCTATATTTGTATGTTCTACCTCTCAGTGAGGATCATCATGAGCTGAGGAAAACAGCTAAAACTTGAGGGGAAAAAAATCACACCTATAGCAATGCAAAAGCTCTATCTCAGGCAGCCCCTGACTCTCTGATCCACAACTCCTCTCTTCTGTACACCTCAGCATTTCCTAAGCAAATATACCAAAGAAGAGTTAGCCAGGAAAGGACGCCCTGGATGAGAAACAGAGCAATCACACTGAGCACATCACATCTCAGCCTTCAGACAAGCAATTCAATGCCACCCAAGGATTCCTAAGGGAGCATTTGTATCTTTTTGGACTTGGTATTTTTGAAAACAGAACTCGCACTATCGACCACTGAAAACATCTTTCAGAGAAGAGAAACAAGTATCAATTCAGCCACCCTGGGCTGCAGTCAAATGTTAGGACATCATCAATCTCAAAATTACCCCAGAAATGAAGTAAAAAGAGCATTGCAGTGAGTTCAACTGCTTCGATTTATCCATGGCTGATGAAATTTTATGTCTTAAATTTAAAGAAATTCTTTACCTCACACGTAAAGGTATTTTGACTTTCTTTGCATTTAATGGATTATTATCTTATCAGGGCAAAACCTTAGTATTCTGAAAGTCAGTGTTTCTTGGAATAAAACACAGTTTGAAAGTAATAAACATTTTCTTCCCTTAATATATGATAACTATATAGAAAAAGAAAAAGAACTTCTAATGTTATGTTGGAGAGAGTCTATAAAAAATTTGAAGCTCTGTCTTCAGTTAACAGCTCAATAGATACACTTGAGAAACATGTATATTGCAATGCCTATACATCTAATATTAAATAAATAAATAAATAAATAAACCATAAATCAGACACTCCTACTAGAAATTTCAATTCACTTGCTGATTGGGGCCACAGATGGAAATATCAGAAGCCTCTACAAAACACAGTATTAGAGAATATTGTGATCTTTCAGACAAAGGTATATTTCATTCTACAAGATGACTTTCCCCTGGAAGACCACTGACTAGAACCTTAAAGATAAATGAGAAAAGCATTCTGCTTGGAAGGGCATTAGTCACAAAGTAAGTAGCAAGGGCAAAGTGTGGAGAGTCTACCAACAGAGCAGTGAAACCCCAGGAATAACGAAGAGGATGGCGAGGTGGTACCTCAGACACCTTCAGGCTGTACCTAAAAACTGCGGAGTTAAGCAATGAAAGATGTGTAGATGAAAGTAAGGGTTTTGTTGTTGTTGTTGTTGTTTTCGTTGTTTTGTTGTGGTGATGTTTTTGTTTTGTTTTGTCTTTTTGAGATGTGCTACTCAACAGCCAATGGGATGATACTCTGGGGGGGGACTCTGTCCATATAACAAGTTACACATCAATTCAGAGCAGGCCTATAATCCCAGTATTTGGGAGGTTGAGGTAGGAGTTGTCAGAAAGTTGCAAAACCAAGACAGAATTAGAGGCAGTCAAGAGAAAAGGGTAAACTAAGTCAAAAGCTTCAGGAAGGCTTCATAAGTACCTATTCTGTGGTTGCCAGCAAGAAGGATACAGCCTTGAGTGGGAGCTCCCTATGGCACTTACACATCCAGGCACTTACACTTTTAACACAGCTAGGGTTTAAAGCCTCTGAGGTTCCCCATGCTACCTCTGTGGACTAGGGTTGAGTCTTCATGGTTCCTATCACAAAGTCTTCCATAGCTTTCCTGACAAGAGGCCTTTGCTCACAATATTTCACAAAGGTGTGAAAATGTGGCACTATGGTCTAGGGGAGGAAATAGCTTTGAATAGAGATTTTAGGCGTGATAAGAAAGGAATAAGGGGGGCAGGGAGGAGGTATGGGATGTGGAACAGTCGGAGGGTGGACCAAGAAAGGAATAAAATCTGGAGTAAGAAAGAGAGAGAGAGACAGAGAGAGACAGAGAGAAGGAAGGAAGGGAAAAAGAACAGTATAAGGTAGTTTTGATACCATGTCAATTGTTGTTTAAATATAATTTAGGCAAGGCAAGATGCTCTAGTAAGAGTACATATCCAATCTTGCATAGGTGGTTCTAAGGTAGTAGAGGGAAATGCTTTCATCCTACTATTTGTGTATTACCAGCAAGCCTCATCTCAAGCCTCTTACAGCAATTTCAAACTCCAAGCAAGGACCATAAAAATAGTCATAGTAATTGTGCAACCATGCCAATAAGTATGCCAAACATTCCTAGGAAGTGAATTTTTGTTCCATTCATCACTCTTGTGGTGACAACTGCACCCATGGCTTGCATCACTTGGAAACACATTTAGGTCAGCAGAATAGGGCAATTCATCATCGCTGTGGACCGTTTTACCAATAACCACGTAACAACCTAATTTGCTTTTCCAAAATGCAATCAACTTATCGTATTAAATAAAACTAATCCTAAGTCAAAAGGTCAAGAAAAATTTGATGTATCTTAGAGGGGACCTTCAGAAAAAATGAATGACATCGGTGAAAACCAAAGGCAAAGGCCACTGTGCACATAATAAAACAGTTACAGTAGTAAAAGGGAGTCAATTTAGCAAAATTGCAATAATTTAGAAAAAGTAAATACTTGCCATAACCGCTTTGCCCTAAAGTGAATTGTTATTGATAGATGTTTTTTCTGCATTTTTAAATTTTTTAATGAGATTTTATAGTATTCAATGTAACTAAAATCTATTATTGTATACACTATGAGACAAGAATTATCTGCAAGTGTGGACACTCCTGATCTCATTTGTTCATGCTTTGTGGTTTAATTATGAAGGCACTATAAAGCATTTAGAGGTTGAGTTCTGTAAGTTGTCATCCTTACATTTTAACCCCTCATACCGATTTTATTTTTTAGCTGAGACAATGATTTTTGTTTATAATCTTCAAAATAATACAGCTGAGAAATGCTTTTCAGAACATCAACTTTGAAATTTTTCACGTGTGACATTTTATTCATGGGAATATACCCATATTAAGTATATAGGTAGCATAAGATTATCTTGCTCTTCTTGAAGAATCTTTTAGCTCTATTTATTTTATGTGTGAGCATTTTACCTGAATGCATATGCACCAGTTATGTGGCTTGTGCCTGTGGCAGTCAGAAGAGGGGAACCGATCCCTGGGGACTAGACTTATATGTGGTTGTGAACCGCAATGTTGCTACTGGGAATCCAATCCATGTTGTCTGCAAGGGCAAAAAAATGGTCCTAACCACTGAGACATCTCTTCAGCCCCCATTTTGCTCTTTTATGTATAAAAATGATAGTAACTTACAATTTTAAAAATGTCTTTGGCTTTGCCAAAAGTTTAGTGCATAATCTTGGGCTAATCCTTAAATGTATCTTTTCAGTTTTCCTGCTTTAGACAGTTCAGATTGAAGTTGAGGTTGATTTGTACATATTAACTGGGGAGAAAAATATAGACATTCCTGTTAAACTTGACATTTCTCGTATGCCTTTCCAGTGTTTGTCTGCCATACAATAGCCAATTTTGGCATGGCACAAAGCCAAACTAATTTTGAAGCTTAATTCTCTCCATTTCAGCATCTGTGAAAAACACATTTCAAACAACAGATAGCCGGGGATGGTGGCGTATGCCTTTAATCCCAGCACCTGGGAGGCAGAGGCAGGCGGATTTCTGAATTCGAGGTCAGCCTGGTCTATAAAGTGAGTTCCAGGACAGGCAGGGATACACAGAGAAACCCTGTCTCGAAAACAAACAAACAAACAAACAAAAACCCGAAAACAAACAAACAAACAAACAAACAAAACCCAACAACAACAGATAGTATCATCTAAAATAAGTTTTCCCAAATGATATCACAATGATATGTCTCCTGGAGAGGCCCTCTTCGACAAGAGCATAGCTTAGCTGGGGTTCTGAAGAAACTGGGTGCTAACTTCTAGCCTCGAGTTTACCATCAAATTCATTGTACTGTTGCAAGTTTAGTGAATTTATTGGGATTTAGAGCTAGCTCCATGACTTTTGAAAGGTAAGAGTTGACCAGAGGTAGTGGTGCACACTTACATTGCTATTCAGGAGGCTAAAGAAATGGGATCAGGATTTGAAGCCCTCCCTGGGCAACTTAGTGAGACTCTATTTCAACATAAAAATAAAAGGAGTCTAGGGAGACATCTGGGAGCTATGTCAGTAGCTAAAGTGATTACTACACAAGCAAGGGAAACTGGAGTGAATTCCTTGACCCAATGCAAAGGCAAGGATCTACTCTACAAAAGGCAAGAGAGTTCACCTGCAGTTCTAGCCTCAGAAAGCAGAGGGAACCCCAGAGCAAGTTGAAAGTGACACTATCCAGATTAGAAAGCTCTAGGTTTGATTCAAAGATCCAACCTCAAAAACAGTAAGGTGCAGAGTCATTGACAAAGATTCTTAACTGTATGACATTTCCCCAATCAGGAATTTGTCATAATATGCAGCTCTGTTTCGCCTAAAAAGGCAGAACATACTGAATATAATTAAACCTTACATTAAACTCAGTCCTCGTTGATGATGTGTCTATGTCTACAATCAACAGAATCTGATTTCATTTTTAAAACTTGGTATATGCAGAACAGCAAAGCAACAAAGATTTAAGCACTCATGAATGTTAATAGAAACAAAGTAACTTTATTTTGCTTAGGGGAGAAAAAAGCCTAAAGGAAACTAGTTTAATGTCAACGAATATATCCTAAATATTTTTTAAAGCATAGTAGTGAGGAATGATTTTTCAAGTTCACTAAATACACACACACACACACACACACAGAGGGGGGGGAAGGGCGAGGGAGAGAGAGAGAGAGAGAGAGAGAGAGAGAGAGAGAGAGAGGAGAGAGAGAGAGAGAGAGAGAGAGAGAGAGAGAGAGAGATTGATTCATGTCTCTGTCTGAGGAAACGGAGCCCACAAAAGGTAGCTGTGGAGATAATACAGTTCAGCAGATGGAAAGAGACCTGGAATCCCACCCTTCTAATAAGCATCTTCAGATGGGTCTGGTGTAATGGATCATGTCCATGCTGGAAAGATATCTTTAGGACAATGACTCAACAGTGTATATGGTACTTTGTGAGTCTGCCAATTTTTCTTCCTAGAAGGAAGTAAAATTCAGGACGCTTCTCATCTAAAGAAGGAAAAATACGAACCACGTGAGTGTGGAAGCTAGGAAGCTAGAAGCAGGCTGCGGGTAAAATTCCTGGGGAGATATGTAAGCAACAGCTACCCCTCCTTCTAAGGACACAAGACAAAATGAGGCACAATTAGCCAAAGATCACTCTGGAGAACCAACGAGATCATTGGGCTTAATTACAGAGTATAAGAGGTTACTTAGAGTATGAGTGCCCCCCACCAACAAAACAAACAAAGCCACACCAGAACCTCTTTGCCCAGCAGGGATGATGGTTTTTCAAGGCCCCATAGATGGAGCCCTCCTCCTCTATTCATCCTCAGCCTGTTCACTCTAGCTCTTCCCTGAGGCTATGCATAATTATGGCGTTCCATATTGGTGTGCAACTACGAGTACAAAGTGGCTCCCATATTCAAGCGAAAATCCTGTGACCCTTTGAGTCCTTCATCCGCAGACGTTAAACTTCAACAAGCTCAGACACAGCAGAACTCTGAAAGATAACAGCTGCTTGGCTCAGAGGATGATAGTTCAGGATAGCCTAGGCGGTTGACATGGTAGAGTGCATTTGATGGGAAGATAGGAGAGTAGAGGTGGCAAGAAAATAGAAAAGAGTGGTACTGGAGACAGAAGAGCCTAAGAAGAGCCTGGGATGGACAGGCTAGGGAAATGGGACAGGGGAAACCCTTACCAAAATGAAGTAGGCATGAAGCTGCTGCTTGGGAAATAATCTTGCAATCCAACTTAAAAAAATAAATAAGAAGAGATAGTAGAACATTTGTGATATGAAATATGAAGGAGAGAATGCTAAGAGTTCCTTGAATGGGAACAGCGGTGGAAAGAAGGGGAGGAAGAAGAGGGCTAACCAAAACTCATGATATATGGAGAACCTTTTGAAGTTTCACTAGTTTGTAAGGTTTTGCAGTATACCCCTTTTATTAAAAATAGATTCTTTTCTCATACACTATATCCTGATTACAGTTTCCCCTCCCTCTACTCCTTCCAGTTCCTCCCCCATCCCTTTCCATCCAGACCCACTCCCTCTCTGCCTCTCATTAGAAAAGAACCGGCTTCTAAAAGATAACAACCAAACATAACAAAATAAAATGTATTTCAAAGGAGTTTGAAAAAAAAAGTACCCCTACATCAGTGAATAATGATGCTCCCAGAAGATATGTTATTAAAATTAAAATCTCAGTGCCCAAAGCAGGTAAGTGAGGCCCTGGAAGCACCCAATACAATACAGACGTTTGTCCTTGTTTTTGGTTTCCTGCCACAGTAAGATGGTAAGATTCCATTCCTGAAGGTACCATATACTTTGTTTGCAGGACAGAGAAATCAATTTTAACTGACCCAGAAACTCTCCCTCTCCCTGCTGGCTGGCTTTCATTGTGCTCAGAGTTGCTATGCAGACTTGTGAGGGAGAAAAGACATCATTGGTCTTATCCAGCACTAGACCCTGTTGCAATCACTGTCATTACATGCTATGTGCCTACTGGTGTAATAGTGGCATGAGTGATTAAGGACATAATCAGCTGCTCTCTTGATTGTATTTGAGGCCTGCTCTATAGAGAGTCAATCCTTGACTGATATTATGAAGTCAAAACCTGTGGCTATGAAAGTCATAAACCCACGGGGAGATCCTATTGATGTTTTCTAAATGGTTATATTGTCAAATTGCCTTCTAAATATTGATGTTTATAAACACAGAGTTCCACTGGTCTCAACCTTGGTCAGAGATGCTTCTTATTGCAGTGGGCAATGATGAATGATGAGGTTAAGTGACTGAGTACTCAGGTGTAGTTAGAACATCTATATCAACCTTCCCAACCATGGTTCAGGGAACATCACAGAAGAGGGACAGAAGGAATGTGCGAGCCAAGGGATGGGAAAGTGTGCTATGACGTGATATGGCTATTGCACACATGAATTGACAGCAGCTGTGGCTATATGCATAAGGTCTGCACAAGTTCAAGCCAATTAAAATTCTAGTATGTGGAGGAGTTCCTAAGGCCACATCCCTGAGTTAATGGCTGCTGGGGACAGGGAGTCAATTTCCTTCACAAGTGTGGCCACTAGTATATAACCCATGGCTCAGTGGATGACCCATGTCCATGCATAGAAGGGCAGCACTAATTTGATTCAGTAGGTTAAAGGTTAATGAATTAATTTAAAATTTTTAAATTACATTTTTCAGCTCTGGGAATTTAAATAAGATATGATCGCAATGTTTAAGCAAATAACAGTCTTGGGAATAACGATAGATATTTATGTGCATGTGGACGTGAGTAGGTGTGGAGATGAGTGAGATGACCTCTGCTTATGAACTGGAGATGGGGCCTCATTCATGGGTGAGCAGGTGGACTTTACTGTGAATACAGGAACCCCCAATCCATGCTGGACATCCCACAGATAATACAATCTCCAGGTACCTATACCATCAACCCAGGCAGGAAATTCATCAAGGGAAATGAGGACATCCAACTCTATTCAGGTAGGTATATTTTGATACAAGGACTCTCATCAGTACCCAACACCTGATGACTAGACCAGGCTAGCTGGTCAGTAAGTGCCAGGGATCCTCCTATTTTCTATCTCCCCAGCACGGGAACCACAATACCCAGCTTCTTACATGGGTTCTTTGGGTTGACCTCAGAGCCTCATGCTTCATAGGCAAACACTTTACTGATTATGCTATCTAAATCGAGTCCAAGGCAAACAAAATGTGTTTTATAAAGTCACAGTTAAGTGGGAAGCTATTATTTAATAGGTAGCAATTTTGATCTCAGATAACGAAAACGTCCTGGAAATGTAGTGGATGCTCACATAACAGTGTGAAAATACCTAATGCTACTGACTGTACACTTAAAATGATTAAAAGAAATTTTGTGGTTATGCATAAAAGAAACCACAATAAAGGAAACCACAGCTACAAATTCTCAAGTTTGCAAGTTAATAAAAACAATGTGGTGGTTGCCGGAAAATATTCACTTTACACCACAAACGCCTCCGTTAATATTTTTAATGTCCTTTAAAAGTCAAGAAACCATTAGCTTATCCAGCACATCTCCTGAGCAACTACTGTGGCTTAGGCACGACATGAACTGAGGCTAGGTGAATGAAGAGAACAGAAGATCATCCAGTCACAGGTCATTTGCTAACTGACCCTCTCACACACCCTTCACTATGACATAGCTATTGTTTGTCCAGCTCGATATGGGGAGTCAATACAGTCGAGAAAGCAATAAAGACGGCTTTGAACAGACTCTTCCTGCATCAAGAAGCTTCTGACTTACTGCAGGAAACACACACCGGTCAAGTCGTCATAGCACTGGCAACGAAGAACCAGTACTGAAAGCTAAAACTGAAGAATGAATTGAAGAACTCTTGAGTAGGCTCCTGGGCAGGTGTAAACACAGGTGAAACACACGGGAGCTTTCAGAGGAGAGGCAGAGATTAGGATCTCGAAGAGTTACCATGATCAAGTAAGAAACTTAAGCAGACTTCTATTTGTTCATTTATTAGTGTTCAGCAAAACTTTTAAGATCTCATTACATAATCTACTAAAAACTGAACTTTATTAAAAGTAACTTACCTGGACTTGTGACCTAGTAAATTAAGCTGCAGATATCAGTGATGGAAAAAGCACAGTGGAAATGTTTGAACAAATAAAGTGTACTAAACTTCACAAATCTGAATAGTTAGTCGTCTTTTGCCAATACAAAAGGTGACAGAGAAATTTAATTACTGAGCTAATTTGATTAGCATCTAAGAACTTGAATCAATGAGCACACATTCGTAAGATCTCATCCCTCAAAATACAGCTATCCTTAAATACTATTAAATGGGAAAAACACTGACTCAAAATATCATGTGCTAAGAGAAAATAGATATGGTATAAAATTAAAATTATACTTTTAAAATTTTTAATAAATAAATTTAAATAAATAATGAGAACCTCCATGGATGCCTGTAAATAGGCTAGCAATAACCCCATGTACACAGTGCCTCCTTCACTATTTGAATGATATTTGTTCCATCTCTCTGTGCAAATGTCAAAATCCAAGGATACACAGACCTTTACCAAAAAAACAAAAAAAAAAAACAAAAAAAAACAAAAAAACAAAACAAAACAAACAAACAAAAAAAAAAAAACAAACCATAGCATTTGGACATAGCCACATCCTCCTGAACTCATTAAATCACTTCTAGGTAACTTAGAATATCCAATGCAATGTAAAGCTATGCAAACAGTGGCTGTATTCCACTGGCTAGGGAAGACTTACATGAAAGAGAGTTGTACATGCTCAATAGAGATAACTTTTTTAAAAGAATATTTCTACCCATAGTTGGTTGAATTCAAGGGTTCATTGCACATAGATATTGAGTCGTAACTGTACTGTATATTCTCTTAACACATACCTCTGATGAAAATTTAGTTTAGAAACTAAGCACAATAAAAGATTTTCAATAATACCTAATTGTCAGGTGGAAGAGATGTCTCAGTGCTTAAGAGCACTGGCTGTGCTTTATAAAGGACCTGGGTTCAATTCCCAGTGCTCACATGGCAGTTACCATTTGTAACTCTAGATCTAGGGGATCCAACAGCCTCTTCTGGTCTCTGCAGGCTCCAAGCATGCATAGGGTACACAGCCATGCATGCAGGCAAAGCATTCATATACAGAAAATAAAATAATAATAATCATAATAGTAATAATAGTAATAGTAATAATAGCTAATTGTAAAGTTTAAAAGGTGTTACAGTCATATGCTGCAATAAAAATTATTTCAAAAGCACGAATTGCTTATTTCTCGACATCTCCTTTCAATATTTTCAGTTGACTTTCAAGAGATGAGACCTCGGAACATGAAACCACAGATTGGGTGGCGCTATTGAAATTAGGATGACCACATGAATAGTAATTTATGCAAACCTTCTGTAAGCAGAAAACAGATGGGTCTGTGTATTTCAAACTCAGGATAAAATAAAAGGAGCAGGAAATACGAAGCCTTGTGTGTACTCAGATGATCTGACCTCTAAGTAGCACATCACAACTGCATATCATTGGAGCTCAGCAGCACTTCTTAGACTTGACCTGCATAATTTACATAATTCACCTTTTTCAATTTTTATTTATTCAGATTTGTCAATCTGCCTTAATTACCTGGCTAAAGGATTAAGTGTACATAGTCAGAGGACTGTTTACAGGTGCTTCAGTCGCATTTTATTATAAAGAACCCTAGTTTCCTTGGTTTTATGCTTCCTCAGAGCTACAGCCTCCTCCCTAAGAAAATTCCACTGCCATCCCTTTCTGAGAAGGGCCTCATGAAAAAGTAACTTTCAAATTTTAATATAATTTAAATCAAAGTGTGGGAACGTTATTACTCTATCAATTTGTGTTCTTAATTGGATTTCAAAACTTTCAAACTTTTCATGTGGAACATTCTTCTTTCAAACATTTAAGTGAACATTTAAACGCTCAATTAAATTATCCACTTGTACGGAAACTACAGCTTGTATTCTAGTATGTTTATCTGTATTGCTGTTTGTATTGTTATGACAGTAAAGACAGATAACAGTGGAGTGAATCAGGTTTTGGAGCAGCAGAAAGGTGAATGAATGTATGTATCCCCAGCTAAAAGGAATGGGGAGAAAATTTTCATGGAAGGAACAATATGGCTGAGTCACTGGGAGTGAACAAACCTCACTTACAGAAGGAATGAGAAGAAGCAGGGAAACTCTTTCCAGCATTTGGTTCAAGATAAGACACATCCTCTTTAAAACTTACTATTTGGGGCTCACAATTATTTGAGAGGCTCCACTTTTCCAGTTTCCTTTTGATTCAGATGTGAAGTTATGAGTAGGCCCTTCGGTTTTGCATCTCCTCACAGTTTGACAGCTCGTTGAACTGAACTTGAGGTCGTTCATAAACCATATTAGAATAAGAATAGAAAGGTGACCAACAAAAATGAAGGAACATGAGTGTGAATTTGATTCTGCTCTCCCATGTTCCCATAATATTGACTGGAACCAGGGTCTTCTCACCAAGGAGTTAGTTTCTATTTCTTAATTACCCATGCAATTATCTACATATAGATTTTTAAAATTGTACTTGTATTGATTTAAAAAAAAAAAAAACCAAATGGATTTTCTACACATTACAAAACAAGTTTCAGCAAGATTTAAAGAATGGCTCAGGGGTAGAAAGTTATGCCCAATCACAAGTCAGCCCACTCTTACAGATGTCTCCAACAGTAATATCGCAGCAGAATATTCTCATTCTGATCAATATCAAAATTACCTTGGGAGTCTCAGGTCACTCAGGCTCTTGTTCAGTTTCCAAATTTAAGGTAATAAAATCAAGCTTCAGAAAATCTGGAATATCATTAGTTCTGGGCCATTAACTCTAGTTAAGCCCATAAATGAAGCCACCCATTTAAAGGAGGCTATCAGTAAAGCAATGTGGTCTCTATTAGATAAACTATCATTTCTCAATAAAGCAATCAAACTATGAATTTAATAGCAGACTGGGTAGCATTAGGGAAATTGCATCCTCTCTATGTACAAAAAGTGTGAACAATCCTGACCTATCTCTTAAGGTCTCTGGGGACAATTCACATAGGAGTTGTCTAACTGCTGTATAAATGTTAGTAGTGTTATAAGGGCTTGGTTTTATTGTCATTGGAATGGCACCATAATAATAAGGAATGCAGAGGTTTAGTCAAGAGGTGACATAACAAAGCAGCGTCTAGGCTAATACAAGTGCCCTCTGACCTGGGACCACTGAGCTTGAAAAATTGCACAGATTGGAATGTGAATGAAATTTACATTTCCAGAGACACAAAGTTTTTGTTCATGTATTTCCCATTCAATTCCTTTACTTTGAAAATCATTACTGTGAAACACACAGTCTCCGTCTCCACCTACATCCTCTCTTGGCATTCTCTCCTGCCTATTTCCAAAACCACTTACTTTCAAACACTACATGGGACATACCTTTTGAATCAACCATCTGAGAAAATTCTGACCTGAACTATGTGTGCAACAAATTTCTTTTTCCGTAAGGTGATTTAAAAAATAATAATAGTAATTGTATAATCCTTAGGTTTATCTTGCTCTTAAACAAAGTAAAACATTTTTCTTTATTTTCCACAAACCCTTACCTCATCTGACAAATAATATTATTGTAAACTGAACACTACCCTAGGTTTTGAAGATAACAATGACCAAAATAGTCTTCTCACATGGTTTACATTCACATAAGCTAAAGGTATATAGATATGCTAATAACACGTAAGATAATATGGTATGTTAGAAGAAAAAATAAGTATGGTGAGAAAATGGGAGTGCAAAGACCAAGAGAGACAACAGTTTTAATGGAGAGACTACTGCCTCTTTGAAAAGTAACACTAGAGGCTTAGAAGATGACTCAGTTGGCAAAAATGACTACCTTGCAAGTAGAAGAACCTGAGTTCAGATCCTTAACACTAATAGAAAGCCACATGTGGTGGCATTTATCTATAAGCCCAAGACTCTGGTATCAGAAAGAAAGGGAAAAAAAAAAAAAAAAAAAAGACACACACACCCTGAGCTTGTTGGCCTACAAGTCTAATTAACTGGTGAGCTACAGGCTCAAAGGAGAGACCCTGTCTTAAAAAATAAAGTGGAAAATGACAGAAGGAAACACTCAGTATTGATCTTTGCCAACACACACACACACCTTGAGCAGAGGAGGCACTGTGCAGGCCGAGCAAGTGGGTGTAGCAAATGCAAAGCCCTTAAGGTAGTTGTAGTGGTTTGGGTAAAAATGCCCCCATAGGTTCACATGGAGTAGCATTATTGGGGAGTGTGGCTTTCTTGGAATAGGTGTGGCTTGAGAAAAGTATGTCACTGGGGGCTGGCTTGGATGTTTCAAATGCTCAAGCCAGGCCCAGTGTCACTCTCTCTTTCTGCAGCCTACAGATCCAGGTGTAGAATTCTGTTACCACTACAACACCATGTCTGCCTGCATGCTGCCATGCTTCCTCCTATAATGATAATGGACTAAACTTCTGAACTGCAAGTCAACCCTAATAAAATGCTTTCTTCTATGAGAGTTGCCATGGTCATGGTGTCTCTTCATAGCAATAGAAACCTAAGACAGTAGTTTACAGCTAGGAGGCAGAAGGTGGGCAAGGGAAGAGAAAGAGGCAAAGCCAGAGATGGCACTGAGTGGCGCCCTGTGACCTAGAGCTAGCACCGACTTGCAAGGTCTTTAGTTTTCACTTTGAGTGAAATTAGAAAACTTTAAGGGGTGCTGAAACCTCTTTGGAAAGACAGAACAGACTGTTCTAAGAGGAAGCTGACAAGGCGTCATGATGAGAAAACAGCCCCCGGAAGAGATCAGTGCAGTGTTCCAGAGCTGACGTCACACGGGTAGAGACTCAGTGTGCAGTCATCAAACATGTCCTTCATCTCGTTGTGGCTGATTATTTGAAGTAATCCTTCAGTCTTCAACAAAATTTCTGTCCTTTAAGTCTTTTATGTCTTTCTTCCTTCCAGCCAGTAATAATGTTTTTCCTCAAATCAAATAATGTAAGAAAGAGTGAGAACAAGTAAACTTATAGTATTATTCAAATCAGCCCATAACCCAGTCCTCCAAATACAAATGTCCGAATACAGGTGTTTGCAGCCATTCTCAGTAAAATCACCTGCATCCTTCCCACAGGCTCTGAATTACAGAACTGACGAGGGAAGGTCGGGCACCTTCCTTAGCCAGCAGGGCATCAAGAAGAAACTGGGGATCGGAGAAGTCAGAGATGAGGCCAACAGCTGCCATTGTCAGTACCTTCTATGGTCCACCCGAATCGGCACACATTTACCAGTCAGTCTTCATATGCTCTATGGCCAGATGAACCAAAAATGTTGACTTTCAATGGAATTAGAAGTACTTGCTTATTAGCCCCGGGAAGCACCAGAAACACAGGATTTCCTTCCCTATGCAGAACGAGTAGCCGCGGAAACCCTTGCTTTCCAGGAAGCTGGTAGCAAGCCCTATTTCCCAAAGGGCAGATTCTGGAAACGGCCCTTATGAGAAAAGGGAAACACACACACATTCACATGCATGCACGCATGCACACACACACACATCCCTTAGTCTTTACAGCAGTGGTTTTCAGACTGTGGGTCCCTACTCCTTTGGGGGTCAAGTGACCCTCTGAGTGTCACCCAAGACCATCAGAAAACACAGATATCTACATTATGATTCATAACAGTAAGAAAATTACAGTTATGAAGTAGCAACAAAATAATTTTATGGTTTGGGGTCAACACAACATGAGGAATTGTATGTAAGGGTCTCAGGATTAGGAGTGTTGGGAACCCCACAGAATGCTAACATTGTGTGTGAGCTTGAAGTAAAATACGTTAGAGGTAAGGTTTCCTTAGCACTTCTGGAAGGAGAAACAAAAGAATAATCATTTATTCTTAAATAATCATTTATCTTGGGGGAAATATTTGATGAGATATTTACATACAATTTCAGTTTTATTTTTGTTTTTTAAAAGAATCTCCCTCTGTAGACTCATTATGCTATATAGTATAGGTTAGTCTTAAATTCAAAGTAACTCTCCTGCCTCAGCCTCTGAAATGCTGAAACTATAGGCAAGCATGCCTCAGTCTCCCATATAAGGAGATTATAGGCATGAACCACTACACCCATCTCTCACCCATCACTAGAATTCTAAATATCATCACTCAGATGTTTGAGGATCATGGTGTATATGCCATTTTAAGTAGTTTTTACAAAACTACCAGAATTTGCTTGACGATGTTATGCCAGTGCCAGAGACAACAGTGTCTCTGAACCTCTTACTAAGCAGGACACGTTAAAAAATGAATTACAGACTAAGCCAAAAAGTATTTGTATCAGCAAGTGAAGCATTTCACTATTTCAAAACGGAACATAGCAGTTTGGAGTTACGTATGACACAAAGCCCTATCTATACAGAGATTTCCTCAGGAACCTTGGGAAGACACCTTAAAAAACCACAGCCCAGTCTTGAAAAGTCAAAGCGAATGAGACTGGCAAAGTAGTCGCATTAAACTCTGTGAGCAAAGTTATCTGAAGAAGAAATTCAGAACGAGAAGAAGTCTGGTAGCAGAAGTAAGTAATATTCTCCATACAGTTCAAATGAGCCACGATCCTGCACCATACATCATTTTAAGGGAGAATTTATGCATGTGATCATTCATTTTCTAGAAATGGAATAAAACTATAAAGTCTCTGAAAAGTGCTCTGGAGCTATCTAGTTATCTCACTGATAACGACTAGGCATAGAGGTTCCTTAGAAAGACCAGAGACAGGAACGAGCTGCACTGAAGGTACAGGGACTTAGGAAAAGAGGGAAGCAAAACCACCATGCATGGACCATCTTGTCCCTAAATCCTACTTCTTTTCTTACACTCTAGTATTTGAGCCACTTCCCCTTTATTCCCTCTCACTCTCATAAATTTCCAACTAAACAGGCTTTGGTGTTATCTTTAATCTACCTAACACCAGCTGTTGCCAGAGCCTTCCTATTAAAAGCTTAGTCAAAACAGTCTGATCATTAAGGCAAACACAGAACACATGAGATGAGCACAGGGCTGAGGACAGGCTCTGGCTGGAATGCCTGAGGGAAATGCAGCTCTGCCTGGCCCTAGCACGATGACTTAGGGCATTCTGCTAAGGCTCTTTAAGTCTTAGAAAGAAGCTAAGGCCTCCTCTCCTGTAGGGCTTAGTAAGAGGATCAAACGGAATCCCACAAACGGAAAACCTCCACCGAAAGTGGAAGTAAAATACATTGTGGCTTTCATGCAATTTTCTTCCTGTCCATAGAAACTCTGACAGTAAAAAAAATGAGAGGGGCTTGGAAAATCACAGTGTTTGAATATATTTGCTTCATGTCCAATTGCAATAAGCGAGCACTTACATGATAATTTTAGGGTGCAAAACCTTTGTCTATGTATAAACCTACCTAACCCTTTATTTCACATATTAAAAATTATTTGGGCCCTACTGAGGATCAAACCCAGCACCTCAGATATTGTAGACAAGCGTTCTACCATTAAGCTCTATATCCCTGAATCTCATGCTCCTTTTCAAAACGTTCAAAATCTGCGACATATTTGTTGGGAACTGATACATGGTCTTCTAGATTTCCAGGCTTAACTGACTGTGTGCCCCTGATCCAGCCCTTTCAACTTCTTGTTCAATGAAAATCCTGGGACACTGTGCAACAGATGTCGAAAATTTCAGAGGAGCTCGGGTTAGTACAGAGGCAGTGAAACCGGAACCCCTTCTTCTCAATCCAGAAGCAGACTCGCAGCGTTTTCCCCTTGTACTCAAAAATTATTACATGGAAATTATTATTTAAAATATCAGGTACACAGAAAAAAGTGGGGGGAATACAACCCCATTATGAAATGGCTTTGTAGTGTTATAAACATTGTCCATGAGATGATTAAAAGTAAATATCTGAGCAACAATAAAATATATTGAATAGTACATAGCAGGACAGCCTTCCAATGTGCTCCAGCAATCAGCACAAGCCCTACTCACATTTCAGTTTTCTTTAAAAATGTACTCACGTTGTGCTGGCTCAGATATTCACATCAAGTCCACCTGTCATTGCCCTATCAAATCCCCCCTTCCGAGTGACGAGCAAGCTAAGATAACAACCTTGTTTTTAAAACAAAATCTAGTAACCAGATCAACATATTAAACACAACCAAATCAATGAACAGAGAACATGAAGCCTAAGTAAGGCAAGTCCTTTTTGTCAGAGCACAATTCTAGCTTCGGCTCTGGCTTTAAACAGATCATTGCAGTGACATCTGAGAGGAGGACCAAAAATCAGCCAGCCCCTCCTCCGCAAGGCTGTCCAATACTGCTCTCCTCTGCAGACAAACGGACCCAGGTAGTACCTTAAAAATGAAGATATTGCACTGCTTCCTATTCCTCCCAGTGGCAAAAAGAAAACCTTAAGCCGAGTGCCCATCCCAGCACATTTCTGCAGATAAAAGCCCTGGCAATCGAAGCCAGGGGTGGATGGGCTCTGTGCAGCAAAAAACGTTAAGTCCCTTCCTGTCAGCCAATCCCAAGCTGCTCAGGCCTCCCAGGGCGATCAGCCTGGCTTTGTGGCGATACAATGGGGTTAACCATTTCCTCCTTGCCATTTAGAAGCCAGAGAGATCTGCTTAGTGGCTCAAAATCATCTAGCAAAAGAAACAATGGATGATTTTCAGAAGTATTGTTTCCAAAAAAAAAAAAAAAAAATACCACGTTCTCACCCACAGAGGAGAAAATATGCAGAGAGTTTTTCCTTTTCTCAAACTTACCATAAATTCAAACTAACATTTAGAAGTCCTGTTTAGCTAAGGAAACATTATTTCTTTACAGGACCAAACAGCAGCTCAAGTCCAGCACATGTGAACTGCCTGTATCTAGATGACCCTCAACACTAATTTTTGACTGCATTCACAGAAAGAGCTAGAACCTCTCCTTAGTTTAATGTGAAATCTTTGTAAAATTAAACATTAGAACTATGTTCAGTTTCTTTCCCCTACTTATTTATTCCTCAATTTCCCTTCTCTTCTGGGCTCCTTCAGTATCTATCCACCATCATTAATACACACCTTTCCAAGATGTAGGGGTTTTTAAATGATATATATGATCATTTTTCAAGTCAGATATTACTAGTATACAAAGGCACAACTAAAAATAATAAATAATGAGCTGCTGTCTGGTGACCTGCTGTTCTATATTACGATTATATTTCATGTTAAGGAGATTCAGGAATGAGAGAATTTTGAAATATATTGCCTAGCAGGGTGGGGAAGCTCATTTTTGAAGCTGCCACAAATCTCAAAGTGACCTGCTTCTGCTTGCATTTTTAATGTCGCTTTTAAAGCTTTGAGGCTCTGGAAAAACCTCAAGAACAGCAGCTTCAGAAGTCACCTGGCAGCTCTGATTCCAGCTCAAAGGACCCACTTACTGTCCTTTCAACTTCCTGAGAACAAATCCCAAACCCTGTTCTACATTATTCAGTAACTGCTGTGAACAACAGACGACTATATTTCTTTGAAACACTTTTCAGTGTTTCTTGAGATCTTCTTAGACTAACACCCTACTTCCCAGAAGCACAATCAACCTGTAACCCCACCTCCTTCAGAGCATTTTGTCCGAGACAACCCAAGTCAGGGCCACCGGACCTCCAAAGCCAACCGAGTAGAGACATCAGGCTCCAGCCTGCTCCCTCTCCCTGCACATCTGGTTCTCCACTTTCTACGTCCTAATTAGCTTGAGATTGTGCCAACAGAAACTTGCAAATAGAAAATCACTTCTCATTTTTAATTCTTCTAAAGGATAAAATGAATAGAGGAGAAAAGTATTAACGTTCTTTCCTCTTGCTTTTACATCTGCTGCTCTGTGCACGTGTTATTAGCTGTATCAACTGAGAGAACAGAAAATAACTAGCTGCCTGGCTGCTGCCGTAGCTCACACCATGGACACCAAAAGAATGTCGGGGAGAGGATTGTTTATAGTCATTACCCACCTTGGTATTTTTCAGTCATCCCTACATAGTCAGTGAAAAGCTTTAAATGAACATTTCCATTGGAAAACAGTAGTTGCCCATGTTTTTCTACGAACATCTGAACACAGCCGTTTCCTTTCCTAGCTAGCTATTCTCACAGGTAAGAATAGCCTCATACGCCAACTTGAGAGGCTGGCAAGAGTGGTGTGAGGAGCAGTAGGAATGGCACTTTAAGCTGTGGCTGGGCTCTGAACACTGAGGGCTGAATGGAGGAGAGGGGAGCTCCATTATGCAGCTTGACTGACCGAGCCTAATCAGAATTATTTCAGCACACTGCTTCGCTACAGCTTCCGACCCATTAAATGCGAAATGCTTTCGCCAGCCTGGTTCCAGCTCTGGCTCCCACTGTGACCAAGCCTTTGCAACTGTGTTACACAGTAAGCTGTTCTAAACAGTTTGGGGTCTGTTGTTGTTGTTTTGGGAGGGGTGTAAATAAAGCGAGTGGGTTTAATGGGCTCTTCGAAATCCATCATCTAATCTATTTTATGACAAGAATGGTTAACATCCAACTAATGCAGGCCTGTTCTCCCACCGTGCATGAGGCGAGTCTTTGGATAAACTTTTTTTTTAAAGATTTATTTATTTATTTATTTATTTAGTGTACGTGAATATATTGTAGCTGTACAGAGTGTTGTGAGCCTTCATGTGTTTGTTGGGAATTGAATTTCTAGGACCTCTGGTTGCTCTGGTCAACCCCACTCCCTCAGTCCTGCTCCCTCCAGGCCAAAGGTTTATTTATTATTATACATGAGTACACTGTAGCTATCTTCAGACGCACCAGAAGAAAGCGTCAGATCTCACTATGGGTGGTTGCAGGCCACCATGTGGTTGCTGGAATTTGAACTCAGGACCTTCAGAAGGGCTGTCAGTGCTCTTACCTGCTGAGCCATCTCACCAGCCCCCTGATAAATTCTTTATCTTATCGTTATCTCATTATTAGAAAAATTGAATCACAGTAAATCATCTCAAAACCCAAGTAAATAGCTGTCCCTCGTTTAAGATTGTGACTTGGGGTATCTCATTTTAAGTCATTAGGTTATTAGCTCTCCTTCCCCTACTTACTCAAATTTGGGGACAAGGAAAATGGCACCTTAGGATAGCAAATTACATACGCTGCTTTCTGTTTTTCGGCTTCCCATGTTTAGTGTGTGTCTTAGTCAGGGTTTCTATTCTTGCACAAACATCATGACCAAAAAGCAAGTTGGGGAGGAAAGGGTTTATTCAACTTACACTTCCATACTGCTGTTCATCACCAAGGAAGTCAGGGCTGATGCAGAGGCCATGGAGGGATGTTCTTTACTGGCTTCCTTCCCCTGGCTTGCTCAGCCTGCTCTCTTATAGAACCAAGACTACCAGCCCAGAGATGGCACCACCCACAAGGGGACCTCCCCTCTTGATCACTAATTGAGAAAATGCCTTACAGCTGGATCTCGTGGAGGCATTTCCCCAACTGAAACCCCTTTTTCTGTGATAACTCCAGCTGTGTCAAGTTGACACAAAACTAGCCAATACAGTGTGTAACTGGCTTTCTACGTGGGATGACCAGACCCATAACACATGTTAGGTGTGCTCCTTCTGTATACATTTCTACTTAATATAAAATACATAGCAAAACATTTATCAAGAGAGAGGTGATCAGAAAATTTAAAGGTTAACGTCTACCCAAACGGTACAGCCCTGGGGTGCATAATGCCTGCACAGAACATTCATTCTCAGGATTTGCAGGGCCTCATCTGTAAAAGAGCCCAATCCTGTAGTTCTTCAGAAAGTCATTCTGGGATAAATTAGTGAATATTCACAAACTACACAAACATGCCCCTCCATGAGCAGATATTCCATGCTAATGTTTAATGGGAAAAAATAAGCCTGACGTTCGGAGCGGAAGGGTGAGTGAGCGTGCATTCAGGCACGCTTCCAGACCAGAGGAGATGTACCCTTAGCTCATCCACCCTCCTAGGCTCTATCTTATTATTATTATTAGGTGTCCTTTGAGCCAGGGTGTCATTAGCCCAGGTTGCCCTCAAACTCACTATGTACCCCAGGATACTCTTGGAAGTCTTTTTGACCCCCCTGCCCACCTGGAGTCCCCCAAGCCTTGTGCTTCCACACTGCCAGACTGAGGGCCAGCACTCTATGAACTGAGACCCATCTGCACTCCCTATTTACCAGGTTGTATCTACTATCTCTCTTGTCAGTGTTTCATAACTTTTCCTACTGTAAGAATGATGAATGTGTTTCTTCTGAATTTCTGAAAGATGGCCATAGCTGTCTGGGTGAGTGTTGGCTATAATGTCCATAAGCAGTCATGAGAAGGACTGGACAAAAGTTTCTCTCCTGCTCCCTGACATGCTCTCCACTCTTGCATGCTCGTGAAATTAAAAGGTTTGCTTTTCAGAGCTTCAGATGTACAGAGTGGAGACACATTCAATGTCGTGTCACTTGGTAGAAATACCACAGGAACCGTCTGGTTCCGTGAATTCAGATTGCAGACCCAAGAACCCACAGATCCTGCCCATTGCCTTTCATGAGTTACCAGTATGCAAATTACCAAAATTCTAGAAAGGTGTTCTGAAGACAACCTAAGAAGAGAGACTGGAAAGAAACATGGTTTGGAGGTGAATTGGCACATATGTAGGCATTTTAAGGGAATAATGATTGGATCTATCTAAACATCTGCACCAGCCAGGCAGTGGTGGCGCACGCCTTTAATCCCAGCACTTGGGAGGCAGAGGCAGGCGGATTTCTGAGTTCGAGGCCAGCCTGGTCTACAAAGTGAGTTTCAGGACAGCCAGCGCTACACAGAGAAACCCTGTCTCGAAAACAAAAACAAAAACAAAAAAACCCAAAAACCCAAAAAAACATCTGCACCACCCAAACATGAGACCTGAGGCCAGACAGAGAAGCAAATCCTCCCATTTACTGATTTCACATCCTTCTGCTTTGTCTCCATTCCTACCTCCCTGTCCCTACCATGTTTATAGCACTTACAAACCTCTGCTTTAAAAAAAAAACTGAAGACAGGAAGGCTATGGTGGTACCCGTCTTTAATCCCATCACTTGGGAGGCAGAAGCAGGCAGATCTTAAGGCCAGCCTGGTCTACAGAGCTAGTTCCAGGACAGCCAGGGTCACACAAAGAAACCCTGTCTTAGAAGAGAAGGGGGCTAAAGAAATGACTGAGCAGTTAAGAGCATTGTCTTGTCTGCTCTTCCAGTGGCCCTAAGTTCAATTCCCAACCTTCTATACTGGGATGCCCTCTTCTGGCATGCAGGTGTACATGGGTGTAATGTATGCAGATTGAGCACTCAGACATTAAAACAAACTGGGTACAATGACAAACATGCTTTTATCCCCCAACACTTGGGAGGGAGAGGCAGGCAGATCTCTGTGAGTTTGAGGCCAGCTTGGTGTACATCATGAGTTCTCGATGAGTGAGACCCTTTCTCAAAAAAAAAGCAGGGGAAGTGGGGAGGGAGCTCTGGTAGTTTTCAAATAAACATGATTTCATAAGAAAATTGTTCCTCCCCACAGGGAGACCAACAGAGTCAAAGAACCAGGACCCTCGGGGTCTCCCAGACACTAAATGGCCAACTGAAGAACATACATAAGCTGGACCTAGGCCCCTCGCAGAAATGTAATAGACGTGCAGTGCAGTCTTCATGTGGGTCGCCCAACAATTGGAAAAGGGGCAGTCCCTACAGCTGTTGCCTATCTGTGGAATCCATTCCCCAAACTGGGCCTCCTTGTCTGGTCTTAATAGGAGAAGATGCACCTAGCTCTGCAGAAACTTGATATGCAGGGTGGCAAAGACCCAGGGGAGGATATCCCCCTCTCAGAAGAGAAGGATTATGGGGGAGGGACAGTGTGAGGGGGGAACCATGAGGAGTGGCAGCAATTGGGATGTAACGAGAATGAAAGAATTAATAAATGAATGAATGAATGAATGAAGTTCCGATTCATTCAAGTAATTCCGATTCCAAGGTATCTTCTGATGCCTTCTGCTGTCCTCTGTCAATCATGTACATATGGTGTACAGACATACACATAGTCAAAATACCCATACACATAAAATAAATTAGAACATTAAAAATTATATGTAATCCAGATCTTGAGGCAGGAAGACACATGCCTACTTCAATATGTTTAATACCAGCTATTGAGATTACCATTATATATGTGAAATTTATCTAGGAAGTAAAATGATTACATGTAAATTCTATGCAAAACTTGGAAGGTTATGTATGACAACAGAAAAAAGGAGAAGAGAGCTGGGGTAACTTAGTGGTAGTGCTGTCTGCTAAATATGAGGAAGGCTCTGGGTTTGGCCCACAGCACCACAGAAGCTACAAGAAAATTAAAAGAGGGTGAGGACAGAAACGCAGAGACAGGGCGCTAAAGAATAAACATCAGACTTCAAGCCATATAAAGTTGCTGTTCTGTAGATTAAAGGGTAACAGAACTTTAGCAATTTCATATGGTTCAAACTGTTTCCTGGGAATTTCCAACAGAATATGCATTCCCAGTTCCCAGAGCAACATTATCACCACTAGACAGACAGTTCAGTTGCTATAACAACGATCCCAACAGCCTTGCATGCTGAAGTCTATTCATGTGCCTCTCTTTTTCATTATATATTAAACACAATCTCTCCTTCCCTCCCTTCCTCCTTCCCTCCCTTCCTCCTTCCCTCCCTCCCTCCTTCCCTTTCTCTCTCTCTCTCTCTCTCTCTCTCTCTCTCTCTCACACACACACACACATTTTCTGGACTCATGTTCCCTCAGTACATTCCTGTACAATGAAATGATATGCTACATATAGGTATTTTTTTGTTGTTATTTGTTTTTCTTCTACTTTTGGAGAAAGGGTCATGCTGAGGCGAAGGCAGCCTCAAAGGCAGTGCACCCCTGCCTCTGCCTCCAGAGTGCTAGGAGTATAAAAGTATGTGTTCCGTTAGTTCATAGCTATTGTCATGCAACAGGGGGTTCCAGAACCCCCTCTAAGTTAGAATGATTTTATGTTTTAGGTCAGCACACTCTTTACCTATCTTTTCTTCCCTTAGACAACAACACTATAGCAAAGAACTTTATTCACCATGACCAGTCTCCATTTTATCAGGTTAACTTAAAATTGTTATCTGAATGTGGGGATGGGTGTGCACAAGAGTGTGTGCTGAAGGCCAAGATCTTTCTGATGTCCATAGAATCAATTCCTAATCCTCACACTACCAACCCTATGTACAAGTATCAGTTGATTGCCATGAATCTTAAACTACTCTATCTTGCTATCTCCAAACACAGCTTCCCAATTCCACCTACAGTTGCAGTTTCCAGACATATCCCTATTCCTTCTCATTTGCTTACATCTCTGTCTTCCATCAACATCTGGATCAAGTCTATTTGCCTAAAGGAACAGTTTTAACTGAAGGTTCTGCCCATTAGGAACAGTCTGGTCTCTCTGACCTGGCAGCTCATTTTCTAGCTCTTACATCATTGTACATGCACTGCCTTGTTTTGTCATTTCATTGTTTGCTTATTTGTTTGTTTCTTTGTTGTGCCATTCTCAGCCAACCCCTAAAACTGAAAGGTGAAAACTAATTCTTCCTAACTTAGAATCTATTTCTGTAGTTCTTACATCAATTCTTGTACTTTGCATGTAGGAGCTACCTATTATCTGTACATCCCACCAGTGAGCGTCTGATATAAATGGCTCTGCTTTCCTGCATATGTTTCTGTATAAAAACTTACACAAATTACAGAATACTTATTCATTAAATTCAAGGATAGCTGTCTTTACCTTTCTACCTACTGATGAGCCTGAGTATTGTAGAGCTAGAATCTGTTAGTTTATAATCTTAGTATTAGTGTCAGTGGGAATACCTTTCAAGCCACAGATATTACGACTTCAGTACCACATTGTATTCAAATTCATCTTGACCATGCACATCACGTAAGAAGCCATGATCATGAGCTTTACAGAGGAAGAGACCCTTCTGCCACCGATGCATTTTTCTTCACAGCACAGATAGAAGATTTTCTATTTCTTCCCTTCATAACAATTGGAAATTGAGTTTATCTTCAATTCATCACCTGGCTGGTTCACGTCCTGTGCATCCGTCCCGCCAGCTTCTTCTCTTTGCAATTTCCCTGCAGAGGCAAGAGGCTGGCTGGCTGCCCAGGAGGAAGAGATTCTTTGAAAATGCTCAGGAGAAAGCAGCCTTGGCTATTTTGATCTCTCTACCATCCTCTGGATGAGGACAGGGTCTAGCTGCTCATCGCACGGGGAAGTCTTCAAAGCTACCGCAACTGCTTTTGTCTCTTTTGAGCCAGGTCCAGAGGAGTGAAGTGGAAAATGCTTTTCAATGTTTTCAGATTTACTGCTTCCTTCCAGCTGATGCACAGACCCTGGCTGTCGCTATAAACTGACTTCACAGACTTTCATTTATCTCCAATTACATTCCTGGGGGAGACCACAACTCACACATAAGATACATTACCTACATTTCACCAATAAATGCCCACAGCTGCCCTTTGTTGTCTGAACTCTTTGTTTCGACTTTTTATTTTCCACCAGGAGCAGAAGGCCCACATCTTTCACGGGGTTTAATAGCAAGAACATTGTCAATGACCCATCCCCATTTCAGACCCTATTTCTGAGACAACTCTCCATCCATCTCTTATTTGAAGTGACCTTACATATAAATGCAACCCCGGGCTTGTTGTGCGTGTGTATTGGTCTATGTGAGTTGCTAGTGGGCTGTGACCTCTGCTGCATTCAAACCCTGTCTCTCTAGTTCAAGGTTTTGCTGACCTTATTTTCTGTACATAATTACTCATATTTAAAAGGCTGTCGAATACCCATCAACTCATTTGCATAACTGAGGCAGGCAAATCCATGGCAGGACCTTAAGCATCTTCCACCCGCCAAGTGCTGGTTCTCGGCTGTCTAATCCAATTTGATGCTTTTTTTGTGACAGGGCGTCTGTTCTTTGGCATGTTTTCAGCCATTTGTACATACCAGGAAGAGCGGATGCAGTGTTGACAAAATTATGACAAAGGAAAATGCGAAAGTATTTTAAAAGGATGCAAGCCAGAAAGATGAGCAAATTTAAAGGTAACTGTAGGAAGTAACTACAAAAACAACTTGCCTTTGTAACAGTTATTATCTGTGAGAGGTTTAAATGCTGGGTACTGATGGTAAGAAATGCTAGAAGTCTCTTATGGTTTGGATTCCCTCCCTTGCTGCTGTGTTCACCACTAATCATGCTTTCCTATCCTGCCAGACTCGACAAGAAACCTCCCTAACTCTAAATACATTTCTATGAGGAAACCTAGCCTATTTCTAGGTAAGTCTATAGAATCCAGTGCCTCTCAGTTCCCTCATACAGCTTTAAAATTTTCTGCACAAAAAGTAAAATTCAGAATGCAGGATCATTTTTAGCTAAAACAAACCAACAAAACAAACAAACAGAAAGCCAACTTTCATATTTTCTTGAAAAGTTCAAGTAAGTTAGTTACAAATGAGTAATGAGAAATACATTTTGAGTGAAGAGATGATTTCAGGGCTGGAGAGGTATCTCAGCAGTCAACAGCCCTTGTTGCCTTTTCAGAGGTCCCAAGTTCGGATCCCAGCATCCACACCTCTAGCTCCAGGGAATTTAATGTCCTCGTCTGGCTTCTAGGAACATGGGACATTCATACACATGCATGAGCACACCCTCTTACCTCCCCATACAAACAACGATCAGTAAATGCGAAAGCCCCTCCCATAAAAGTGTTTTAATGCTCTGTAGCCTGGGCTGTCTCAACTTCCTGACAACTGAGGTTGTACACCACTGCATCTAGCCATATGCCTCATTTGCATGAACAGTTATGGCAAAGACTTTAACCTCATATGTAAACAAATCTACACTTCAGAAATTAGGACATTGTTTGTTTCGGTTTGGTTTGGGTTGGGTTTTTTGTTTTTTGGGGAATTTTTTGTCTATAATTCTATGAAATCAAGGATAAAGCTGAGGGAGAAGCCAATCTAGAACTCCCGCTGACTTCTCAGACAGGCTTAGACTCAGTCCATGGAATAGTTTATGTTCACTCACCTCCCAAATCCATTCTGTCTTTCCTACCTACCCAATTTTGTGTTCTCTTTTATTCCTTTATTTTTTTTTTATTTTATTTATTTATTTATTTATTTTTGTGTATGGGTGTTTTGCTTGCAAGAATGTCTACATAGCACTTGGGTTTTTTGTTGTTGCTGTTGTTTCGAGGCAGGGTTTCTCTGTATAGCCCTGGCTGTCCTGGAACTAACTTTGTAGACCAGGCTGGCCTCGGACTCAGAAATCCACCTGCCTCTGCCTCCCAAGTGCTGGGATTAAAGGCGTGTGCCACCACTGCCCAGCTTACATAGCACTTGTATTCCTGGTACCTAAGGAGGTCAGAAGAGGGTTGTCTATACTCTTGTACTATAGTTGCAGATTGTTGTGAGCCAAGATGTGGTTTCTGTGAAGCAAAGTTGGTTGGGTCTTTTGTAAGAGTAGCGAGCGCTCTTTACTGCTGACCTATCTCTCCAGCCATCCTTGCTTTAAACAAAAGCTTTAAAACCATCCAGTACAATTTGTGCTGCTCATTTGCCTCTTAATGTGTGGCCTTTCACTGAATGTGACTGACCTACAGGGTCACCCTCTTAAAGAAAACTGACTCTCTTCTAGCAGCTATCAATTGTCCATAGCTCCTCCCTGAAGGGTGGGACTTCATGTCCTCTTTCCTACTCCAGGCTGAGAGCTTCTGTGATTTGAGTTTATGCAGATCTTGCAACTGCTGTCACAACTGCTGTGATTTTATACATGCAACTGCCTTGTATACGGAAAATATTGCTTTACTGTTGTCATCTGCAAACCTCTGGTACTTATAACCTTTCTACCCTGCTTTTTCAACAATTCCTGGGAGGAGGGCTCTCTTATTCTCCACACTTTGACTGGCTATAGCCTCTGTGTTAATCACTACTACAAAAAAGCAATTTCTCTGATATAAGTTGAAAATGCAGTAATCTGGTTGAATTTAAGAACTGCTCCACCAGTTGAAACCCATACCAGGCATCATTGTCTGAGCCAAGAACCTGTGGCTAGACAGGTCATAGGGCCTTGGGAAGAATCTACAACTATTATTCTGCTAAATTGATATAGTATTAATCCAACTCCGAATGACTTATCACTATACCTACATCTCTCAGAACATGGGATTTTTAATGAAGCAACTTAGCAGGACATGATTAATAGGAATGAAGAATGTGAGTCCCTGACAGGTTTAATCCCCTATAAGGAAAAAAAATGGAGTAAAGATTCAATTCAAATAAGAAAGCTGATCATTTTACTATTTATAGTACCTGTTAAATATCCTTTATATAAAATGCTCAGAAAAAGAATTCTTTCAAATTTTAGACTACTTCAGATTTTAAATATGAAATATTTGGAGTTATTCTAAATATCTCCAACTCTAAATATAAAATCATGTATATCTCTATATCCCACTCATACAGAATTTGAAGATAACATGAGTATGTGTGTGGTATGTGCATGTGTGTGTAGGGGGGTCATTTGCCTGCTTGATTTGCTTGCTCATGTGGGGCTAGTTCTTTCTCAGTTCCACTTGTTTGAGACAAGTTCTCTCATTAACTTTCCATTATCTGTTCCAGCTAGACTAGCTGGCCATGAATCCTCAAGTGTCCTCATCTCGGACTTGCCAGTATCTGGATTACAAGTTCACACCCGCACACACAGCTTTTTACCTGGGCCCTGGGTTACCAATGGCCAAGCCAACGAAGGTAATATTAAAAGCCAAGTTGTGCCTGGGAGGCAGTGAGGAAGCCAGAGAAAGGAGTGGAAATGGTGGAGCCCAGGATCTGAAAATAAAAATGAGCCATGCCAATTGCTGGGTTCTGTTAGAGCCACCATGGACATTAAACATAGATGATCTGAGTTCTACTTAGGAATGTTTCTTTGAAGCATAAGAACAGGATACACTTAGGAAGTTGCTAAGGATACTAGCTGTTACAAAGCCTAGAAGTAAGGGATCTGGGGGATGGGTAAGAGATAATGGCTATGAAATTATTTAAGAGGCAGTGTCAACGCAATTTAAATAGAAAGGAAGGAATTTAAAACTTTCAGGTCCAATCCCTTCACTTTACAGATAAGGAAACTGAAGACTTGATAAACTAACCTGCTTACTTGAGAACCTAAGTTTAGGGGATGGAGAGATGGCTGAGCGGTTAAAAGCACTGACTGTTCTTCTAGAGGTCCTGAGTTCAATTCCCAACAACCACATGGTGGGTCACAACCATCTGTAATGGAAACTCATGCCCTCTTCTGGTGTGTCTGAAGACAGCTACAGTGTACTTACATGTAATAATAAATAAATCTTAAAAAAAAAAATCTTCAACTGGTGTGTCTGAAGACAGCTATGGTATACTCATATACATAAAATAAATATTATAAAAAAAAAGAACCTAAGTTTATGCTGGGCATGGTGTCTCAAACCTATAGTCCCAGCACTCAGGAAACCAAGGAAGATCACTATAAGTTTGAGGTCAGTCTGGGCTACATAGTAAGTTGAACAACAGCATGGGTTATAGAGCAAGACTGTCTCAAAGAAAGAACGAATGAAAGAAAGGAGAGGAAAGAAGGACCGAGAGGAGGAGAGGGAGGGAGAAAGGGAAAAGGGGAGGGAGCCAGCTAGCAAGCAAGCAAGCAAACTAAATTTAACAAATGCAGAAATAAGACAAATTGTTTGAATCCACTAGCCTCCAGTACTCATGGGAGGCATGGTGTGCAAATGTGTGTGTGGTGTGTAGAGTGCATACGAGCATGTATGCACATGCATGTGGAGGCTGGAGGTCATTGTGTTGTGTCTTCTATCACTCTCCCCTTACTTTTTGAAACAGAGTCTTCCATCAATTCTGGGGCTTGTGCATTCAGTTAGTCTAGCTGCTCAGAAAGCCCTAAGGACCCTCCTTTCTCTACCTCCCAGGTGCTGAAATTACAGGCACACACCATGATACCTGGCTTTTACAAGGATGCTAGACATTAGACTCGGGCCTTCATGCTTATGTGGCAGTACCTTAGAGACTGAGCCATCTCTCTTATTCTAAATAGTCTTTCACTACAATACATTATGTAAATATATGTATAGGAAAATTCCAGAGAAGAGCCAGAAAAGTAACAGCAAAACATGCTCAGAAACTTTTTATTATTTTCCCTGTAAAGGTGTAATATTGTGTAGTGTAAATTTTTCCTAAATATTAAGCAATACCATATAGATGATTTTACCATAAATTATTAACCCACTAAAATGTACTCACAAAAACATGGTTAATTAGCTGGTCAATTCTACTAGGTCATTCTTTCCTCCCTCCTCCTATGTGGCTATAAAGAGAAGACCAAATGGAGTGGTCTTGTCATCTTCTCATTCAGTGCTGGTGTTCTTACAGCCAGTACACTGATGAGGTTTGTAAAGACTGACAAGATGACCAAAGGGGAAATCCAGGCCAGCCCTTTAATGTCAATATCTGCCCAACCAGCAGTCTATAATAAGGCTAACAATCAAGCACATTATTACATGGCCATTCCACAAGGCAATGTATTGTATAAACATATATTGTTTGGGTTTTTAAAAAGTTAATGAGGCCAAACAAAGCATGTATTGCATTTTTTAAGATTCACCCCTGCATAGTAAAGTAATAATGCTTAACTTTGCTAGGAAAAGCTGATTGTATCCACGCTCCCTTTGTTTTTGAAAATTATGTGACTATTAGAAACTTTAAAACTACATACATGACTCAAATTATATTTCTATTGGGTTGTGCCACTCTAGAAATTTTACAACACGTTTTGAGGAGACAAGACTTTAGGAAAACACATCACAGTCACCAGGTGGATATTTCAAAATTCAAGTCTCCAGTCCCCTAAAGCATTAGAAAATAAAACACTGGCTTTTAATCTGAAAGTATAGAAAGAGAAACATCTCCCAGTGATCTGAGCCCAAAATACCTGCTAATGTTTTATATTTCTTTAACTTAATCATCTGTTCTCAAGTCGTGGCAGATCACGGACTCTTCAGCATCTTCCCAGTTAGAAGAGATCCAAACTTGTGCCTCCAATAGGACTTTCTTTAAGCCAGAATCATTTGTTAGGGCACAGCAGGGAGTTTTGCGCTTTTTCAAAGCAAGCATGCAGGACGCTCTCCTTGGTCCTGAGAACTTTTAGTTTGGTAGACCTGAAGCAGTCCTTTAGATCCCCACTCTACTCTCTGGAACCCCTCCCCCACATTGTGTGCATACCAATAAAATCTCACCAGGGTTGTGCTCCAGACGGTTGAGAGAAGTGTTTTAGATTCGTTTTTGTAATCCTTGAACACAAACCATTATGGACTTGGCACCCAATAAGAGAATAAGAAATATGAGATAATGCCTGCCACAGTACTCCTGGTATGCGTCCCTAATGGGAATTGCCAAGAGTAAAGAAGGATTTGAGAGAAAGACGAGATATATGTTCAGTAGGCAAAGAAGAAGTATGAATGGTCCTGTGCATGCATGTGTGTGTGTGTGTGTGTGTGTGTGTGTGTGTGCGTGTGCGTGTGTGTGTGTGTGTGTGTGTGGTGAGTACATGAAGATGTGTGTGGGAAAATTCCAGATGTGAAGAGCTAAAGTGATAGATAACACTAGACATATCCTGAAAAAAAGATGAGTTCTGTTAGACTGGGATCAAGATCCAGAGGAACCAATGGGAAATTAGCCCTATCTGGCCAACAAGGAGATTGTGTAATGTTTAGACTGGGAACACAAACTTAATAAAGATTTAATTTAAGAGGCTGATAGAATAAAAGAAGTACATCAGGGAAGAGTGTTCTCTGGCTTAAGAGAATCAAAGGCAAAAATAGAACTTTAGAAGCCTTTGGGGTAATAAATGGGGGAGAAAGTCTCCTTGGACCTGACTTTTGGGGCTCCTGCTATGTAAAAGGATATCTCCTCTCTTCTTCCATCCTTTTCTTCTTCCTTTCTCCAGCCACCCTCTTTTCTTTCCCATTTCCTCTGTTTCTCTAATTTTCCTTCTCTTCTACATTTTAACAACTGTGAAATCACTGGGTGCTCCAGCAAATAACTTGTCATACTTTACTTTGCAGAATTTCTCTTTTCATAGTGTTATACAAAATGGGTAACAGTGATTGAGGAGCGCCTCCCACCACCCCCACCAAGCGGGACATGTGCTGAGTTCAGGAGCTCATCCATTTTGGTCACTCTCCAAGATTTCCCTGGCATTCTGAATAGTCCCTGGCACCAAGCAAATGTATCAATAAACACTCGATCATCTGTGGAATTATGAGCCACCATCTACTCTCCAGAGAAATAAGATATTAAGGTCTCTTCTAGAAGACACTAACTGGGGCTGGAGAGATAGCTCAGCAGTTAAGAGCACTGACTGCTCTTCCAAAGGTCCTGAGTTCAATTTCCAGCAAACCCATCATGCCTCACAGCCATCTGTAATGGGGTCTGATGCCCTCTTCTGGTGTGTCTGAAGACAGCTAGAGTGTAATCATATAAATAAATCTTTAAAAATGTCCCAGTATAGGGGAATGCCAGGGCTAGGAAGCAGGAGTGGGAGGGTTGGGGAGCAGGGGGAGGGGCGAGGGAATAGGGTTTTTTTTTTTTTTTTTGCAGAGGAAATTAGGAAAGGGGATAGCATTTGAAATGGAAATGAAGAAAATATCTAATAAAAATATAATAATAATTAAAAAGAAGACGAAGGAGAAGAAGGAGAAGAAGAAGAAGAAGAAGAAGAAGAAGAAGAAGAAGAAGAAGAAGAAGAAGAAGAAGAAGAAGAAGAAGAAGAAGAAGAAGAAGAAAGGCACTAACTCTCTCACTTAGGTGTGGAGGAACAACACTAGTGGATCCAAGAAGCAACAGCCATGCTGGACTGACTGGATTAGGGGCTTTCTCTACCGAGCATAAAATATTTGATTGACTTCAGGATTGAAATAAATTATGACCTCTTTTGTGTTTCATTTCCATTTCTGATAACTTAGAAAAAGAGCTGAACCTAAAGAGGGTGTATTAGTTACCGTTTTGTTGTTGTTGAGACTCGAAAAGAAACAACTTCATGGCAAGAAGTAATCATTTTGTCTCATGGTTTCAGAGTACTTGGCCCATGGTTTTGGGGGCCGTGTGCTTGGACAGAAGACCTAATACCTGGACCATGTCGGCGAGGAAAGCAGTTTGCTTCATTGCAGACCAGACAACAGAGAGAGGGAACTCTAGTACTGCATTGGCTTTCTCCTTCACCCCCCTTTATTCTATGTTCCAGGATGGTGCTATCGACATTCAGGCTGCCTGTTTCCTGAACCCTGTTAAGGTTAATAATCCTTTCCAGATATATCCTTACGGACATACCCAGAGGTGTGCTTCATCAATATCCTAGATAATTCTCAACCCAGTCAAGGTGACAATGAAGACTAACCATCATATGAGGGCATTAAAAACTTACTGATATCTATGACAGCCTTAAATAATTAACTAAAGATTTATTAAAGTAAAACAGTAATTATGATTGTAGATTGTAGAGAAAGCCATAAGTCATATTGAACTCCTTTGACTTTTAATAAGCCAGTGAAAGGAATTTAATACCAAAATGAAATATACATTTAACAAAAGAAAATATTTGTCTCTCTGTATTTCCAGTACAAACACTGTGATATAATTATCTGGACTGCTCAGACCCATTAATCATCCAGAGTGAGGTTCCCAAACCACACTTACAGAAAGCACAAACAGCTGCGCCCTCATCCTGACACTGCCCGAGGGATCCCTCAAAGCCGAGATTAAAAGACCACTCACTCCTGGATGTGGGTTGTTAGTGCTTGAGTGTTGCTAATAACAAAGCCACCCTTAGTATGGATTAGAGCCATTATTTTGAAGAATGTTCTGTTTTCTAGGAATTGACTTAAGACTATTTCTGCACAAGTCATCAAAGCTCTACAAATCTAGTTTGCCAAAAAGTCAGAGTTATAAATTTTGCTAACTTGGAAGCAAAGATGGCATCTCAGTGTCAAATCCCTAGAGCCCTCCTGTCTGTTAAGATAACGAGAACTGTAGTGTTTCTTCTGCAATATTAAGAGCATCTTAATTACCTAATCTCCAGTGAGTGGCACACATGTAAATTCTATGTACAATTCAAGCAAAGAGTGACTAAGCAGGGTTCTGTTTCAAAACCAAGGAGAATTTTCCTTCAAATGTTACAGTTGGTGGCCCAACATTAAAACTACTAAGGAGAGTAAATATATGAAATACTAAGTTTGCTTAGAGTCAGAAAGATTGCTCTGTGATATGTTTTTTATATGTACAGTGCTATGAAGAAAATGATTTGGCATATGGTATTTCCAGTGGCTGCCATTAAAAACTACATAAGCACACATTTTTATACTTTATAGCACGGATATGCTTCCAGCCTTTGCCTGAATCCACTTATTTCTCCCCTAACCTTTGACAGAAGCCACTATTGTTGCTCCCCTTCAGTAGTGAAACAACATCCTCTGCTTCCAGGATGGCCTGCTTCCCCTCTGGCCTCCCACAGTGTGTTCCACATGGAGTACCAGAGGGATTTTTTTAGGATGCAAATCTCATTCTGGAAACCAACCACTGGTTTACCATTTTCCAATGCATAATTTATTATCTGACCCTTGGTAGCAGGTTAGAAACTTTGAGTAAAAACAGGAAGCTTGTCTCTTATCCCGAGCTCCTGAAACAAACATATAGCAGGTGTATAACAATTATTTATTGAGGGACCAAGTGAACAAACAAATGAATGAGTGAATGAATGAGTGAATGAATGAGTGAATGAATGAGTGAATGAATGAGTGAATGAATGAGTGAATGAATGAGATCCTCACTGTGTCTAGGTACCATGTAAAGCATTGTATTTATAACATTGCTTTTGATCGTCAGCCACCACTTGTGATGCATTGGTGATTGTACATCTCCAATGTACAAAGACATGCTGGTAGGTTCTCACACTGATGAGTGGCACAGTTGCAAACATCACCAAGTACAAGCATTTTAACTAAGTCTATTTTTCCCTACCCACCTCAGCTTTTTTCCCCCTTCCCTTGTCCCTTCAGTCTCGTTCATTTTGCCGTCCCCCCTCTCACTCACTCCAGCCCATAGGTTTTTTTATTTGTTTCTCATTACAGATTGTTGTGAGCCACCAAGTGGTTGCTGGGATTCGAACTCATGACCACCAGAGAGCAGTTAGTGCTCTTAACCACTGAGCCATCTCATCATCCCCCACCTCAGTTTTAAGATAAAATTTTGCTATATAGTCCAGAGTGGCCTTGAACTCAGCATCTATGTGCTGAGTGTTGGAATTGCAGACATTTGCTATCATTTTAAAGCATAATATGGTGCTGGTCGTATGATATATTTAGGTTACAGTTTCTTCTCATGGGAAACGGTACAATGTTCTTCCCAAGTTATATATACTAAAGGATCCTGAAAACGAATTACAATCATTGAGCTTTAATTACTGATATTAATTTCAAGTATAGCTATAAAAGATCTACATATAGAAATACTTTTATGTGTTTTGTAAAATTTTATACATATTGATTAAATTTTTATTAAAAATATTTTCATTGATTTTTTTTTACTATGTATTGCTGAATAAAATAAACAATGCACAAAACATATATAAATATCAAACAAGCCCTCTTTGGTGTGTCTGAAGACAGTGACAGTACACCCACATATATGAAATAAATAAATAAATCTTTAAAAGTTCAATAATTCAATGCTGAAAAATCACAATCCCCCATAGTTTTTGGGGGCTTAAAATCTTCCTGAATAGTCCTAGCATCCCTATATGAAGGTTTTCCTTTTTAAAAAGGAAGATGGAGAGATGTAGATGTTCAACTGGTAAATTTCACAAAAGCTTTCCAACTCGAAGCAGCATCTAATTGACATTGTACACAGATATCATGGCCTGTGATGCATCTCATTCCTCCTGAAAGGTTTCCCCTCTGAAGCTGAGCCAGACTTTCATGTCCCACCGCTGCTGATGCTCAGATTGCTTTGGCTTCAGTTGACTCTGAACACTGTAAGTCTTCCCTCCTGTCAGAGAAAGCTTGTTAACTCTATTAGCAAAATAAACCTAGTACTGCCTCTGGGTAAGACAATGTGCCAGATGTCTGGGTAGGGAATCCTTCCTGAGGACAATGTCTGAGGCATTGCCAGATGAGGACATCACACCACCCCCCAGCACTTGGAGGGCTGTAATGAGAAAAAAAAAATGATTCAAAAGACTAAAATACAAAACAAAAAATGCTTTGAAATTATTACAGAGCTTGTCATGTTGCTCAGATTTGCATAGATGTATTTATAAGCTTGAGGTTCTGCTAAAGGTCAAAGTTATCCTCATTTGGTGTCATATTTAGTCTAACTCATTACACCTGTATTCCATCATTCTAAGCAGGATATAGATTATAGATTACATGCATTAGAGTGACTAAAAATGTTGCCTCTGGTACAGAATTGAAAGAAGGATCCTGATGCATGGTGACTGTGGATGGGTGATGGGAGGACCTCGACTTTCTTAGAAGATTCAGGATGACAGGGGAGAGGGGACATTCATTTTCCTGGAGCACTGGGTAAGAGGAAAACAAGAGAAATTTGAAAAGATAGTATGTTTTCATAGCCTGTGGTGGCAAGAAATTTGAAGTAAGGACAATAGAAATCAAAGGTTGGTTTAATTTTTCACTTAAAAATTCTATGGGACTCAAGAGTTTGCTCAGTGGTTAAGAGAATTTGTTCTTGGAAAGGACCAGGGCTTTAGTCACAGCATTCACATGGAGGCCCCTCACCTCCTCGGATGACAGGCATGCATATGGTACACAAACACACATGAAGGCAAAACATTCATGCACACAAAATAATAAGATACTTTTTAAAATGATAATTGTAGACATGGAAATGAAAAGGTGTTCAGTGTTTAATAGGATAGATTGTGACAAATGCCTGCACCCAGTGAGCCCTGGTTGAGATGAGGAATATTTTCGTCCTTTTAGAAGGTTCCCATGTGTCATTCAATAACCACTTCTATCTCCCAGCAGAGACAACGTCTCAATTTTACTCTCATAGATAGGTTTTCTTTTCTTGAACTTTAAAAAATTCAATTGCACAATATGTCATGGGTCTGGCTTCCTTCACTCAACATATTTTTGAGTTTCTTCCATGTTATAAAGTATTTGAAAGAGGAAAAAGATAGTATGATTACAACTGTTCTTTGAATAATTAGCCTATAATATATAGAAGTGTCTGAAAGTGTAAAAATAATCTCAGAAGCATATTTCAGGGAAGTGAGAACTGTAGAAATGTGTAAAAGGATTACATTTAAATGACTACATGGGCTAGAACACAAAGACAGAAAGCAAAAAGCAGATTTCAAAGGTTAAAATGTTTCTACGGCTAAAATTCACACAAAATGCAAAGGTCTAAGAACAGCCAAACAATCTTGCAAAGGAGGAACAAAATTAAACATTTACTACAAAGCTGTGGTAAACAAGACACTGTAATACTCCTGTGAATGTAGACATGGAGATCAACAAACAAAAATTGAGAAATAATCATATTGTAGTAACTGATTTTCAGCAATGAAACCAATACAACACAAAAATTAAAGACTATAGTCTTTTAATAATGTTAGAATAAATGTTGATGCTAATTGAAAAAGTGAAAAATAAATCACATACAAAAATTAACTTGATACAGATCATAGACATACACATAAATTTTTTTTCTATCAGGAAAAGGTGTGCATTAGAGAGTGGTTTGTTAAATATAACACCTGGAGCTTAAAAGGCAAAAGAAAAACTGCAAACTGGCTGCATCAGAAGCAAAAACTTTGGTCCGTCAAAATACACCACTGTCTTAGTCTACTTTCTAATGCTATGATTGAATATAACAGCTTTGATCATTTATAAAGAATGAGATTTACTTAGCTTATGGTTCTGGAGACCCATAAGCCCTTTTACTGCATCATAACTGGTAGACAATGCCAGATTGGTGAGACACAACAAGTGTGATGGAGGGAAAGCCATTCCCAATCACATTAGTTACTTTCCTCATTGTCATGTGTCAACCTACAAGACCACTTAAGGCCCACAGTTGTCAGGTACAGTCTATAAGGCAGAAAAAGGCATAGTATCAGGCGCACGAAGCAGCTGTCCCTATTACATCCACAAACAGGAAGCTGAGTGTGAAGAATTCAATGCTTAGCTTCCTTTCTCCTTTTCACTCAGTCTGAAACCCCAAGTGATAGGACGGTACTGCAGACATTCAGGATGGCTCATCCCTCTTTATTCAGCCCAATAGAGAAACCTCTCAAAGACGTAGTTGAGCTTTGTCTCCTAAGGAATTATTCTATGTCCTGTCAAGTTGACAATCAATATTAAATGTCACATCATATCCACTTATCTTCAATTCAGTTAATATACTCCCAAGGGCAGATTCTTCATATCCCTATCACCTGCCCAAAGTACCTGCCCTCAAATATAATCAGTGCAAGACTTTAGAGATCAAGTTTCTAATGTGTAAAATTGGGGGAGCACATTCAAATCATAGCAGACATCAAAAAGTGAAGAGAGGCCAACAAGGTGCCTCAGTGAGTAAAGTCACTGCTACCAAGCAAATGTACCATGCAAATAAACAGACTCTCATGTATTTATCCAATTGAGTTGAAAACATGTCACCATTAAAACACAAATGTTTGTAGACACTTTCCTCATAATTATCCCAAACTGGAAGGAACCCAGATATCCTTCAGTATATGTCTGCCTTAGTTAGGTTTTCTCATGCTGTGATAAAACACCATGACCAAAGCAACTTGCCAAGGAAAAGGTTTATTTGACTAACATATCCCAAATCACAGTTCAGTGAAGTGAGCCAAGGCAGGAATTCAAATCAGGCAGGAATCTGAAAGAAGGATCTGACGCAGAGGCAGAGGAGAAATGCTGCTTACTGGATTACTCCTCATTGCTTGTATATCTTGTTTTTCATACAGCGCCAGGCACCACAAGCTCAAGGATGCCATCTATAAAGGACTGGCCCCTTCCCAGTGACTGATGAATCCCTAATTAAGAAAATCCCACAAAGGCTTGGCTACAGACTGAGCTTATTGAGACATTGTCTTAACTAAAGTTCCTTCTTCTCAGTTGACTTTACCTGTGTCGAGTTGATATAAAACTTCATCATGGGAAGACCAATGGGTGGATACTTCATTCCTCCTTAGAATAGGGAACACAATACCCATGAAAGGAGTTACAGAGACAAAGTGTGGAGCTAAGACGAAAGGATGGACTATCCAAAGACTACCCCACCCGGGGATCCATCCCATAATCAGCCACCAAACCCAGACACTATTGCATATGCCAGAAAGGTTTTGCTGAAGGGGCCCTGTTATCGCTGTCTCATATGAGGCTATGCCAGTGCCTGGCAAATACAGAAGTGGATGCTCACAGTCATCTATAAGATGGAACACAGGGCCCCCAATGAAGAAGCTAGAGAAAGCACCCAGGGAGCTGAAGGGGTCTGCAACCCTATAGGTAGAACAACAATATCAACTAACCAGTACCCCCAGAGCTTGTGTCTGTAGCAGAGGATGGCCTAGTTGGCCATTACTAGGAAGAGAGGCCCCTTGGTATTGCAAACTTTATATGCCCCAGTATAGGGGAATTCCAGGGCCAAAAAGCGGGAGTGGGTGGGGAGGGGAACAGGGCGGGGGGTGGAGGAGTGGTATAGGGAAATTTCTGGATAGCATTTGAAATGTATATAAAGAAAATATCTAATAAATAAATAAATAAATAAATAGCCATCACAATGTCTTAACCCATTGTAGATGCTATAACAAAATAAAATATACTGGGTGGTGAAAAAACACAGTCCTAGAGACTGTGTTTAGACAATCCCATTTCAAAGTGATGGTTTGTATGGTATCTGATAAGAAGCGGCCTTCCTACTCACATCCAGTCGTCTTTTTAGTAGTTTACTGTGAACAAAGAGGTGAGGGATATTCTGGATTCTGACACATCTCATTCCCGATGGCTCTATTTTCATGGCTTCTCAATGGTACCTCCTCTCAATACCATAATCCTGGGGTTAGAATTTGAGTCTGAGTCATTTAGGACACAAATGTTCATAGAGTGGCACTAGGGAAATGGAACAAATCATGGCACATTCATGATGGGATATTATTCAACGGATTTTTTTTTTAAATGGAGCTATCGAGTCATGAAAAAACATTAATATTCTCTTCTTTTTCTTGTATGTTGTTTGTTTGCTTTGTTTTGTGTTTTTCTCTTTTAAGACAGGGTCTCACTCAGTGTCTCAGACTAGCCTTGAACTTTTAAATCCTTAGAGGCAACTATGTCTTAAATGCATATTGCTAAATTAAAGAAACCAGATGGAAGAGGATATCTAAATCTATATAATGTGACATTTTCAAAATGAAAAAATATAGAGAAAAAAAAAAGGTCTACTTGTATTTCAGACTTTGACGCAATCTCACTGATGTGGGAGAAGAAACAGGTGCTGTCCTGATTCAACACCAGAAATGAATTAAATTAGTACAACCAACTCAACTGAAACAGTATGCCAGTATTTCAACATACCACATACATGTAGGCTAATACTATCATGCTGGTTAGTTGTAATTTTCAGCCTGATACAACCCAGAATTGCCAGGGAAGTGGGTATTAAGAATTATCCAGGTTGGCCTGTGGATATGTCTGTAGGGGATTTAGAAAATTATCAATTGATTTATGAAAACCCAGCCTATTCTGAGTGATACCATTCCCTAGTTATTTGAGAGCAAACTAGTATTTTTTTCTTCCCGTTGGACTGTAATATGATGTAACTAGCTACTTGAATCCCTGCCTTGCTTCGCCAAATGATGGATTCAACCAAGTAATTTAGAGCTGCAAACCAATAAACCCTATTAACTTCCAGATTGTTTTTTTTTTTTTGTCATAGAATAAGAAACAAAAATAGAACAAGTGCTGATTCTTCCCTACCAATCTTACAGAATTGGACAGTTAAGAAAATGTTTGGTGGACAGTGGGAGTTAAGCTTCCCACTAGTGATTAAATACTTACAGATAAGAATGGGGAAGAAGTGCTGGGGTGTGGTGGCACACGACTTTAATCCCAGCACTTGGGAGGCAGAGGCAGGTGGATTTCTGAGTTTGAGGTCAGCCTGGTCTACAGAGTGAGTTCCAGTACAGCCAGGGCTATACAGAGAAACCCTGTCTCGAAAAAAAAAAAAAAAAAAAAACCAACCAACCAACCAACCAACCAACCAACAAACAAACAAAAAGAATGGGGAAGAAACTGGAGTAATCCACATGCTAATGGATTAGAATTGAAGACTTTAATATGAATTCACATTAAACCTAATGCCGTAGCAGCTACTATGTTAGCTTGCCATTACTGCAATAAAATTCTTGAAAAATCAACTTAAAGGAAGTGACTGACTCATGAACCATCCATGATCCCTTGGCCTGGTTGGTTTTAGCCCCCTAGTGGGACAGTATATCATAAAAGTCTACATTATAGGAATGCTGCTCTTCTCATGTTAGCCAGGAAGCAAAGGGAGAAAGACCAAGACAGAGTGCCAATATCCCCTTGAAGGGGATGTCGCTAATGACCTACTTTCTGCAAGCTGACCCCATTTCCTAAATTTTCCATTAGCTTTCAATAGCACCCTTCCCTCAGGAGCAAGCTCTAAATATAGGAACTTTCAAAGGGAGAGATTTATGGTTCAAATCATAACAGTTACAGACAGGAATATGGAATGGTTGTATAAATCCATATTTACTATACACTTATATATATTTTTAAGTTCTTTTAGATAAAGGAAACAAGAATGGAGACCAGATACCCAACAAAATACATGTTCCTTGAAAACATAACTGATTTCAGGACTAGTGCAGGGAATATACAAGATGAGCCTAGAGCATCTCCAAGTTCCAGAAAGTGAGGAGGTGCTAAATGAATAAACAGCCCACAAAATATCATAAAGAAAATATGCCAAAGGTATACAGGGATCCAAGTGATATAACTCCAATTGACGTAAATTAAAACAACTTATGAAGTGAGAATGAAGTATAATTAGATTAAAATTCCAAGTATAATTCGATTCAGAATTAAACAATTTATGTATTCACCTTATCCTTTAGGAGGTGGGACACAGTTCCCTCCTTCTCAGGAGTATGCGTGTGTATGCTTGTACGCATGTATTCTTTGTCAAGTGATTAAGATCTGTATTAACAGTTCTATGTTGATTAGTTTGCTTTTGCCAATTTGGATTAAGCTCCAGCTATCTGGAAAAAGTCATTGTAGAGTTATATGGAAAGAGGAAATCTAGTTGAAAAACTGCCTCCACCAAATTGACTACAGGCGAGTCTCTAGGGAATTTTTTTTGCTGATCATAAAGAAGAGTCCAAACCACAGTTGCCAGAACCACCACTCAACAGTAATTATAAGAAAGCAGACTGAGGAAACCAGTCGGAGCAATCCAGGAAGCAGCATTCTTCCATTGCCTCTGCTTCAGGTTCCTGTCTTGAGTTCCTACCCTGACTTCCCTCAGCTAAGGCTTATGATGTGGAAGTGTAATATGAAATTAACCCCTTCTCTCCTAAGTTGTTTTTGCTCATGGTGTTTATCACAATAGAAGGTAAACTGAAAAAAGTGGTCATGGTGCCATTTGAATACATTCTTTCTAATAAAAAAAAAAGGTTATTTTTAACTGTGTGTGTGTGTGTGTGTGTGTGTGTGTGTGTGTGTGTATGTGTGTGCATGCGCTAAGTGAAGATATCCACTGAGGACAGTTAGAGGCATTAGATCATCTGCAGCTGGAGTTCCAGCCACCTAGTTGAAGTGCTGAGAATATCGAATCCCTGAGCCATCTTCTCCAGCTTCTGTCTGCATTCTTGATACATGATGAAAATAGCACTGTACTTCTAGAGTCTTTCTCTCCCAAACCCCTAACCCTAATCTAGCCAAGAGACCAGTAAACTCAAAACAACCAGTAAGTCACACTAGAGAAATCCTCTACAAAATATCTAACTCTATACCTTGGAAATGTCAAGACAATTATCACAAGCCAGAAAACTAAGAAAAGATCAAAGACAAGAGACATGACAATTTAATATACCATGATATAATCCTAGAACAGAGAGAGACAGAGAGCAAAAATATAATAAAATCTGAATAAGGATAAAGTTTAGCTCATAATACTGCCTCTGTTGGTTCATCCATTGTAATATGTGTATCTAACAAATATAGAATATTAATAAAATAGGATACTGGGCATATGTAGTGATGGTTAGATGTTATACCTAATGAACCCACTTCTAAAGCAACCAGGAACTAAGGAACTAATTGACTGCTAGCATCAACGTTCAATTAGTAAGAGCTTTAGAGTCATACAACAACTCTACTTCAAAAGCAACGCGAAGTTGGATTTGGGCAATTTACTGGAATTTTTCATACTTAACATTCTTACTGAACAGTCTTATCTCTCAGTTCCAGCTTTCTTTCTTATTTAACTAAAGGAAATTTGCATCCTTTGCCCACTGGAGAATCACCTGAAAGAATGGCTATGTGTTTTAAGAGGAACATTGGAGAATGGTCATCAAAATGCTTATTCATATACAAGCTGTCACATACTCAAATGTCCAAAACAGTTTGAAAAGAGAGAAATGGAGTGAAGCTACATATTTCCACTGCTGAATGTCAACATGGACAGGATAGTTGGGCACAAAGCCCCACCTCTAGCTGAGGCTGGAGCCATTGGCAATTGATAGCTTCTGGAAAGGGAGAGTTAGTTTTCTTTAAGGGTGTGAGCCCTGATATGTTGCCCAAACACCTCACCAAAGAGTATTTGAGTGATTCAACTGGCCTCGATTGGGGGGGGGAGGGGCTGAGGAGGGAGGGAGAGGGAGAAGGAAAGGGAGAAAGAGGGCGTGAGGGAGAGAGAAAGGGAGAGGGAGTGAGGAAGAGAGAGAGCAAGAGCAAGAAGTCGGGTTAAAGGAGAAAGGAGTTGTATCTGGGAGGAATTGGAGGAGGTTGTGCATAAGATAAAACTATATTGTATGGGATTTTTAAAGAATCGATAAAATATTATTTAAAAAGAAAAAGTAAGTTACCACATAAACTGTATAGTTCCAGTCTGTCAATGTCAAGCAATTGTACAAAACGATGCAAACACTGCATACTTAAGGTAGCAATTGAGCATCTTCTTGTTCCTTGAAGACCCTTAATTCCTGTATAGGTTGAGTGTACATTCTATGAAATTCCAGCAGTAATTCAAATTTTAGATTTGTTTTTGGACTTTTGGAACATTTCATACACATAATGAGTTATCCTAAGCAACTGAATTCAGTTCAAACTACAAAACTCTGTTGTTTCATGCACACTGGTTTGCATCACCTTTCCAGTGGAGATAGGAACAGACATTTTTGCATCCTGGATAGTGCATTAATAACAGGTCAAATTATTTTACCCAACTCTGGGTTAGTGAACCAATGATTAGATAACTCCATAGAGTAGCATGGGTGAGGAGTTGCTTATAGGCTCATGCAGACTCAAAGAACCTGCACCACTCCAAAGCCCACCTCAACCTTGAGGACAACTAATGAAAGACGCACTCTCTGGGATTCCCTGAACAACTTGCAGAGAGCAGCACTGGACAGCCTCTTTTTTCCTGAAGAATTGTTCATCACACATCTTTAAACTTGGGGAGCAGAGGGTCTTGTGAATTTTGAAGCCTTAATGAGCTTTCTAGGCCTTGTTAAGTTTCAGTAGCCTCCTGATCTTACAAGCCTCCCTCTCCGAAAGAGTGTTTCAATTAGTGAAACAACTATGCAATACCACTTTGCATGCTTAAGGTGAAGGAATTTTTCTTTTTCTTTTTTTTTTTTTTTTCTTTTCAATCATTTTGTGCAGGAAATTAAGTTTTACATTGTGGGATTTCCTTGCTGCTTGTATCGTGTCTATGCTCATAAAATTTTTGATTTTTGGATCATTTCTAATTTCTGAGTTTTGGATTAACCCTGTTATACAATTTGACCTAGCCTGCCTCTTTTCCATGGAGAGGGGACTCATCGGTTGATTATTTTTATCTTGATCATCACCAGGTTTTTGACACTCTGCCTAGATCCCACAGAGGTATATTTAGCACTGGTGCTTCCTGCCAGTGCCTAGGCCATTTGGAACCAAACTGTCACGCACCACTCACAACTGCTGAACATATAATCTAAGCCTGAAAATGAAAGAATGGTTTCTAATCACAGAGGTATGGGCAAATATTTTAAAATGTGACTTAGCTTATAGAATGAAGGCTTTAAACCTTGTCAAAAAAGCTATCTGACTTGCTAAGTGTACACATTCTCTCTCTCTCTCTCTCTCTCTCTCTCTCTTTCTCTCTCTCTCAAATAAAGTTAAACATACTCTCCATTCAAAGAGAGAAAAGATTTTGAGGGAACAGATGAGTACCAAGTACTTTAAATATTCCTCTCCAGATCACACGTATGTGTGTACATGTTTGGTTTGTAACAGCAGGGTCCCTGTTAATGTGACCAGATGTATATTTAACTCCGATGTTGCTATGGAATCCTTTTCTCCTTAAAAATTAAATTTCTCCATCTGTTTTAGTGACTTTGTATTCATTGCAGTGCCAAGGGCCAGCTGATCTAACAGACATGGTACTGAACAGATTCTTCAAAACAGGAGGGAAAAAAAAAAAAACCCACAAAGGCCAAACTAGTGAGAAATAGAACAAATAGCAAGAGAAACCACAGGTTTCATGTGCTCTCAAAATGTACATAGTTGTGGCTAAAATGTAAGGAACTTGGTTCCAAGTCACACTTCCACATAACTTAACATATAAATTCCTCATGAGTTATTTAGAAATGTTATAAAACCAGATACTAAATTGCAATATAATCAACTAAACCCCTCAAAAACCAATCACTGAATTGCAAAATAAGCAACAGATGACCTCGAGTAGACTAAGAAGGTCAGGTAACAGAAAATGGCATTACATCTGTCATTAAGACTCCCACAGTAAAAACTCACGATTTCAAAAAACAATTAGCATGGTTGTGAAGGATATTTTGTTGAGATTGACTGAATACATATAAGAATGCTATCAAAACTTTCTAGGAGAATAAATTAGTAATCTTGTTGTCTCTTACAAGCAACAAGCATGCTTCCCAATAGCCAAATGTGTCACTCATTCGTGCACATTTTCTTCATTAGAATAACAGCATCATCATGTGCTCCAAAGTACCAACAAAAGCAGAGGGTAAAAATTCCAGCACTTGCTCTATTTCTGCAATACATCTTCCCACATTGAATACACAAGTTACAGCTTTGAAACTGTGGTTAATTTTAAACTCTGCCAAGATGGTAGCACACCCACACTCCCGGGCTTAAAATAACACATCTTTTGGAGCTATGTCTTCACACCTTACAGAATTCATATATGCATGCTATCATGCTAATGATATTTCTCCAGCCAGGTTTTGTGTACATCGTGCATCTGCTACCAAAGATTCGCTGCTTTTTTTTTTAAACACACTGATATTACCCCATGGAATTGAAATTCCTCAGAGAGAGAGAGAGAGAGAGAGAGAGAGAGAGAGAGAGAGAGACGGGCAGAAGTGGGTGAGGTCTGTTGCAGATGATAGACTTGAGTGAGATAGAACCAGAAAAATGACTTTCTCTGTCCCTTACAAACATGTTTTCAGATGAAAAACAAAAGGAAAATCCAAACCAGCTTATAGTTACTTCTCAGCAAATCTCCCTGGGGGCTGTCTCCAGCATAAATGAGAACTAGTCAACCTGGCAGGTGTTGAAGCACTGGACCTAGAACTCCATTCCCTGGGGTCTTTCATGGGGAAAATGGACGTCTGTGGATTTAGTTCCTCAGCAATCTACTCCTTCGTTCATTCAGCAGGGGAGAGGAATGTCAAAAGGGTTGGGCCTCTCCCTCACTTCCTTTTGTATGGAATGTTAGTCCAAACCCTTAAAATTTCAGAATATAGATGGAACCATATTATTAGTGAATAATGTAATTTGAAACCTTTAAAAATGCCAAGAATTTAGGGTGCTCTCTTACTCCTTCCCTTCTTTCTTCCTTCTACCTCTCTCTTATCTCTCTCCATATGTATCTCTTATAACATTGGAATTAGAAAGACACCCAAGCCAAGCCAGGAGGAGAATTGACTATGACCTGACCCTTTCACCTCTTTCTTTGAATGACCTAAGTAATAGTCTCAGGAGCCCATGGGGATAAAATCTGAAGCAGGAGGTCTATGTAGGCCCTAGCCCCGAGTCCTGATCTCTCGCCCAGTATTCTAGAGACTTTTTCCTCGTTTTGATCTGCACAAACACAGCTTTAAAGCACAGATTAGATGTTGCTCACCACAGCCCTTTGTTTCTGGTACTGAGATACAAGCAGGATATCCTTTGGAGTCTCACACGAAGGGAGATGGATATTCTGAATTATAGTCAGGCCTTCCTGCAGTTGCCACTCTCTTTCCTGATAAACAAAGGACAATAAAGTTGCCCTTCCTAAAACTGACTTATGTAATCCATTGAATAAAGGTCCCATGGACAGCCAGGCAGCAGTATCGATGTCATACATCTAAAAGGACACTAGCATATATGTCTCCAGGCCTATCCTGAAGGAGATGATTTGTTACAAATTCAAGAGAGCTTAGTACTTAGTACTGTTAAAGTGCCAAGTTTAAAGCAAGTACTCCAAGTTGGTCAGACAGCTCACTTTAAAAATGCATGTCACACGTGCACACGGACCTGAGCTTGGTCCCTAAGACCTACCTTTAAAATCCAGGTATGATGACACATGCTTCAGTAAGATGGAGACAGGAGGATCCTTATTAATCTCTTGTTAATGCTAAACAATGGAAAAGTAACCAAACTTACAGTTGCTAAGAATTTGGTACTATGCTAGCAAATCCCATGCTAAACAAGCAAAGGATCTGTTTAGTTTGTAACTGTTTTATCTTTCTGCATCACAAAACGTAGGACAAAAACAGTTTAAAGCTAAAAGTAACTAGCATGCCTCTGGATTTGAGGTGATGGATAACTTCCTAAATATTGTGCGATGGGATGTTTAAGGATGTTTACATGGGAAGTACCATGGCAGCCATACTTGCTGGTACAAAATATGGAATATGTGTGGTAGTTTGAACGATAATGGCCTCTATAGACTCATGTGCTTGAATAGATGGTGGCCATTTGGTTGAACTGATTGGGAAGGATTAGGAGGTGTGTCCTTATTGGAGGAAGTATGTCACTGGGACCAGCTTGAGTCAAAAGACTCTTATCATTTCCAGTGTGCTCTCCTGACTCTGGATTACATTTAAGATGTGAGCCCTCTGCTGCTCTGCCCTTGCTCTACCATCATGGACTCAAATGCTCTGGAACCGTAAGCCCAAATAATATGCTTTCTTTTGTGACTTGCTTCAATCACAATGTTCTATAACATCATTAAAAAAGTAGCTAATATATAAACTGGTAACAGGGAGTGGAATATTATTGTGACATACCGGTCTATGTGTTTGTTGGTTGGTTGGTTGTTTTTTTTTTTAAGGAATAAAGAAGACTTTATCATTTGGGACTGGAAAAGTAGTTGACTGCTGTAAGTAGAGCTTAGTCGGCCATCTTAGAAGGATCAAGGAAGGTAGCCCTGCAAAGAGCTAGGTAGGCTGTGGAGGGTCTCCTTCAGAAGTTTCAGAGCAAAACAGTATTAGGAACTAGGCTAGAAACCATTCTGTCATAACTCAGCAAAGAATGTGGCTAATTTTTGCCCTTATCCTAAATATGTTCTTGGGGTTAAGTTTGTAGGTTCCCAAGCCAAATGAGGTACTGCGTTGCTCATAACCCAGACATCTCCCAGAAAGCACTGCAGGAGTGGAGGTACTCCCTACACAAATAATATTTGGGCCTACTCAACTCCATAAAGACAAAGGCCACGTCATCATAAAGCCAGTTAGATTTCTGTTTCACTAACAGAGAACTGGCTTCCTAGAAGTCATGTAACCAGCAGTCTGCTATATACCTGACATGTTTAGAATGTTCCTGCCTCAACCACAGTACTTCCTTCCTTGTCTCTTTTCTTCCCCTTACCCCTGACTCAAGCTATATAAGCTAGCACCACTATTTCAATAAACAATCTGTCCTCTGAAACAGTCTCCTAGGGTCTGTTCATAACTGACACTGCTGTGCTGACCATTGCCTGAGACCCTGCTCTCTCAGCATCCAAAATGGGCTAGTTTCCTCGGGAGAGAAAATTTCAAGATAGCTCAATATTGGCTCTGTTCTGTGATTATCATAATCACTCTTATATGGTTCTACAATGACAAAAGGCAAGTGGGGTTGTAATAATATGTATATGCTTGGCCCAGGGAGTGGCATTATTAGAAGACGTTGGAGAAGGTGTGTCACTGTGGGTATGGGCTTTAATACCCTTGTCCTAGCTGCCTGGAAGCCAATCTTCTCCTAGGGACCTTCCGAAGAAGATGTAGAACTCTCAGCTTCTCCTGTACCATATCTGCCTTGATAATAAACTGAACCTCTGAACCTGTAAGCCAGCCCCAATTAAACTCTTATCTTTATAAGAGTTGCCTTGGTCATAGTGTCTGTTCATAGTAGTAAAATTCAAACTAAGACTGGGACAAAAAAAAAAAAAAAGTTCATTTTGAAGAGAAAAGGAGCACCAGGAAATTTAATGTTGGAAACAAAACCTGTGCTGAGAGAAAGAGATAAAGGAGAGGCCTCATCGGCTTTGAAGTAAGGGAAGGGGTGCCCCAAGGGCAAGACACCAACCAGATACATTTGGGACTTGCAAAAAGAAAAGACCTAAGAAATTTCCTGTTCCAAAAAAGCAACAACAAATCAAACCTACCAATGTGATTCAAGGGGAGTGGTGTTTGCCCCAAGTGGCTATTCAAGAAAATCAGGTGTGTATAGGTACTGGCTTGAGAGTCATTAAAGATACATCAGGAAAGGTGTTATGGGCCAGGCATGTGTTGAGGGGGAGGGGTCCCAGCATGGAAACACTGTGTGAATCTGTAAGGGTGAAGCATGGGTTGCATCGGAGAGAGACCCCCATGTCTTGGAGATGGCAGAGCTGTGAAACACCTTCCAAGGATGTGTTAATTTGCATTTTGATATAGTAAGATATCAATTCTTCTTGGCAAATGTGTGTGTGATCCTGTGTGAGAATATGCTGGGACTGAACCCAGGACCTCATACATGCTAGGCAACTGCTTGACCACTGAGATATAGCCCTCAATCTAGAGCCTAATATATTTTTAGATGATTTTTCCTAATAATGAAAAGTATAAAAAGATAGTGAAAAGCAGACACAGAGCTACCTAACACAACTGAGAAGCAAAATACCCAAATCAGAAAAGCAGAAAACTGTCACACAACCATTTTCAACTAAAGCAGGGCTCTGGTGCTTTCCCAAGAATATCAGTAAAAAAGGAAAATCCCCTACTAACATAAGCTATTACTTTAAAGGCTACTCTAAAACAAAAGAAAACAAAACGAAAACAAAGCATAGGTTAAAAATCCCAGTGATGAGACACTGGGAGTATGCAGATGGACAAAAGCTCATTGTTGGAACAGTTCTATACAGGACAGTGGACATTTCTTCAAAGAAGACATGCAAATGGTCAGGCAAGTTACAAAAAAAAAAAAAAATGCCCAGTGTCATCTTTTATAGGAAATATATTCTCAATGACACCTCAGTGACATTCAGTAAAAGTTTGCATCCTACCTTTGTGGGAAGTAACTAAGAGTAAGCGTAACCCAGCAAGGCATCCTTTGTCTGCTGTAAATAGTTTGGCACAGAGTGACACTCTAGTAACCAAATTATTCTGTAAAAAGATGTAAAACAAAAGGTGTCTAGTTCAGTGACACCTGAAGCAGGAGGCTGGCATTACCTGAGTTGGTGGTCGTCTTGTCAGAGAGAACAGAGGCATCTGAATTAGTTATTGAGTTCTCTCTTAATAAAGCTCGTATCTAGGGACTGGAGAGATGGTTCAGTGCCTAAGAGTTTTGCTGCTCTGGCAGAGGACCCACCATCTATCTGGAAGTTTACCTGTGACCAAAGTTCTGAGTATCCAATGCCTTCAACCTGCCTCCATAGGTTCTGAGCATCAAACAATCACATAGCACACATAAATACATACATACATACATACATACATACATACATACATACATACATACATATACACACATACACACATACGTGCAAAGCAAGCAAAATACTCATGCACCTAAAAGAATCTTTAAAAAGATAAAACTTGCTTCTGAATTTGCTCAGTTTAGAGTAGCTATTTAAGCTGGGTAGGAAGACAATGAGCTATGAAAGGGAGTGAGCACAAGTGAGTGTGAGAGATGGTTTTCTCCACATTTCTCAAATCAGCCTTGAACTGCCGGGCTCAAAAAATCCTTCTGTCTCAGATCTCCAAGTGTCTGGGAATATAAGCATGTACCAGTGAAAATTCAGTTCAATGAATATTTATTGGAATTTATTCTGGGATACCACATGCAGGGAATAAATAAGTTCCTTGCTCCAAATACACATGGATTTAAATGCAGAGTAAACCTTTGTGCAAAGAGAGATCATGTGGTGAACCCTGCCAGGGAAAAGCATAAGGCCGCATGGTATAACCTTGTGGCCAGCAACTAGGGAGAATCTAAAAGGTGACTGTGAGTTAAGACATACAAATGATTTTCTGCTCAGCTGCCCTCTTAACAATATTGTCTTGTTATCTCTCGCCATCAAGAGTGAAAACTCTTCAGCTTTAGATATTCAGATATAGAAAATGTTTATTGAAAATCTTGGGTTACAGTGTTATAGACGTTAGAAATTAAACATATTCTTCATAACACAAAAATATTAAAAACAAAAACAAACAACAACAACAACAAAAACCCTAAAAGGCAGGAAGCCTGGGCAAATAGCTCAGCCTCTCTTTTTTGGTAAGTTTAGCTTATTTTCAAGATAGATCAAACTAGTTCTTGACTGTGACTAAGGAGAAACTTGTTATCAGAACACATCTTCATGGACCACCTCCTAATGTACCACAAGGGTGGTGACTATAACCTCCTGCACAGTACATGGCACACTGAAGATGCCCAGCATTTGAGTGTTAGATGAAAGAGTGAACAGCTGGTTATGTAAAGCACCCTTCTCCCCACCCCATCCCCACTTAAATAATTAATATCTAATTTGAATGCTTTTTAAAGAAGGGCTTGTTACAGTGTCTTTGAATAATCACGGAAGGCAACCTTCTATGAGATGGCTCCAACTGAAGGCTTACTGTAGTTAAATGTTAGCATGTTTAATTCTGTCAGGCCACAGCTCTAAATCCTACTTTGAATACCCTCATTAAGTCACCACTTTCCTTTGTTCCAGCTTAAGGGCATCCTTTAACGAAAAAGGTGCGAGAAATAAACAAAGGGGCAGCTGTTCCAACCCTCTCTGCAGACATTTCACACTTGCTAATCACACTACAGCCTGTCTTGAGGCCTTTGTGGATCTCCTGTCTGGTGTACACAGTACACAAATCAGCTAACCACAGAAATGGTGGTTCAGATTCTATATTCCACTGCCTTCTAGGCAAGTTTTTCTATTGCTTTTGCTAGGCAAGTAATGTTAAAGACTATTACTTATCCAAATATCTGTAGAGAAAATCACACAAGCTTGGTTGTTATGGGAAAGAAATAAAAGGAGAAAAAAAATACAGTTGGAATAACTAGAAAAGCCTGGGAATATTCAGATTGCTGATAATAAGCAAATGCATAGCAGATGGCTGGCTGTTCCTGCTTTAATAGTGAATCTCCCTTGTCTCTAACCCTCCTGCAGTCCCAGTCTGAGGTGCACATGTGTCTGTCAGTGCTAGGTTATCTGAAGACCATGCCTCACCTAGGCACAGAGCACCATTTCCACTGGAAGTTGTTTCAGTCTTAGATATAATATGGAAGGGCTTTTAAGTCTCTAAACCGCTGCATGCAAGAAGCAGCATGTAACACTGACTTGTTCAAGGAAATATCTGTCTAGACTTAAAAATCTGAGCAGCTGGGGGACTGCAGTCCGGGTGGGAGGTGAACACATAAGTAAACAAATAAATATCTCAGCAGATTGTCTAGAAACACTGAAAAGATGTGTCACACTTTCAACGACTGTCACTCTAACCAGGTTGCTACCACTGCAGGACAACACTGTCTTCTTCCTTCTTCCCCGAGTGTTTTGCTCCTGCCTATGTCCAAGTCCTGTAACTATGTCCCCAATTAACCTGTGAGCACTGTGTTCTCCTGGTGGACTTATAGAGGAATGTTGCTCTCTGAAATTGGTTAAGGCTGATTTCACCATGTGCAGGATGAGTATGGGATGGGTGTCCTTGAAAAGGGAGAGTAGAAGCTCCCTGTGGAGAGGGGAAATAATTGGATGATCGCTTTAAAACCTACCAAGCCACACGCGTTAACTACGCTAGTGATTCCCTCTCCTCCTATTCCTTTACCTTCGTATCAAGAAAGCCCTAACTGAAGATAAATATTGGGAAGCCATCAAAACTTATTTTTACCCTTTCTTCCTTCCTTCCTTTCTTCCTTCCTTCCTCCCTCCCTCCCTTCCTTCCTTCCTTCCTTCCTTCCTTCCTTCCTCCCTTCTTTCCTTCCTTTTTGGAGACAAGATCACCCTGTGTAGCCCAGGCTGGCCAAGATCTCACATTCATTCTTAGGGATTACAGGTGTGCACCCTTTAGCCCCTCTTGCATTATGTCTTACACACTAATAAAAGCCCATAGTTATACAGAAGGCAGTGTTGAGCAATTTATAAGAGTAAGACAGCTGCAGAGTCCCACAAATACAAGCTTATGTGTTTTCTCACCAGCATTCTCAGTGGTGTTGAAAACAGACCTTCAACACAATAGATGGAATATATCTGCATATTGTATTCTCAAACCATAATTTAGGCTTCCGGATATTCACAGCCAGGGAAGAAAGCCACTTAGCAAGCAGAATGAGTCCTAGACAGCTGTAACACTTTCACACTTGGGAACCTGGTTTACAGTCTTGTGAATAAAAAGACATATGAAAAGAATAATTAAAAGATGTCAGTGCAAGTGTCAGCAATGAATACCTTCAATGAGAACTCTGCATTTCCTTTGGGAAATTATTAAAGGGGGGCTACACAGTGCCAGTGAAGAATGGGAAAGATCAAATTAAGAAGACAGAGTCAACATTTCAGAGAGTCAAGCAATCCCCAGAGTTTACAGTGTTATCATGGCCTCACCACTATTCCTAGAGACTCAGTAAGCCAGAAAGGCCTTGGTAAATGAGAATACTAACGCCCTTCAGTTCACACACAGCAAGCATGCTCTGCTCTCTCATACATGCTGAACATGAAGCAGTGCTGTCTCCCACACTGCTGAGGATCCATAGGATTTTACTCACCTCTTCCCTCCCCACCAGCAAAGCACACTCCATACTCTGAAGGCAGACTGAACACCTAAGCATTCTGAATGCAAGCATAAGACACATGCTGATGAAGGGCAGCAGAGCTCTAAGCAGTTAAAAAGGAGATGCCAGAGGGTTGGAGTGAAAGGAAAATGACAGTTCAAAACAAAAGCCAAAACTTAAAAGTTTTTTTTTCTTTTCTTTTCTTTTTGTTTTTGTTTTATTGCTAATGGAGTTCTGGGGTTGGGTATTAGTCTCTGGGAAGGTGGAAGTGTGTGATGAAGTATGCATTGGTCTGCATAGAAATGACAGTCCCAAACTAGATGCCCAAAGGCTACATCCTTGATGAAATCAAAGTTCATCCTATTAAGGGAAAGCAAAAATCTTCCTCCTGACTTTGATGTTGAAAGAAGAATGAAATGTCTCTCCAACAATATCTAATCAAACAGGAGTCATAGTCACTTAACATTCTTCACAGATAAAGTCCTAGGAATATTACTTCATAATTAAAATGAAATTATATTTAAAAAGCAAGAAAGCATGAATAAGAATCAACAGAGCCTTCCCAGCTCTCATGTAAAAAGCCTGCTAATCCTAGCAAGGAGGAGAACACAGGGAGATCCCAGGGTGGGCCTCTGGGATCATTCCTCAGACAGTCAGCATAGTGAATCTAAGAGCTCTGGGTTCATGAGATAAAAACCTCTGGACAGCGCTCTCTCTCCTCTCTCTCTCTCTCTCTCTCTCTCTCTCTCTCTCTCTCTCTCTCTCTCAGACAGAGAGAATGGAGAGTGGAGAGAGAGAGGGACAGAGATACAGAGAGATCACTGGACACATAATACACTAGAATTTGAGAATTCAAAAAGCAAAGAACATTTCTGATAGCCTGACAAGTCAGTCTGATGAATAAAGGAGAAGAACGAATGTGAGTGAAGAAGGATGGAAGTGGAGGAAGGGATTGAAAATGCCAGGACTGTTAAAGACTGGAGAAGAAGGAAAGGGGCGGGGAATGGCTGAATCCAGCTAAGTTGACTTGGGTGAGGAATGAAGCTGATAAGGATGCTCTCAGAGATGCAGCAGGACCCCACACTGTCATCAAAGCTGAAAGACTACTTGTGCTCAAATTAGTAGGGCCTCTCAAGCAAAAATCCTCCTCGCTATAAGTTTCAGAACTCTCACATATTAAATTCAATCTATTCAAACCTCTTAAGTAATATTTGCAAACATCTCAGGGAACAAGCTAGCATGAAGAAAAAACCAGTAGAACCCAAGACCTGAAAGTCCAGGGACTTCAGATGTTAATTGGCATCAAATACATAAGCTAAACTCTCACCTTTAAATTAAAATGAATATGGTAGTTAAAATATCACAGTGGAACTTTCAATGGAATATTGTGTGGCTTAACAAAAAGAAGAAAATTCTAAAATATAGTAAAAAGAAGAAAATTCTAAAATAAAAGCTTTGATTGTGCTAATTATAGCAAGCCAGGAACAAAAAGGCTCCTGATTCTACTTATGTAGGGTACTCAGAGCAAGGGGATTCACAATGACAGAGAGTAGAAGGTGTGGTGTTAGGTACAAGGAGGGGACTTGGTGACATGGTTCATTTCTGCAAATAAAGAGTTCTAGGAACTGGTTGCACAGTGATGGGAATGCATGTGACACAACAGTACTGGAGACTTGAAATGCTTTTAAGATGGTCAACAATATCTTTTCTCACAATATAAACATTTTAAGTCACGAATAAAAAGGCACTATAATTCTGATTAAGCAGCTCCAAAGGATAACAAAGGGAATTTATGGAAACAAAGAAAGTAAAATGTTTAACTTTACAAAAACAAAAAAAGATAAAAGACAATAAATGAGAAAAACTTGCTATTTTTCAAAGCAGAGCTGAGGAAATCACTCAAGTTATTGAAAGAGTAGTAAACTCAGTGCTCCAAGGTATGCTAATCATAAAACAGATTCTTTCCTCCACCCGCTTCCTGGATTCAAAGAGTGTTCATTCAAAGAAAGTCACCCTGACCCACCCTGACCACTACTGGAACCCACTATGCAAAGGTGCTATTGCTAAAGGCTCTTAGATTGTTAGGGGCTCTTAGAAACTGTCTTGAGAGATAACCTGACACTTGTGACTTTGTACTTCCTTGTGACTCTTAACTGGTATTTTTGGTATTTTCCAACAATGCCCTTCCCACCTCCTTGAGTTATGGTTCCTTCCTTTAAATACCCCCTTACTCAGCTACTCGGGGCGCCACAGTCCTCTACCCCTGCGTGGTGTATGACCGTGGGCCCGAGAGCGCTCTTGAATAAAAATCCTCTTGCAATTTGCAGCAAGACCGTTTCTCGTTGGTGATTTTGGGGTGTCGCCTCTCCTGAGTCAGAACGTGGGGGAGTCCTCACGTTGTGGGTCTTTCATTATAACACCAAAGAACAATATAAGAAGAGCCATTAGAGGAAAATAAATGAAGAAGATCCAAATATTTCTAGTTAGAATTGCAAGAATTTGAGAAGAGCAAAAACCAAAAGGAGATGATGCTCAGAGGAGTATTGGCTGAGATTTTACTAAAACTGACAAAAGATTCAAATAGGTTGGCACTGGAATCACAGTGCACTCCAGTAGGGATGTAGAATAAGAAACACATAGGAATATATTATTAAAAGAAAAGATAAAAGAAAAATTCTACGGACTTCTAAAAAGTTCTTACGGAAAAGAACTCTAATGGAAAGTGCATTATTAAAGCAGCCAGAAAGTAAAGATGCAATCATAACAAAGTAACAGTTAAATTCCCCAAGACATCCTCTCCCCTCTTCATATCATCCCTGACATACTACTGGTTTGAGCACACGCTCATTGGCACAAGCAATTTGAAAACTAGCCATTTAGTGGAGCATGCTCATAGCCTGCAATTAAATTCCATTAAAACTAAAACAATACAAATAAGCTTTTCGATGTGTGCAACTAGAGGCACAAGAGCATTTACGGACACATCTTCTATAATCACAGTTGATGAATAACTCGGAGGGGTACAAGTTATAGCATATACTTAAGATAGAACACTGTTATTATGAATTAAAAAATCGCCTTGAATAAATCTCATAAATATATGGTTAAGTAAATATCCATATAATATTAATATTAGGTTCAAAGTTTTGTAAGGTTAAAGGGAGCAAGCAAGGTAAATGTTACCTTGCCTATGTTGTCTGTGTTTTTAAAACTCCTTTTTACTTTATATGTATATTATACTTATTTTAAAAATAGTAGTTAACAATTTACCATTTAATTCTAATAATTCTTTACAAATAGTTGGCTGTCTTATCTTGTTTTCAGCAAAGACATAAAGTAACTTCTGCAAAGTTCCAAAGGGCAGCAGATGGTGCGCCCAAGGTCAGAGTCTATGCTCCCGGATACAAACACACGCTCACCCTTCTTGAGCATATACAATATTTCATTGAAAAACAAAGAGTTAAAAAGAAGAAAAGACTCAGAATTAATATCAATGGACCCATATCATCAAACAACCTGCAAAAAGATAAATATACATCTATATCTACATGCACTTTGGTATAATGAGAAATAAAGTTAGTTTTGCATGCATTTATTTTTGTCATATTTTCTTCATTTTTTTTCCAACTTGTGTGTAATGAGCAGGTACTACTTTAGCACGCAGGGAAGAAAATTAACACTATTTAAAAATACTCCTGCTCTTGAACATCTTTATAGCATACACTAGTCACTTGGTAAATTGCAGAGGAAGTCTAATTACATCTTGCCTGAAAGATCAAAGACAATTATAAGTGTTACCGAGTTCCAAAAGAGTACTCTGTATCCAGCAACAAGCTGGGAAATACTTAATTCCCACTGGCCTTGCCTCAGGCTCCTTTGTCAGCACGACTAAGATGAGTCAGGAGACACATACAGGGAACTCAATCCAGCAGTCAGAAAATGGTCTAAATAAGGAGAGATTGGCTGCCTAAGCGGCACCTTTACAAGCTGAGCCTCAGAAGGGAGTGCCCTGAAGCCTGTGAAGGGAACAGGAGAGCTGCTAATTGTGCAGTGCTGAACCTGCAAGGCAATCCAGGGCTGCAGCTTTTGATTTCCAGAGCGGAGGAAACGGATGCTTTTCTAGAAAGCAGTGGGGAAACACTCTGTGAACTGATATGGCAGACATAGGTAGCATCATCTAGCCCAGGACACACCAAAGAAAGTTCATCCCACAGAGAGAGGTCAGTGCTGGGGCTTAAGCATATCAGCAATGCCAGGCTTAAGGGTTAGCACCATTTTTCTTAAGAATGTGATCTATCAAAATGAAAAATACATCAGTTCTTTACAGGGAATCCAAACCATCCACTGTCAGTTTCTATAAGACAATGGAAGAGGAACAGTGTGAAATCCAGACTCCAACATCTGGAATCACCTCACTCTTCTCTACTCAGTATCTTGTGAATTAAATCAAATCACTAAATCACTGGCTCCAAGCATTGCCTCACAGCTTATAAAATAGACACAGTTATAGTGGCTACACACACACACACACACACACACACACACACACACAAACACACACGACCTGTGTCTTCTCAGAGTTATACAACCTAGGAAAATCCTCTTTCCTGACTCAGGACCTTAACTACACAGTATTGATGAACAGATCAGAACTTTAATCCCAGGCTTTAATTCAAGGCCTTTAATCCCAGCACTGGGGAGGCAGAAGCAGGCAGGAAGACCTCTAACTTCTAGGCTAGCCTGGTCTACAGAGTGAGTTCCAGGACTGCCAGAGCTACATGGAGAAATGGTCACTAAAACAAAAAACAAACAGAAGGGGGGGGGGGGGAGGGAAGGAAGGTAGGAAGGAAGGAAGGAAGGAAGGAAGGAAGGAAGGAAGGAAGGAAGGAAACCAATTACAAAATAGTAGCTTGTAAGGGAAATGATCAATGAATATTCATGAAAACAGCTATCCAGAAATAAAGACAAAGCCTTTTTTTTTTAAAAGGGTCTTTTCTTGTCTCTTTAAAGTGAAAAATGAGCAAAAGAAGAGGAAGCAGCAGGAGAGCTTTGAGGGTGAAAACAAGAAGTCAGAGGTTGACTATGATGGACTGGAGGGACCACTGGAGACATATGCCCCAGAATGCTAGGGACTTGACTAGCTTCCACCTTTAACAGTCCAGGGCAGTTGTTTGGCTCCTATAGTATGGACTTCATTCTTGGTTTCCTACCCAAAGATAAACAGGGAGTTTAAACCAGAATCAAGATCAAGAGCTTTAGAATATATGTCTTTTCAATGACGCCGAGAGCCAAGGAAGTAAATCAGAGTTAGAGCACTTGATCAGCTTGTGCAAGATTCCCTCACCAAATAGAAAACAAATAATGAAGTACAGCCCAGCCCCCCACCCCAACCCACCCCCGCCCCCAGAGACATGGTTTCTCTGTGCAGCCCTGGCTATCCTGAAACTCAGTCTGTAGATCAGGATGGCCTCAAACTCAGAGATTCACCTGCCCTTGCCTTCTGGGCGGGGATTAAAGGAGCGTGCTTAAGTTTTACTTCCAGGTTTCACTGATGTTTGAACTTCTGAAAATTAAGCGTCATCATGATGCAGTTACTGAGACAAGGTGTTGGAAGTGTTAGTTTTGCCTTAAGATAAAGCTGATGAGGGGCAGGGCAGATGGACGGTCCATCAGGGAAATCACTCATCCTGCAAGCCGGGTGCCTGTATTCAATTCCTGGAACCCATGTTAAAAGCTGAATGCTGTAGTACCCACATCTGTAATTCGGCACACCTGTGGGAATGGAAGGCAGAGAGGAGAATTGCCCGGAAGCTCCTGGACTAACTAGCCTCTCATATGAATCTGCAAAAACAGAGACCTTGCTCAAAAACAAGGAGGAAACATAGGACAGACTCTTGAAAGTTGTTGTCTGACCTCCATACTCATGCCATGATATGTATGCATCCACAACACACACACACACACACACACACACACACACACACACACACACCATACACACATACACAGGTGACTAAAGGTACTTGCTGCCAAGCCTGATGACTTGAATTTGATGCCAGAACATACATGGCAGAAGGATATAGCTCACTCCAGCAAGTTGTCCTCTGACCTCCACACAAATTCTGAGCATATGCTCACCACCTCCCATGCATGAATCCACACATATGTACAAGCAAATAGATGTAACTTTTTAGAAAGAAAAGGCTGATTAATAGTCAAAACATTGTTGCAGTGCAAAAGCTGGGATGGAGGGGCAGAAATTGGGAGGGGGTGGAAACATATCCTTGTGAGTTGGAAGATTTAAAAAATGACTTAGAGGCTGGAGAGATGGCTCACAGATTTAAAGCACTGACTGTTCTTCCAGAGGTCCTGAGATCAATTCCTAGCAGCCACATACATAGTGGCTCACAACCATCTGTAATGGAATCTAAGGCTGTCTTCTGGTGTGTCTGAAGGCAGTGACAGTGTACTAATGTATATAAAATAAATTAATCTTTAAAAAAATGACTTAGACAAAATTTAGACTTTTAAAAGGTTGAAATCAACTACCATATCTCTGTGAAACCTCTTGCGGTAAAAGGATTTGAAATGTGAGATTTGAAGGTAGTAACAGAAGTAAAAAACGACTCCTTCTTCAATATAGAACAGAGACTTCAACTCTTAAGAGTACAGCGTTTTCCCAAGTATACATGAATCCCAAGATTCTTGTTAACATGCATATTCTGATTCAGGAGTTCAAAGGTGGAGCTGAAAAGCTTAATTTTTAACAAGATCAGGGTGGGTGAAACCCAGGCAGCTGGTATTTAAACCACACTTGCAGAAAGCACGACTGTTGAAACTAGAATAAGAGCTATGTGCTGTCAGAGCTGTGTGTGCTGGAGAGGGCATCTCCACCAAGCTTTCTTATTTAGCAGATACAAATTATCCTGATTTGATTTTGATGACTTGTCACAAGCTAGAGTTATCTGGGAACAGGAACACCAATGTAGAAAAGGTCCCCTTTCGGTTGCCCATAGGCAAATCTGGGAGGGCTCAGCCCACTGTGGGCACTGCTATCCCTGGGCAGGTGGTCCTGGAACTATACAAAAGTGAGCTAAGCAAGCCATAAGAAGCAAGCCATGAGGAGCGAGCCAGTAAGCTGGGTTCTTCCTTGGCCCCTACTTCAGGTCCTGCCTCCAGGTTCCTACTTGGGTTCCTGCCCTAACTTCCTCCATTGATAGACTGTGAAGTCTAAGCCAACTAAACCCTTACCCCCCCCCCCCCCAAGTCGTTTTTGGTCGTGGTGTTTTACCACAACAATAAGAAGCAAACTACGATACTACTTCGTCCTAGGGTGTCATGAAACTGAACACAGACAATATGCCACACTGTTTAGTGAGAGGCAAAGAACCCTAGATAGTATTTGATAGAAAGAACGAACTGACCCTACAAAGATGTGCTCTCACCTCCCCATGTGTGTCCCCTATATCATTTAAATACTTATATGCATCTGTGTATGTATGTATGTGTGTATATATGCATATATACATATCACACAATAATTTTTTAAATCTTAGAAGAATATAAGGCATTATTTTAAAAGACTGTATGGAATAGAGACTCTCTGATGAATGGCCCTTAGGGAGAGGTGAAACCAGGCTTAAACCTTAATCCTGTCCTTTGGCAGTAAGCAGACGCTTTGATCACTGTGTTACTACTCAGGATGTGAGAGGCCAGGCCAGGACAATTTTATTTTCAGTCCTGTTGCTAAGTTTTGTTTCCAAAGTACTGTTATCATCTTGTCTGGATGTATCAGACTGAAAACACACATCTGAGCTCAAGCACTTATATTACCTGAGAGGGCAGATGTTACTGTGAGTTCAAGAATGCTTTCTGACTCAGTGTATAGTAGAAGATGGATTAACAGCTGCTCATCTCTATAGGGGAGATGCAGAAACAGGTCACACTGCGTGATTAGAATAACCAAAGAAGGCTTCGTAGAGGATTAACATGAGCTTCCACACATGCTCTGGAGGAAAGGGGTAGCTTAGCTAGCAGGAAAGTAGCTTAGGAAGAGCAAAGGCAATGCTGAACAGCATCCCAGCAAGGATGCGTGGATGAAAGTGTTACCTGTGAGGACATTTGCATTGTCAGACATGGGATGCATACCCAGAGCAATATAATGTTAAGATACTGAGGCCATGGCCACTGATGTAGTCTCCTTGCTTCATGAAGCATCGTTTAATCCTCAATCTTTCCTTCTGGATTTCATTTTCCAAAGCATATTAAAGGATGCAATTGCTTCAAGATGACTCTTGACTCAAACAAATAGTATTGATAATGTTGACTATAAAGAAGAAATTTTGCCATATTTTTCCATTTTAATAAAGACAACCAAATTGTTTCAAAGTTTAAGATGAAAGTGTATATCATTCGTTGCTACCTCTTTAGCCATTGGATAGCAGCTCTTAAAAAGGTAGAAAATCATAAGCCAGCAGAAATGGCTCATTAGGGCATGAATCCAAAATAGATGCCAAGGGGATAATGAATCCAGCTTATATGATGGGAAAATGCAAAGACTCATTAATTCATATTATGCTACGTTGCTCTTCTATCACCTACTGGAAAAACAAATTCTCTCACTGCCACTCTCATTTCAGCCTGGCTTGCAAGACACTAGCATAATAGCTGAGGTTCAAAAGTTAATAATAAACCTGAATGAGGAATAATTTTGAAAGTACCCAAACAACAAAAGGCAGTGGAGAGTAAAAATTCAAATGTTGCAGGATGTTATCCGATTAGAAATTTGATGGAGCCATTGTCCTTCATCAAAATGGTGCAGGAACTGCTGATATGAGGTCTATGACCTCTATGGTAGGATTGAGTTTGCACCAAAAGTCAGTGGCTCAGCATTTCCTTTCTTCTTTATAAAACTACACACAACACAGGGCACTGGATAGCAAATTTTAGTGCTAGAAATTACTTGAGCCTGTTGAAATACTGCCCACTCGGAAGTGTCACCCTGCCAACTCACCCATGACTTCTGTTTTCCAAACATTTCTCTTTCAAAATCCTATGAAGCTTATTTCCAACTTTAAATATGTTTAAGTGCCAACTCCAAAATTAACATAAGCCCTACCCACTGGTTTTGTTGCTGTGGCTTTTGTTTTTTGTGTCTTCTTCTTCTTCTTCTTCTTCTTCTTCTTCTTCTTCTTCTTCTTCTTCTTCTTCTTCTTCTTCTTCTTCTTCTTCCTCTTCCTCTTCCTCTTCCTCTTCTCCTCCTCCTCCTCCTCCTCTTCCTCCTCCTCCTCCTCTTCCTCCTCCTCCTCCTTCTTCTTCTTTTGGTTTTTTTTGTTGTTGTTGTTTTTGAGACAGGGTTTCTCTGTGAAGTCCTGGCTGCCCTGGAACTCACTCTGTAGACCAGGCTGGCCTCGACCTCAGAAATCAGCCTGCCTCTCCTTTGTTTTTAATTCATTGGTTCTTGCAGCACTCACCCAGAATCTAGGCAGAAAGCAGTTACCCGTCCTGCCATATTCTGTGCTTCCCTGAGGCTAAGACACTACCACCATCAAGCCAGATAGCAATGGCTAGAGCTAGCTTCCCTGTTCACAGTGCCAGGCCATCTTATGTTCAGCCTACAATAGTTACCACATCTGTGCATCCCAGTTGTGACGGTTTGTATATGTTTGGCCCAGGGAGTGGCACTATTAGGGGGTGTGGCCTTGTTGGAGTATGTGTGACACTATGGGTATGGACTTTAAGACACTCATCCTAGCTGTCTGGAAGCCAGTATTCTGCTAGCAGCCTTCAAATGAAGGAATATGTAGAACTCTCAGCTCCTCCTGCATCATGCCTTCCTAGATGCTGCCATGTTCCCGCCTAAATGATAATGGACTAAACCTCTGAACCTGTAAGCCAGCCCCAATTAAATGTTGTCCTTATAAGATTTGCCTTGGTCATGGTGTCTGTTCACAGCAGTAAAACCCTAAACTAAGACACCAGTTCCTACTGCTGTATACAATGTTGCCAAGAAAACCTGCAAAAGCCACTGCCTCCCAGAGCTTGCTTTCCTGTTTCCACTCAGTTCTATAGACAAACCCCATAAAGGATCAGTGTTTAAGTGGGATCACGTGAATGTGTCTGGGACTTGGGAAGTATACGTGAGAAAGAGTAAGAGGGAGGAGACAGACTAAAAAGAGACAGAAAAATCGAAGAGGGTGAACCAGGGAGGAATAGCCCCATGCGCTGCACATCGCAGTGGAAACCCCTTTCCCTACTGGCAGCCATGGCATGACTGAAACACGTTTCACACACACCCCATGAGTCACAGCCCACTGCTCTGGTCAAGAATGGTCAACCCTCGAACACCACACAGAATAATTCATTGTCTTCACGACCACCTACTACTTGCATGCTTATGCCGTCACTCTGAATCAGAGCAACTGAGCTTGTCCACAGTTTCATTTTCTATGCATAAAATCCACGGCAGACTTTAGGGTAACTGAGCAAATCAGAAATATTTTCTGTTTATAACTATTAGTTCTGAAAGCACTAGTATTCTTTTCAAACTAGAAATTAAACATAGGTGGTTTAGGGTTCTACTGTAGTGGTAGAACCAGAATAGAAAAACAGAAGATAACAGAAAGAAGGTCCAGGTTAAAACTACAAAGAACCGTGAAATTAAAACTATAAAGTGTTAACCACAGTCTCATGTTTTAAAGTAAAATATATTTGGTCAATCCAGAGTAACTAACTAATGTAATTGCCATCAGTATAAAGTAGTTCTTGGTTCTTGATTAAATTTTTTAAAATGGATAATTCAGTCTATGCAATTCAACAAGGTTTGGTTAGGGAGGGGGGAGAGGGAGAGAGAGAGAGAGCGAGAGAGAGAGAGAGAGAGAGAAAATGAATATGATTCTGGAGGAAGGCCAGAATGTTTCAAGAAACCCAGTCACTGGTTCCAGCTGCTAGGATTAAAGCATTTATCAAATTCTGCCTTAATTTCATTTTCTGTGTTTGAAAATGAAAGTGATAAATGAGCCGATCCTGGAAAGATGATAATGAAGTGGACTATAAAGACTACAATGGTAAGGTTTTGTAACTCCCCAGCACATCTTAAGAAAATTAGTCATTAAGCTAATTAAGGCCACAGTAATTCAATAAAATTGACCCAAAATAGCACAATTGTAAGTATTATTTGAATTTAAAATTCTTACCCAAGACATTCCCTCAAAGAAGGCTCTGAGTAATAAGCGCCTGCAGTCTAACTAGGGGAGACTCACTCTCAGACACTGAGGCCTCTGTTATGACAGATCCGTCAGCCCTGATCAGACTGGATGCTAGGAATACCAAGGGGTGGACTCAGTACCACCCTACTGGAGCATTCAAGAAAGGCCCTGGGTCTCCTATAAACAATGCTCAAATACTTCACGAGGCAATGGAAATGAGGAATTGACAAGAGACCAGGATAATTAATATTAAAAAAGAGTTATACTTGGGCAAATAGCACTAATTGAAATGGAGAATGACACTGAATAGCAGCACTCCTAAAACGTTGGGGTTTGTTGTTTGTAAACAGTGTTTAAAAGTTCTTTTGTTTGTTTTTTTTTTTTTTTCAAACTAAAAGGGCTATCAATTTGGTTCCTAGGAAACAGCTCAATCTATGGTGCCATGAAAACAAAACCTACGGCGACTTATATAAATGAAACAACAAATAATGTTCAAATGGAAATTGATAAGATTTTGGGTTGTGTCTTACATATATGAACAAATTATATTGAACACTTAAGTATTGAATTACATTTTAAGAAACTGTAGTTACTGCCTGCTTGGGATCTTGTTACTTCTTTTCAGTTTTTATATTTTGTGATATTAGAGATGACGTCAGGGTTCCATAGATGCAAGGCTAGAACTCTCCTAACTAAGCTGGATCCCTGGACAGTGGATTGGAGTGCATGTGTCGTTCGAGAGCTTTATAGCTAAGGTGAGTGGCTAGCCTGTGGGCCTGTAGAGGCGGGCTTATTACCTTTCTAATAAGAGGATGTCAAGCCATCAGGGCCTCGCCATTGAAGATGATATTGGAATCCTAGCTCCTTCCCTGCTCTCTCTGCTTTCCAGTCACCCTGAGATTTGCAGCTTTATTCTACAATGTGCTTGCCATCATGAACCCCTGCCTCACCCCAGACCCAAAAGCAACACAGCCAGGTGACCATGGACTGAAACTTTGAGCCAACCAAATCTTTCTTTCCTCTGTGTAAGTTGGCTTCCCCAGGCTGTTTCTCACAGCCACAGAACACTGACTAAGCTGGCCTACGATTTCAATGTTTCTAGACCCAATTTCCCCTTTTACCTCCACTTGATCCTTCCAGCCACCTGGTAAACAATTCTACTCAGATGTCCTCACCTGCCTTGATGCCCTACCTTCTCCAAAGTATTCTGCTTTCACCTTTTATCCATCATGTTCTTCTTAGCCATCCCAGTCGGAAACGCAAAAGTCTTAAGTCCTGATTTTTCCTCCTCCCAAGCACAACCAGTCTTCAAATCTAGCAAATTCTCACTTCTTCAAATAACGCTCTTGTTCTGTTGCTTCCTGCTTCTATTCAAATTCTATTTCTCGAAAATATTCCCAAGACTATTCCAAAAATTAGTCTTTCCTTCTTTCAGTCTTGCTAACCCCTCTCAGATTCTCTTTACTCACTCCAGAGTAACACACCCAAAATGCTCATGAGTTTCAGCTTAAAGCTTCTCAGAGTGTCTGTGTTTCCCTCTCATCATACATACACACTCACCAGACCTTAAGGTTCCACATCACCATATAATTCCCTGTTTTCCTTTTGGGATTCACAACTGTACCCCTCTGCTCTGGCCTGGGGCACCTTTTCCACCTCTGCCACTTAAATCCATTTTTTGATCATCTTTCAAAAGCCACTTCATCTCCAGGAGCCTGCTTCACCGTACATCATCCTCCAGATCTGAGATGCACTGGTGCCTGCTGAAGGCTTTAATGTACTCCCAATATGTTCACAACTTACTGGACTTGTCATTCTCTTCTTTTTAACAGATCTACCTATAGTTACATTTAATATTTACTACAAATATCTATATTTAACATTTGAGAGATATTGGTTGAGTGCACACTATCATTGTTGATTGAGACCATAGCAAGGTTTATTGATAAACTCTGGAAGAAAAGAATTGAAAGGTTGGATAATATATTGGGGGGAAATGAGTATTTAGAAATAATACTGAATGATTTTCTTATTATGTAAAGATATTTGAGCTTATAATATGCCTTTACATAAACTAAACCATGTGAGCTTGGAAGGCCAGGGACAGCAGGCATAAAGACCAACACTAGCTACATAGCAATTCTCAGAAATAGAGCACTACTACTGTGTTTTGATTGCTTGATTTTTTTTTTTTGAGGGTGGAGTTTTTGATATTTAGACACAGGCTCACTGTGTGGTCTGGCTGGCCTGCAGCTATGTAGACCACACTGACATTTAACTCACAGAACTCTGACAGCCTCTGCCTTAAGTGCCAGGACAGAAGCTATATCACCACACCCGGCTAGACTGTGGGTTTTGTTGCTGTTACTTTAGTGATGTGCTTAAGAGTTTATATATGTGCTCAAATACATCCTTATAGATCAAAGTTTCACTTAAAATAACTTCCAATTCATTTACCACTAACAATTCTTCCCCAGAGAAAATCTCATGGTCACACACAGAGAATTCTCAGAAACGGTTCCCCATTCATTCTTTGAAGAAATGGATTGTGGCAGACATACCAGTTAATTTAACTACCTATAGTTAACTACTTAACTACTAAAGACAAAAAAGAAGCCACTCCCTCTCACCTTCAGAAGATCCTCAGGGTCAGAAACCTCCAATGCTTCCCTGATTTCTGAGTCCACCTTTTCTCTGGGTAATGTCAAGAGCTGAAAGCAGCCTTGGTTAAAAAGCCTTCAGCAAATAGGGGTACTGGCTTTCACTGGAGAGCAGCACAAAAATTCCTGAGAAGGAAAAAAAAAAACACAAAGGAATGTAAACTCTTGGGGGTCAGTTCATTCTATTAAGTTGAGTTTCCTTTTATTATCTACCTAAAATAAACAAGGGAACTTGATACATACGAAATTTTGTGATTAGTTTCAATTGAACATTATTGCATTTACAAGCATTAGTAATTCTAAGAACTTTAAACAATTTAAGGGACAGGGATAATGAAAAAAGGTAACTTAATTCCAATTACATTTCAGTGCAGCAGAGAAATGTGAAATACTTCTCAACAGAAGCACACAACTGTGCACATGAATCAAAAGAAAAAGAAAAAAAGTACCTGCGCTTATTCTTCTCTACTACTACGTGGTAATGCACCATGGTTTACAAACACCTCAACACACAAACACTTCTTTCTGAGAAGAATCTAATTCAGGCTGAAAAGAACAAACAATGAAGAACTCAGCGTTTGATCAAGGCTGACAGTGTCAGAGAGTTCAGCCATGCAATTATGTTTCAGAGTGGGCTTTGAAGGTGATAAGGAAAGATGTCAACCTGGAATAAAGGGGTTGCTGAGCACACTGTAGACAGAAAAAAAAAAATTAAATACCTCGTTAGGCAATGTGGAATTTAACAGAGTAAAAGCTGAATTAAATGGAATCCACGAAGCAGGAATGCTTGGATAGTGTATTTCTCTAATACCTCTCTTTTATGAGAAAGAAGAAGAATTATAGACAGGATTGTTTAGAAAGCTGATGTTACCAGAACGGCAGCCCAGAGGGAGACTAGCTGAAGCTGGAAGTTCGAGCCCCTCTATAACCAATAGTATGAACTTGGGCTTGCTAAGTGTTTCTCAACCCTATCTGCACTCTAGTACTCTAGGTGGACTTAAGAGAAAAAAAAAAAAAAAAGACTGATAGTGTGGGCAGGCTGGGAAGATAGCTCAGTAGGAGAGCACTGCACAGTGAGGCACTGGGTTGCAATGTTCAGAACCTTATTAAGCTACACATAATAGTCTGTGTCTGCCATCCTAGAACTCCTACAGTGATGTGGGAAGTTGTGATAGAAAAAATCCCCACAGTCTCTCAACCTAAACCTGGCATATGTAGCCACAGACAAAAGCCCCTGTCTCAAATAAGCTGTAAGACAAAGGACCACACTCCAGACTGTCCTCTGACCTTGTCGTCTATTTGTCTGTTCAGTGACAACTCACTCTTAAGTTGAAAAGCAGAAACAGAAGCTTGCCCAGTAATTTTGGATTTTGACTGCATACATAAGCAATGTCTGTTGTTTGCTAATGAGGGTTAATGTTTTATGGAGTGATTGGGCAAGGCTGAATATTGACTACTGAATACTGTTTCACGTCAGACGATTTTCAGAAGAGTCATCACCAAAATCTGCCCTACAAGACTCAGTGCATCGGATGTCTGAATTTAAACGTGGCACTGGAGTCTCGGGAATGTCCTCTGCAATAGCTTCAGACAATACACCTTCTAAGACTTATCTCCCATCAACGGAAGGAGGGAGCTGTGCTGCCGGGTGCTATTACATCTCATTTATACTACGCAAATGATTTCCTTTCTTGAAGGCGTTGCTACTGACTATAACAAAATCTGATTTATAAATATTTCACACATGAAATTGAATTTAGTTAAGAAGCTAATGCAAAACCATTTCTGTCTCTGACATCCCGGGCATATTTTAATTCCATTGCATCACAGTTATCTCTAGAGCTCTTAATAATATTAACATAAAAGAGTGATTTTCATTAGACAGTGCTGGAAACAAACAAAAGAATGGTAAGAAAAGTAAAATAAAAACCTAGGTTCCAGGAGGCTCCAAGATATGGAGCCTAACCATCTCTCTGTCTATAGTTCATCCCATGTTGAGAAATTCACATAGAGCTGAATTTCTCATCCTATACCTGTACCTCAGAGGAGTGAGGTCCCCTTCCCTTCCCTTCCCTTCCCTTCCCTTCCCTTCCCTTCCCTTCCCTTCCCTTCCCTTCCCTTCCCTTCCCTTCCCTTCCCTTCCCTTCCCTTCCCTCCCCTCCCCTCCCCTCCCCTCCCCTCCCCCTCCCTCCCCCTCCCTCCCTCTCCCTCTCCCTCTCCCTCTCCCTCTCCCTCTCCCTCTCCCTCTCCCTCTCCCTCTCTCTCTCTCTCTCTCTCTCTCTCTCTCTCTCTCTCTCTCTCTTCTTCCTTTCTTGACAGTGGGATGTGATGGGGCTCATGGGTTCCCGTCTGAGGCAGTTGGAGGGCCTATTAAAAAGCATCACAGAGAAGTGGATGCTCACAGTCAGCTATTGGATGGAACACAGGTTCCCCAATGGAGGAGATAGAGAAAGCACACAAGGAGCTGAAGGGGTCTGCAACCCTATAGGTGGAACAACAATATTAACTAACCAGCACCCCCGGAGCTTGTGTCTCTAGCTGCATATGTAGCAGAGGATGGCCTAGCCAGCCATCATTGGAAAGAGAGGCCCGTTGGTCTTGCGAACTTTATATGCCTCAGTACAGGGGAACGCCAGAGCCAAGAAGTGGGAGTGGGTGGGTAGGGGAGTTGGGGAAGGGGGGAGGGTATGGGGGACTTTTGGGATAGCACTGGAAATGTAAATGAAGAAAATACCTAATTTTTTAAAAAAAGCATCACAGAAAAGTCTCTGTCTTAGGAAAGTAACAATAGGATTGGTCAATTAAGCTGTATTACTCTGGAGTTTGGAGAGGATACTGAAGGTCCTGGGGAACCTATACAGAGGGAAGCAGAAAAGACACAAGAGAACTGGAAAGCAGATGGTGCCTGAGGTTCTCTCAACCCGTCAAGTCCCTTCCAACCTTCCAAATTTAAGCAGGTACTATGAGTGAGTCTGTCTTTTTAGAGTGCTCTTTTGATCAATATCTTTCTTATATCTTCATAGGTCTTTTTGTTAGAATAAAATTCTTAGATTTTGTATCCATTATGCTTAAAGCATTTGTCTCCCCAATTCTGGTCCTACAACATGTGTGCTATGCCCTTTGCCTGCACAGCACTCACAAATGAGGAGTATACTGTCTAGAATGGTTTTCATACCACAGTGGCATAAAATGAATAAATACCTACTGGATAATAAACAAAGATAAATGTACTCCCCCTGTCTTGGTTGCTACTAATGATGAAAAATTACCAATACTACAAATCATCCTACTGATATAAGATGCTACATAAACTGATAGATAAAGCTTTTAACACACAACTGGTTAAAGACTAAAAAATCCAGAAGAGTTACATCTTAGCAACAGTAAAGAAAATAAGAAAGTTGTCAGCATGAATTCATTATTACAGTAATCACCTGTGCAGTGGACCAAGAAGTCATGTTTGAGAAACATATTGGCGAAACAGAGCCAGGTTAGTTTCAGCCTTCCCTGAGGCAATTGTGGAAATTAGAAGAATCTGTCATTTTAAGTCATCTGGTATAGCCCTGCCAAAATGCAATTGTTTTCCTAAGATATCAACTGTGTTGTCTGATTTAGCTTTCAGTAAGCCTCATGGAATCTCTCATTACAGTGAAAAGCCCCATGGTCATCTTAAGTTCAGGTTTTCTCAGTTTTCTGTCTCCAGCTTCACTGTCTAGCTAGACAGTTCACAGAGAAACCCGGTTCATTCTTCAACGTTTAACTCGAAGCCTCCTGTCTTCCCCAGGCTGGCTCTCAGTGCTTTGAAAGGCCTGCTACACCAGCCTATAACAAAAGCATATGAGGGATAAGAATATAGCTCAGTAGGTAAAGTACTTACCTCTAGAGCATAAATTTAATCTCAAAAACTCACTTTAAAAGAAGCTGGTATGGTGACACATACATTTAGTCCCATGACTTGGGGGTTGCTGGCCAGCCAGCCTGACCTATTTGGAGAGTTCCTTGGCTCCATGAAAACAAATAAAAACCAACAGTAATGGATAGTGCCCAAGGTGTGGCATCTGAGGTTCTTCTCTGACCTGCACATGTGCCTGCATACACGTGCACACCACCCCTCCCCATAAACCTCCACACATAGAAGAGCACATAAGAGTGTGCATGCATGAATTTGATACCATCAGTGTTGCTCAGGCAAAGGAGTTCCTGACATACCTCTTTTTCTCTGTAGTGTTGAATTATTCAACTGTTTATACAACAACTCTTCCTGTACATGTACATACAAGCCATAGAACATGCTTGTACTGGAAATAAAACCTAGCAGCTTCTGCTAAAATGTGATAAAATACTACTTTGTGTTTGAGCATACTATAAGGTTCGGTTTTCTATAGTCATTCTCAGTTAATCCTAAAAATCCAGTGCCTTTCTCCACCCATTAAAAACAAACAAATATGCCTCCTCATTGCTTCATCACAGCCTCCAACCCCATCAGGGATCCCCTGCTGTCCCAAAGCCTCTCCTGCCTGGACAGCAAGTAGGCTGAAGGTAGATCCACACTTCATTTTCCTCTTCCAGATATAGTTCCCCTAATCTCATTCCCAGGCCTATAGCAGAAAACTTGCCACAGTTCCCCTTTCTTCTCTAGCCCCATCTTTTATCAATGGGTCACAATAAGTTTCTTCTCCAACCTTGCTTCCTCCAACTCATCCCAGTATCCCAGACTCCAACACCAACAGACATATCCTATGAACAGGCCAGCTGAGCAAGCCAGGGAAGCAGGCAAGCTAACTGAAGACCTTCACCATTCCCTTCTCTCTTCCAGACTCAAACCCCAGTCTCAACCCTATCTCTGTGACAGAACACGTGCTGCAGCCTTCCTTAGCCTTCTGCTCACACCTCCTGTGGATCCCACACACCTCCCCAGCTCTAATATTCTCATTTTCCATTTGTTGCTTTATCTCAGCCCCCAACTCCAGCAAGCATTCTCTGTTAATTCACAGACCACTACTGCTTGGGAAGCAGCATGCTTGTGTGTTTGTGAATCACCGGGTCTGTGCCTGGTGCCTGCAGACGCCAGAGAATAACAATCAATTCCCCTAGAACTGAAGTTACAAATGGTTGTGAGCCACTTTTTGTTCTTCTAGATCCAACCCCCAAGTCTCATCTCCACCCATTCCAAGGAGATGACATACATAAGCAGTTCCTGGTTAAGCCTTCTGCTCACCTCCCTTCTGTGAACCTCTATTCCCATTACTAAGTGTAAGCACCCAATACCCAGAAACACATTTTACCTGCAACCACCAGTAGCCACAACTGTCAGATATAAAGAAAATCCCCTACCAGGTAACACTCAGAAGGACTCATGCTCTTGAAAAATCCAGAAAGGAAACAAAAACCAAGGATCAAACATCTACCCAACAAAGACAAACCCATAAATCATCACCTAGACATATAATCATCCCAATCCAAGATACCTAGATACCAATGTCAAAACACAAGCAATATACCAAGGCAATGTGTCTCCACTAGAGGACAGCTATCCTACCACAGCAGTCCATGAATACTCCAAAATAGCAAAAGTACAAGAAAAAGACCTTAAAACCAATAGATAGGGGTACTCAAGAGGAAACGAATAAATTCTTTAAAGAAATGCATAAAAACTTAAACACTGGAAGGAAATGAATATAACTGTTCAAGGCCTGAAAATAAAAAAAAGAAGCAAACCCAAACTAATAGAATTATGGAAATAAAAAATTTACAAGTGTGAATAGGAAATACTGAGGCATGCTTCACTAAAAGAATATAACAGATGGAAATCAATATGGCAGTTCCTCGGAGTTGAAAATCGATCTACCTCAAGACCCAGCTACACCACTCTTGGGCAAATACCGAAAGGATGCTTCATCCTACCAGAAGGACTCCTGCTCAATTATGTTCGTTGCTGCTTAGTCACAGTAGCCAGAAACTAGAAACAACCTAAATGTCCCTCGAATGGAGAAAGGATGAAGAAACTGTGGTATATTTACACAATAGAGTAGTACTCCGCTGTTAAAATGACATCATGAAATTTGTAGGCAAATGAATGGAACGAGAATGGAGCCTGTCAGAAAGGGAGGGCATCTGATGGAGGGGGAAGGTGGGGAGGAACTGAGAGGTATAGAAGGAGGAGAAACTGTAATTAGGATATTTTGTATAAAAGAAAAGAATCTATTTTCAATAAAAGGAATAAAAATAATAAGAACTAAACCAACCAAACAACAACAATAACACACATTGGCCAGTGGATAAGAGTGCGTAGCTTTTGGAGGATTTGCATTGAATTTCCAGCATCTACATGGTAGCTCACAATCTCTTATGACTCCAGTTCCAGGGTATCCAATGACCTCTCTTGGGCTTCCATGTACTTCTGAATGCACATGGTGTACATAAACTCACACAAGCACACACACACAGAGAGAGAGAGAGAGAGAGAGAGAGAGAGAGAGAGAGAGAGAGAGAGAGAGAAATAGTATATATATTATTATATTTCCCTAGCTTCCTAGTGATACAGACAGAAAGTGACAAAGTCAAGACCAAAGATGTCTTGTGCTTATTCTTAGTGCACATCTCTTCCACTGACCCAACGTCTTCTATTGGTTGTGCAAATAAAAGAAGCACACAGACACCCATGAGTGCTTACTCCACTCTGAGGGCTACTGGATTCCAATGCATGTATTTGAGTGTCCTAACAACATTTTGACATAGGCATCTTCATCATCCTACCTGCCAGAAGACAACACTAAGGCACAGAACCTGAACTCCTGAGCCAAGGTTGCATGGCTAGTTAAGTGACAGAAAGAGCTCTGCCACCCAGAAGATTGTGGGAGAAGCTGTTGGATCTGTTGCTAGGAAAATGCCTAAGCGCGTTTTGGAACGTTCTCTGGCATTTCCAAAACAGTGAGACTTTTCTTCTCTTGTAAATCCTGAGAGTAGACATTGGCATTGGAGATGAGAAATGATGGTGATTCCAAGAAAAGAAGGAAATGCAGTTCTTCCCTTCCCCTCTCTGCTGTGGTGAGGGAACGTGTGGGTGACTTGGCAGCACAAAATGCTTGCAGCAAAACTACCATCTGCTGCCTTGAAGCTGGCTATGTATACTCTTGCTTATTTTAAAAATCAGTGGAGAGAATGCATTGGTTGGGTGAAGCAGACAGTATAGGCCCTTGACATGCATGGAGTAAGTTCCACAGCTCATGGTTTGGAAGGGGACACCTGAGAGGCTCGTAAAGCACCAGTTTGCATTGCACATACTCACTAGCTGCATTTGCACTCACCCTTCTGTGAGGTATTCCTTGTTCTGAGTATGTCTGAAGGTGAGATAAAAGAAAGAGGAGCCAGGGAGAAGTGGCCCAATCGTCAGTGAATCACCTCCTAAAAGCTTCCCAAACCAACCCTTCTTAGTTCTCACAATACCTCCATCATTATTACAAGAATGCCACATACTGATATATTAAAACATGGGCTCATATCTTTCTGCCAAAGCAAGTCAACAAATAAATGCACAGACAAAGACTATGTAAAGAGTGAACGTCTCTAACTGAAAAAGAAAACTCGAGGTTTTGAGCTTGAAAAAAGCTGTTGACTTTACATATATTTTTATGTGTGCATGTGTGAGTGGTCAGGTGGATACATACACATGCATATGTGGAGGCCAGAGGACAATCGCAGCCATTGTTCTCCACATTCTAGTCACCTGATTTTAAAGACAGGGTTCTTCCCCGATTAGGAACTTGACACGTTGGCTAGGCTAGCTGAATGGCCAACGAGCTGAAGGGTCCTTCTGCCTCTACTCCCCTGATACTGGGCTACAATATACACCATCATTCTCCTTTTTTTAACCCTTCAATATTTAAAGCTTATAGAGGTTTTTTTTTTTGAGAATTTTATACATGCATACCCTATGTACACCATTTCTACTTTTCCTTCTCCTTATACCCAACACCTCCCATATTCTTCCTACTCTTTTCTAAAATTGTTACACATAAATACATTATACATACTTCCCTACCCATCCCCCGCGTGTGTGTGTGTGTGTGTGTGTGTGTATGTGTGTGTGTGTGTGTGTGTGTGTGTGTGTGTGTGTGTGTGTGTGATCTCGAGTCCATTTAGCATTGCTCTCACGCACATGTGTTTAGGATTGACCACTTTAGATTGGCTAACTTGAAAGAGGACTGTGGCGGATCCGTTCTTCCTCTTTCAGGAACCATCCCCTTCCTGCTTCATGTATAAGGTAAGCCTTGTAAAACTTCCCCTATCCTATTTAGCACATAAACTGGTGTTATTATTCTGTAGGTCTTATTTTGGGTGCTAGATAACAGGAATGCCCGGCTTTTAAAATGTGATTTCTAGAAGTCAAATTCAGCTCTTCATGTTTGCAAAGAGAGCACTTTACCAACTGAGCTATCTTCCCATCCCCAAAGCTATTAACTTTAGATGTGAGTTATATACCTCCAACACAGAATGCTCAATAAAAATGTGTTGCAGCAGAAAGCCAGGGACATCTATAAATCTGTCTCTGTCTCAGTATGGGGCAGCGGGCAAACATTCTACACTTGAGTTATATCTGCAGCCTTCTCTTTACGTTTGGTTGTTCTTGAGACATGGTCTTCTGAACTTGCCAAAGCTAGTCTTGGAACTCACTTTCTAGTCCTGGTGGATCTTGAACTTTTTAATCTTCCTGTCCTGCCTTCCCTAGAAGCTGTGATTCTAGTCCTTCATCTCCAGATAGGGCTTAATCCTTTCCATGTTCTTGAATTAAGAGATATCCTTGGATATCACAAATTTAAGTCCTAGGAATTCAAAGGGAAAGGGAAGAGTATGTTGATCACAGGAAAGTCCTGCCCTAAATCAGGAAAATGAAGCAAGAGTCTGCCTGCCAGAATCACCATGAAAGGCAGACTCGGCACTTGGGTAGTGGAGGGTGCAGAGAGGGTGCTCCACGCCAGAATCAGGCAGCAAACACTGACAACTTCTCGGAGATGTTGGCAATGGAAGAAAGAGGGGAAACAGAATGGAAACTCCAGGGAGCAGCAGAGATGAAAAGTGATTTTAGGCCACAGGAGACGTGAACACATTTGTAGGCTGAGGAGACAGAGGCAACAAGGAAAAGCAGAGAGAAATGAAAGTCCAAGTTGGCAAACAGGGATAGGACCCAGTGTAGAGGGCTGGGAAAAAGGAACAGCACAGAGAATGAGGGACTCCGTGCCATACTGCCACACACACCATAAACACAGGAATCGCTTCAACATGCTACGTCTTGTGTGGGCTCTTTGTAAGTCTTCTCCCATGTTGGAGAGAAGGCTTTTCTGAGTGAGGCTTTCTGTGATGGGCCAATGTATAGACAACAGCTGATTTGCATACTGCCCAGTCTCCTTTCTGAGAAACAGCTGGAGTCAGTCAAAATGAAATGAAAGGCCATCACACTTTAACAGGAGTAGAAAGGGCCTTGCAACCTTGAACTTGAGCCTATTAGAATAAACAAAACAAATTTGCTTTGATGACTCTTAAAAAAACAATAAATAAAAGTGAGTGAACTAACTCCAACGTGAACAGGATTTGTTTGTTTTGCTTAGCGGCAATCATTTATGCAAATGACCAAGAAGCAATGAGTCCTGGGTATTGCCCAGTGCTTCCGAACTGGAATGCTAAGGCTTTGTGTTCCCTTCTTGTTTAGTTTAGCCGGGGGTTTCATCTTTACATGGGAAGACTTCTGCAACTGATTTCAAAAACCTTTTACCTCTAATTAATGTCATGAAATATGAAAAGTCCAGGTTTTTTAAAATAGAACTTTCCTTCTGCTACTGTATATAGTAATTTTTAATGTGTCAGTGTGCTTCCCAAGTCTTTTATTTTGCTTGTGTGAATATGCATTTGTGGATGCCTGAATTTTTTTCAATTTTTTTAAAAAACTGGACTTTGAATGTTCTTTGGATCTCCTTTTCTCTGCCACAACCGAATGAGTATTCATTCTCTGGATGGTTGTAGCAGTGTATGGTAATAATATCTTGCACTTCAGATTCAAAGGTCTGAGCATCTTAAGTTCATGGCTAGCCTGGGCTACACAGAAAACCCCCGTCTCAACAATCAAAAAATAAAACATAAGTGATATCCTTTATCCCATGATTTAACAACCTTTCACTTATTCAATTAACTCCCCCAACTCACTAAGCCTATAAAATCAGTTTCAGTGTCTGTTTAATAGTTTACAATATAAAAAAATCATATCCACTTAATCAGGGCCCTAACACTGAACATTAATATGATCCCGATTGGCTGATTTTTAACTGCATTTCCTAAAGATATACTATTTTACTAGTACTGACTAAGAAACAGCCAGTAAAATTGTTAGACACTTGATAATATGGAGGACAATTCAGCTATAAAGTTCATTGTCTTCACTGTGATTAGGGGACTATTGAACTATCAGGATTTCAGACCTGCTTCCAGTACCCAGCTCCATGATAGCCCTGCCCACACCATTTGTTCTGTATCAGTCACTGAACTAGACGTCTGCCCACACCCAAACAGCTACAAGTGGTATGTGTCAGCAGCTTGTGATCTTGAGACCCCTTGGGGAAATTTCTCAGTGGGTTGGACTTAGCAATGTCCCAGAAGGCTTTAAAGCCATGGGTGGGATGCTAATTGTGACTATGGTCACAGTGCACAGGTGACTACATTAGGTTGAAAACTGTCAAATTGTCCATTTAAATATGTAAAGTTGGTTGTATATTAATTATGCTTCAATAAAAAAGTTGAAGAAATTCTGATTTGGAAGCAGAGAAATTCTGATTCCACCTGTCCCATGTGGGCTTCCAGGTAGTTTTAATGGGACGCTGAGACCCATTGATCTACTATGCAGGATTTCCAAATGTGAACTGATAGATTGATGGACTCGATATAAAATTGACAATTAAATATTTTAAAATAAGTGATTTTTTTTTTACTGTTTTTAAGGATATCAACTATCCTTTTTAAAACGCTGTTAAGAAAAGCAACTTAGAGGATTGATTTAGATAATTATCTAATAGTTCATTATTCCAGTTTATCTTAGTCAGGGTTTCTATTCCTGCACAAACATCATGACCAAGAAGCAAGTTGGGGAGGAAAGGGTTTATTCGGCTTACACTGCTTGAATTCCAGTCCTGGCTTCCTTTGGTGATGAAGAAGCAGAAGCTGATGCAGAGGTCATGGAGGGATGTTATTTACTGGCTTGCTTTTCCTGACTTGTTCAGCTTGTTTTTTCATAGAATCCAAGACTACCAGCCCAGAGATGGTTCCACCCACAAGGGCCCTCCCCGCTTGATCACTAATTGAAAAAATACCTTACAGCTGGATCTCATGGAGCCATATCTTCACCTGAAACTCCTTTCTCTGTGATAACTCCAGCCTGTGTCAAGTTGACACAAAACCAGCCAAGGAATCTTTCAGATGCAGTGCTAGATGTGTTAGATGCAGTGAGCCAGTACATAGATCATGCATATGAATGTGAGTGGCACTTCTTAAGATCCTGTAACTCTCCTAAGGGGACTTAGACTAGATTAAATAAGCCATTGTTTAAATATTGATATGTGTAGAAAAAAACTAAACACAGAAATTGTAAAAATGAAATTGTAAAAACACACCTGCTATGACCACACTGCTTCATCTCTGATTCTCAGAGAGCTCTATTTCAATCCAAGAGCTGTTTGCTCCGTTTGCCAAATCTCTGAGTTGGGTCTAGGCTTTTAAGCAAGAATGTGGGAAACGCTGTCCCAGAAAATTGGAAGCTTCCTGCCAGGGGCACCATCTCAGTCTCCTGACAGGTGAGGCTCTGTGCCAGTGTCTTCATCTGAAGAAAGAAAACAGCGTCGTATCCACAATAAAACAGCCAGGCCTTCTTATTAGAGAAAATTAATATTCAATATCAGCTTGCATGTCTCAACTCTGTTATTAATAAGAAGCCCTGACTATAATTGGTATTGGCACAGAATACAGTTTTGGAGCTTCACCCAGCTGGAAAATGATCATGGAGTACGGGGCTTCGTTCCACACAGTCTCACAGAGGGATTAGAAGAATAAAAAGAAGCCAACAGGCTTTGGGGAGAATTGTTCTTCCTGAGTTCTGAAATGGCCATGTGGGGAGCAGGGGCAGAGTTGTGGCTGTCACTGGCATGGTTCTCCTCACTTCCTGGCTGCCTCACCTCCACGGGGCACTGCAAATTGAAATTTCATGATGTAGCACTTTGGAGTTGGGGAACAAGAGGCGTACCTGATCCGAATTTGCTGCTGGCAGTGAGACAAGACATAAAACACACCCGGGAGGAGGACGCTGTCATGGAGCCACAGACCACACACAAAACAAGGTCTTCCCACTGTAGCTGGAGACCAGGCAAGTTAGGGTTGATGTGTGCAGAGAATGGAGAGAAATGTCACCTGCTGAAGGCATTGTTTCCTGACTGCCCGCCACCACCACTGCCCCAACCAAAAGAAGACAGAGCTGCCTGCACACCTGAAGTGATAAATGGGACTGAAATGGAGATGAACTATTTCATATTCCTAACAGGAAAAAAAAGCAAGACCACCTACTAATGACCAATGTATTGTACGGTTCTCTACCACAGCTTGTGATGTGCACTGTAAGCAGGCCTCTCTTCTCCAGACCTGCATCCTCTCCAGTATCTTCCTTACCCCCATTGCTTTCTCTGCAATTTCTTTAGACTCTTGCCCAAGTCACTGTTGATATCATTTTTAGGTTATCCCAGCAGCAAAGTACCTGGTCTGTGGATGGCCTGGTCCATCCTCAGCCAAGTGCCCAGATTAGGAGTCTAGGAGCCCCATGTTCTGTGTGGTCCGGGGGCGTTGTTTGGGAAGACAGGGGAATATATCAGCTTACACAGCCTCACCCATGCACTTTGCTTTATTAGCGTGAAAAACACTTTACAAGTGACCTGCCACAGGCTCTCATTTTGATAGTGAGAAATTCAACTTTTACAAAATTTCTCAGGCAAAATAAAACCCTCAAACCCTGCAGGACTTGTGAACACCAGGCTATGTTTGCCTTAAGTTACCTGATAAAATAATGTCCATAAGTCATAAAAGGAACCCATATTGTAATACTAGTCATGTCATAATTTCTACTTCTATCGCCTGATCTTTAAACAAAAATTACATCCTGCAGTTTATAACAGTTTTCAAAGGCTGTATTTGAACAATTGATGTCCCTTTAAGTCAACCCAGGTATGTGCTTCCTCTTTGAAGTATCTAGTTTTTGTTTTGTTTTGGCTTGGTTTTTTGTTTTGTTTTGTTTTTTGTTTTTTGTTTTTGCTTTTCGAGACAGAGTTTCTCTGTATAGCTCTGGCTGTCCTGGAACTCACTCTGTAGACCAGGCTGGCCTCGAACTCAGAAATCCACCTGCCTTTTCCTCCCAAATGCTGGGATTAATGGTATGCGCCACCACTGCCTGAACTCTAGTTTATTTTAAAATCATTACAAAATCATAAAAGACAAACATCACAACATGATGGACCCCAATGAAACTCTGAGCCCCATAGTCCTGAGGTAGCATGCTCTCAAATCAACATGCTCATATGCTAACTGCATAGACCTGGGGGTCCTAATGAATAAATATTCAAATACAGAAAGAAAGTTACAAGGAACATAAATAGACCTGCAAGAAGTTTTGTTTTGTCTGCTTCTTTCCCCCAGAATACAATTCTAGTTACTCTGACTGTATTTCTTTTTCTTTCTTTCTTAACAGATGCATGCTGTTATAATGATGTCAGTACAAATCGACACTCATCTTCCAAAACTTTCAACCATGTGAGCCTCTTCCTGTGGAGACCACGAGATAATGTCCTTGGGGAAGAGAAGGTGAAACAGGAAGCAGCCTTTTAAGATTTAATAGGCTTCTGGGAGAGTGTGCAGGGGTTAGCAGTCCTGGCTGTCCCTGAAACTCCCTGGGGCTTGGGTCCCGTTCCCAGTGACTTAACTGGTTTAGGTAGTGACGAGACCTTGATCGGTTTTTAAGGCTCATTCTGATCTATTACAGCTAATACTCTCCCTGAGGTAAACTTTTCTTCAACAGAGTACTAAGAACTCTGTAACAAGCAGAGTAATCCAAAAACAAATCAAGCCATCTGAGGGGCAGATTTCTCTTACAAGTGTGTAGGGAGGGCTGCCTGCCTGAACCCCCATCCCAGGATGTTGAAAAGTGGGGGCCCACAGCAGCTGATGAAGATCTTTGAAACTGCTTATTTCTTTTTTGTTCTTTTTTTTTTTTTTTTTTTTTTTTTTTTTTTTGGTTTTTCGAGACAGGGTTTCTCTGCATAGCTCCAGCTGTCCTGGAACTCACTCGTAGACCAGGATGGCCTCGAACTCAGAAATCTGCCTGCCTCTGCCTCCCGAGTGCTGGGATTAAAGGCATGTACCACCACTGCCCGGCTGAAACTGCTTATTTCTTATACACCACTTTTATCCCAGATCAGCATTTGGCATAAAGTAAAACAAAGGAAAAAGCCTTGTTCATCTGCACATAAAATTTTTCTACATTTAACATTAGTCTATTTTAACAACAGCTTTTCTTCTACAATGAAGTGAATTAATATATCCAAAATTTTATACTCACAATTTTTCACTACCTCATTCCCCTCTCCCCAGGGGGGGAAAAAAAACTGTTGGAAAATAGTCGGTACTTTCTTCAATTCATAAAAATACTTGTCATAGATGTTCTGTGAATGTCACCAGCACACCATTATCTGTAACTAACTTGCCAATTATTAGTTTTCCTTTTCTCTTTCCCATAAGCCCCAGTGTGTAACTATACTCTAATTTTTCTGGAAGATTAATTTTTGACCTATCCAAGGAAAATCTTTTAGAAGTAGTATATAGGATGTCTTGGGGGTGGGTAGGGTCTTACTCTTAGGCCAGGCTTCTTTCAAACTTGGGATCTTCCTGCCTCAGCTTGCAGAGTGCTAGGATTACATATATGCACTGCCATACCACACTGCCCCACCCTGGAAGTTCAGACAAGGGAAATGTTCTCTACCTTCTAACTGCACTACAAATTTCCAGGTTTCAATTTCTAATGTCAAAGACAAAAGACACCATTGGAGTTTTACTAACTACAAATAATTATTTGCTAGATTGTTCTATTTTACCAAAAGTGACCAGACTGAACTCTCACAGAAAATGTAGGTAACTTGCCTAACCCAGTATTTAGATCAGATAAAAAATTCCATGAGAGCACTATAGACAACTACCTGCTCCTTACAAATCCTAACCATTGCAGCCTTCAAACCAAAGCTCAACACACTCCTCCTCCAGGATACCTTCCCTGAATCATTACCTTGGAGCCACTCACTTTTATTCTTCCTGTTCTCTCATCCCTCAATGGTGTAGATTCAGCCAGAATTTAGTTTTAAAATACCCTTTGTACCTCTCATTGGTACCAGTAATGTAGAAACACAGAGGACCGGCAACCAATGAAGGTCAATAAGAACTTATTAAACACTTAGACCACCTTGGGTTTCTTACTTATTTTTGGGGGGTGCTGGGAATTGGACCTACAGCCAGGCATCAAGGTAGGTCACTGAGCCTTAAGCCTCAGCCCAAATATTTATGACACCAAGTTATCTGGCTAATATACATTTCCCGGGGTGTTGCATTGTCCCCAGTCTTTGTGCCTTCTTCAGCTTGTCTGTGCTTCCTTCCACACAGTTCCCATAATTGCTTACTTAGTGCAAAGTCACTTCACCACTGACATAGTGGCTCTCAACACTACCAGCTGCCTCTAGCACATGACTCCAGCCGTATGCCCACCATAGTAGGAGCTGTTGAAGCTCCATACCTAGTCCAACATGGCTGTTATGAAGACTGGCTCCTTGAGACACTTCTACATCCTAAAGTAATACCATCTGTGGAGTATAGGACTGGATTCTATGACTACCAATAAGCTTGGGAACAACAGCTTAGCAACACAGCTTAAGACCCAATGGAAGGGACTAGGCTAAAGTACTTATCACTCAGGCATAAGAACTTGAATTCTCCATTGATCTCATTTTCCCCCTGTGGTATATCTTATTGCTGCAAACTGGAGCAGGGGGAGCAGAAATATTATTAAATGACTCCATAAAACATCAAACACAGAACCATCAGGTCTGTGCCCGCTGAGCTGAACAATGGGCAAGGCAGAAAAAAAGTCCGGTAAAAAGAAATAATAACTACTTCTTAGTTAAAGTGGTTGCCCTACATCCTAATTTGTTCCCATAAAAGATTAGAGGGCTCTGTGGCTTGGCTGCAGTTCCTCCTGTGTGGTTTCTTTTTATTTACCTAGATTTTTTTTCTTTTAGCAGTGGCTCTCTCCAGCTGCACCAACATTTTCTTCTGAGAGATGCCACAAACTTTTCAGAAACAATTTTGTTGTCTACACTCCAGAAAAATGACTCTTCTGCAAAACAATGGAGCCAGCTGCCATCTCTTGCTGTCATCAGGACCAAGATGATTCATCTCTATCCAGCAGGAATATCACTAAAGGAGGTTTGAACACTATCCTTGCTTCATAAGATTGCAGAAAAAAGCTAACACGTTTCTTTCATGATGCCAATGCCTGTTTTAAGCAATACTTAACAGATGTTTGGGGACATTCTCATAATGTTGACATTGTTGACAATGCTAGACAGAATTGCCTTATGGGAAGCAAACACTAAATCCTAGGCATGTGGCAAAGAACCTGCTTTACTGGAACTCTGCTCTGTCATCATTTCTGAGATGAGAGAGATGTTTCTATGGCAACAGGCCACATCTGCTGGCAGAAGGCAGAGTTTAGGGGACTTCCTTTTTCTTTCATTTTATGTCTAATTACGTATTACTTTGAGAAAGAAATAATAAAATTCTTCCTTAATTAGGCACATAAACACCCGCAAGAAACATGTTGGATTTTTATACTATGGTCCCGAGATGTGAATGTCCTTGTCCATGTCCTTAAAGGCACAGGACTCCTTTCAGCAAAGCAGATTAAAGGTGATAAAAAGGGAAGAAAACTTCATGAAGTCTCATTGTCTATAGAATAGTGCACACATCACATTACCATTCACAACAACAACAGTTCTATAATTTCAGTAACTGAGGTAAGCACTCTAGCATTCAACTGATATTTCATGTCTTAATCACCTATAGAATATTTTGACTGGCTCAAAACTCAATCTCCAGACCTCTAGGGATTACACACCACACGTGTCCCTTCCTTCTTTCACAAGTCAGAAAGGATGCTGATGTGCCTAGCTTTTACAACAGCAACAGGTGATAAAACCTCACTGGCATCTTGCGGCCTTTAAGCTGCAGTGATTTTCCAACAAATTAGCAATACTGTCCAATTCCAACACACAGACTCCCAGCTTTTTGAATTGAAGGTTTCTTTAGGTAACACTGCCCCAATGGGATCCACAGTCATTATTTGATCTGAGGAGTGAAAGCCCTGTCCTTCAGAAACTACTCTGCTTTAAGAGCTTGCCAGAAATACACCTGTGACACTACATTTGATATATGCCTCACAGTGTCTGGGGTTGACATCGCCTATTTCCTTAAGAGTCATGGCTGCCATAAATATACCCTTCAGCCTTCCCTCCAGTTCAAGGTCAGTGCACAGAACATGCTGACGTGTTTCTGAAGCAGAGATTCTCTCACCAGACAAACGATCTCTGTGCTTCTATGAGGCACACAGTATCAAAGCATATCTTGAGAAGAAAGACAAACCCACACACGGGATACATGCAGATGAGTGTCTCAGGGGACCTGGTGACTGCTGAAGTCCTTGGCAAATGGCTTAACAGATGAGACAACTGGTGGCTCTACCTTCTGAGCTGCCCCGACCACAGCCTCACCATACATTGACTAGGAAGGGAGATTTTTAACTGTTTCTTTTTTCTTTTTCTTTTTTTTCTTTTTTTTTTTAGTTTGTTTGTTTGTTTGTTTGTTTGTTTGTTTGTTTTTGTTTTTTGAGACAGGGTTTCTATGTATAGCCCTGGCTGTCCTGGAACTCACTTTGTAGACCAGGCTGGCCTCGAACTCAGAAATCCACCTGCCTCTGCCTCCCAAGTGCCCGTCAGTGTTTAAAGGCGTGTGCCACCAGTACCCGTCGTGTTTCTTTTTTCATGTACTGTGTGTGTGTGTGTGTGTGTGTGTGTGTTATGAGTTCACTCATGTGCAACACTGTGGACCACCGAAACACTTAGAAAACATATCGTCAGAGCTCAGCACATGGCTCAGTGGATTAGAGAACTTGCTATGTAAGAATAAGGACCCAAGTTTGAATCTCCAGCACCCACATGAAAAAACAGGGTATGACCATGTGTCTGAGGGACGGGGCAGAGATCAGACACAGATGGGTCCTGGGAATTTGCCGGGTATAAGCCCAACCAAAACCATCAAGATTTTGCTCAGTGAGAGACGCTTTTTCAAAGAAATAAGGGACACAGCAATAGAGGGAGACACCCAGTATTCTTTTCCGGCCTCTCTGTGAATACAGAGAGGTATGTGCATCCACATATACAGGTGCCCATATATTTATACTACACACACCACATATGCATACATGTACGTATATACACACAAGGAAATATATAACCATTCTTTTTTTGTCATGCTGTTTTTAATTCCTTTGAAGATTAATATTTAATGTAGCTGATTTAAAAGTGTTTAATATAGTTTCTACACAGAAATATAGCATATAAGGTTTTTCTCTGGCTTACTTTCCAGAGTGGAAATTTATTTCAGCATCAGTAAAGAAGCCTGTGACTATTCAACAAGTTCAAGACTGTGGAATAAAAGTGAGGTCCAATAAATTCATAGCAAGCACAGATCATGGGGGAGATTTCTACTTCAAATTTGCAAACTTTGAGAGTTTTGCCCACTCTAGAACCTCGGAAGACATCTGACCGTCTTTTTGATAATGAGAGACACTAACAAGATATATGCAGACTTAATTAGTTTGGCCCTCACATTGAAGCTGTCTGCTCTGCTCAGTGTTTACCCAGTGGATGCCTTCCCAGCCCTTTCCGAGGCCTTGCTTCATCCTTTCTTTTAAGAACTTCCCTCAACCTGTGAGTCTTCTTCAAAGACAGTGTTAGTGATCTTGCCCCTGCAACACACTTCTCTTCTGCCAATTCTTCCTTCTCTCCCCCCCCCCCCACCTCCCCCCTCCCCCCTTCCCCCCCCCCCCCGGGGGGAACCAGGGAGCCTCAGACAGTTTATCTCCAGATAATCTCCAATTAGCTTCTTCTCCTTCTCCTGCCAGGCTCACTCTCACAACTTCCTCTTGCAAATCCACCTCCTCCTAACATACTTCTCCCATCTCCAGGAGGATACAGGAGTTAAACTGTCTGTCTTTCTGCTTTACTGTTTTCCTGTTTACCTACTGGCTAGACATAAAACTTTTTAATGCCCTGAGAAAATAAAAGTTGCATTTTCTCGCCTGACCTTGGTGAGCAGTCAATTCGTCTTTTTGTCTTTTCCTTTTTACTGCTGTTTTGTTGTGTTTTTTATTATTGTTAAATGTTTTTAACTTTAAAAAATTTTTTTTTCATTTTTAAAATTATTTTTTGATTATAATATAATTATTCCATTTATCCCCTCCCTTTCCTCTCCTCAGTCTCTTTACTATACTTCTTGTTACCTTTCAAATTCATGGTCATGGCCTCTTCTTTCATTAGTTGTTGTCACATACATACATAATACATACATACATATACATGCATATACATACACACATACATTCCTAAACACATAAACAGAGCTCTGCTCAGTCTGTATGATGTATGTATGTTTTCAGGGCTGACCATTTGATAGTAAGTAACTAGTTGATGATCTCTTCCCTGTGAAGGACTATTTCTCCTGCTCTCCATCCATATTCCCTAATTAGCCATCCTTCTTTGTCTAAAGATGAATCTTGTCTGTACTCAGGTGTTTGTGTGTGTGTGTGTGTGTGTGAGAGAGAGAGAGAGAGAGAGAGAGAGAGAGAGAGAGAGAGAGAGAGAGAGAGAAGGGAAGGGAAAGAGGGAGAGAGACAGAGAGAAAGAGACAGAGAAACCGAGAAAGAGAAACAGACACACAAAGAAAAGAGGAAGAAAACCTTCATCTCTCTAAGGTTAGCATCTCTATGACACAGTAAAGTCACACTGATATAAATAAGAAAGGCATGTCAACTAAAATTGAAAACTACAGCCAGGCAGTGGAAGAAATTGAAAGACTCAACTCTGTTCTCTATCATACCCCAACATAGCACATAATGAAAAATCACTGCACATGGCCAGTTAGGAAGAATTTGTTATGTTTATATACAAGTTTAACATTATAATAGAGGTTTGAGAAAGGAGATAATATATGTACAATGTAGTCATAAGCAATATAAAATAATAATAACCATGTGTTACATGAAACGAAATAGACTGAAATTATAAGAAATTACTTGAGGTGTGTATTTGCAAGCTCTGACTTAATTCCCAAGCTTAACTTTTTTATACAAATATTGCCTATGATGTCACATGTTACTTGCAAATACTTATGTCTCTTATAATTCTATATTTAACTATATATAGTTGTTCCAGAGCATAGACTGCTGCAATTTAATTTAAAATATACAAGCTGAATTTATAAGGTTGAAAATAAATTGCTGTTAACCTTTCTGATAGACTTTTGAATGGTATAAGCAAAACCTTTATCAACCAACAGCAAAAACCGTGCTGAAAGGTTTCATTCAGTGAGAATGTCTGTCTACATCACTGTGCTAGAAGCCAGGAAAGACCCCAGAAGTAGACATGCCATCATCTGTCCCACTGAAGTTTCAAATTCTACACTGTTTTTATAATGATTAAGTTATTAAAGAAAGTATATGTGGCCAGGCAGTAGTGGTCCACACCTTTAATCCCAGTACTTGGAAGGCAGAGGCAGGCGGATTTCTGAGTTCCAGGCCAACCTGGTCTACACAGTGAGTTCCAGGACAGCCAGAGCTACACAGAGAAACCCTGTCTCGAAAAACAAACAAACAAACAAACAAACAAAAGAAAGTATATGTGTATAGTCATGAGAAAAGTACACCCATTAGAAAACAGGCCTTCTATGGTGGGAAATATCATGGAAACCTCTAAGCTATCAGTTCTCTAGAGGAGAACTCAGTTCCAGGATATGAGTGCATTGTTTCAGGAAGTAGGTGTTTCGGTCATCACTGGTGTAGTCATCTTATTAATAAGTCGCCTTAGGAAACCATCAGAACCCAGGCACAGACACAGTGTGCGCTCAGTTCTGTCTTACCCAGAAGAGGGAGGTACCACCTGGACTTCAGAGAACTAAAGCTCTACTCCCAGAAAACTCAATAGAGTAGTAACCACTGACAGGAAACTATTGTTCTTCAATTGTGCTGTTTTTCTGACCAATTGAAATCTATTATGAAATCTTAGACATTTTACAAACTCTTCTGGCCTGCTCTTAGGAGAATAATGCCATACTTAACCATACCTGCTTGATCAGCAAGCAAAGATGACCAACAGAATTGGTGACAGGTCCTTCTGTAGAGACAGAGGTATCCTTTACGACATGCCATAAAGTATGGTCGAGTAGGAAAGACCCTGAAAATGGTGCCTTCCACATGACATCATCTGAATCTCACTTCCTCCAGCAGCTTCATCCCAATGCTAAGATTAGAATCAGTTTCTTCTTTCTCTGAGAGGCTCCCTGAGCTATATAATACAAGCCAGGAGCCTTCAGATTCCATATTCTGCTCCCAAATAAATGCCTTTAACACATTACATCGTGATTTAGTGTGAAATGCTGTGTTATCAAGGTGTATTGGTTAACTTTTCTTATCACTGCAACTGGAAAACTGACAAGGAGCTACCTAAGAAGTGACAGATTTATTTTGTCTCATAATTTGAGAGAAGACAATCCATTGTCATGGAGAAGACACGCTGCCAGGAGGCTACACGGTAGCAGCGGCCACACAGATGACTGAAAGTGAGGATAAGCTATAAGTTTCAAAGTCTGCCCCTAGTGACCCACTTTCTCAGATTCTTAAGGCTTCCAAGACCTTCCCCAACATTGTCTGGCAACCTGGTGTTCAAGTGCACGCACCTATGAGAAACACTATACAGTCAGAGTGGTAACACATGACTAGATAATATTTATTCAGTTCTCAATGTCAACAAGCACTTACATCATTTCATAAATACATTTGGGAGTTAAGATGCTCACTTTTGCACATTAAAAGTTGAGGCTCAGAAAAATTATTCTGTATAAGGGCACCAACCGAGTATCTGAACCGAGGTACCACTAGGTCTGTATTTCAAACTCCTCTGTGAATGTGATATCTTTCAAACACACTGAAAAGCAGAGAGTATAAACCTAGTTCTGATACACAATCCTTAACTGAAAGCACAAAGATCCTTCCTGATGTAAGAATACATTACAAAGAGAAATGAAGTTTTTCAGTCCAAATGAAAAGGCAGTTGTGATGTGAAGAAAGGAGACTCTGCATTACCTCAGAGAAAGCACTACCAAGGACAGTACTGGTCCTGAGAAGGTACTTAACAAAGCATCAGGGAACATACCATTCTCCTATCCAGAAGTCTAACAGGAATCAGAAATGACCATCTGAACAAAAACATGACCTTCAAGTAAGGAGCAATTCAGGCAGCCATGCTCTGTGGTGAAAGAGCTTCCCTATCCATCTGCCCCCAACTCCTGTTACTTTAGCTGCAGCAAGGTGGTCCTCTCATTTCAACATGTGCCTCATTCCCAACCATAGCCCCAGTAGGGAAGAAAATATCACTGGGCCAGGCTGAGCACAGGAAGAAAATATATCATACTATGAGCATAAAAAGGCAGGATAATAGAGTGGAAGACGAGGGCTATCTTTGGGGAGGAGGGCTGTGATATAGTAGGGAAGAAGGCATCAACTGTAGAGCTAATACTGTTTCTCAGGATGAGTAGAAAGTATAATGATGCAATGGATAAAATTATTAAATACATAACATGAAAGGTAGTTAGCTAATGGGGAATAGATTGACAGGAATACAGAGAAGTGCATAAGTGAAAACCTTAGGAATAATAAGGTAAGAAAGAAAGGTAGGAAAAAAGAGAAAATGATGAGAGAGGGATTCAGGGTAGGATTCAAAGTGGAAGGAAGGAGGTTTAAGCCACTGCACAGCTCTCAGCAGAGATCTTTTAATAGAGCCACAGAGTCAGCGCAGTCAGAAGGAAGATTTGCCCACAAAATGAAAATTATTCTCTGGGAGTGAGGTCCATGCTTATCATGACATCATGTAGGAGGGCGAGTCAGCAAGAGTCCTGGTGTAAATTCAAGGCTGATCTGAGCTACACGGTGAGTTCCAGGTCATCCTGGGCAACTTAGCCAAAATGTCAAAATGTCAGGCGGCAACTAGTAAGAGGGACACATGCTCCACTATGTTCATAGCAGCCTTATTTATAATAGCCAGAAGCTGGAAAGAACCCAGATGCTCCTCAACAGAGGAATGGATACAAAAAATGTGGTACATTTACACAATGGAGTACTACTCAGCTATTAATAAGAATGAATTTATGAAATTCCAAGGCAAATGGTTGGACTTGGAGGGCATCATCCTGAGTGAGGTAACCCAATCACAAAGGAACTCTCACAATATGTACTCACTGATAAGTGGATATTAGCCCAGAAACTTAGGATACCCAAGATATAAGATACAATTTGCCAAACGCATGAAACTCAAGAAGAACGAAGACCAAAGTGTGGACACTTTGCCCCTGCTTAGAATTGGGAACAAAACACCCATGGAAGGAGTTACAGAGACAAAGTTTGGAGCTGAGACAAAAGGATGGACCATCTAGAGACTGCCATATCCAGGCATCCATCCCATAATCAGCCTCCAAATGCTGATACCATTGCATACACTAGCAAGATTTTGCTGAAAGGACCCTGATATAGCTGTCTCTTGTGAGACTATGCCGGGGCCTGGCAAACACATAAGTGAATGCTCACAGTCAGCTATTGGATGGATCACAGGGCCCCCAATGGAGGAGCTGGAGAAAGTACCCAAGGAGCTAAAGGGATCTGCAACCCTATAGGTGGAACAACAATATGAACTAACCAGTACCCCGGAGCTCTTGACTCTAGCTGCATATGTATCAAAAGATGGCCTAGTCGGCCATCACTGAAAAGAGAGGCCCATTGGACATGCAAACTTTATATGCCCCAGTACAGAGGAATGCCAGGGCCAAACAGTGGGAGTGGCTGGGTATGGGAGTAGGGGGGGAGGGGAGGGTATGGGGGACTTTTGGGATAGCATTGGAAATGTAAATGAGGAAAATACCTAATAAAAAAATGTCAGGCGGCTAAATTATGAGAGAATGATGGATCAAGAGTAAAAGATAACTCCAAATGTGGCAGGAGGCTTGCTTTCCATGAGAGTTCTGGCAAGCCAGGGAAGCAGTTTGGTTGACAGAGCCCCTAAACCAAAGCAAGTGGCCGCATAATTATTCCAGGTAACTGATTCGGCACAGTGAGATCAGAACCTTATGTCTGTGGCTTCCTCGCTAAATCTTATTACCTGCCATGGCCCACTTAAGCAGAATGGGTCACTTTTCTCCCACTCAGGGTCCTCACGAGAACAGAAGTGAGGCTCTCAGAGGCTACTGCTGGCAGGAGAGGAAGCCACTTTCCCTCATCAAGCAAGATCTGAAAGTTAAACAGTCCTCGGGAAGCTCAAGAATTGGAGACTATTATTCACATCACAGAGAAGATGTCCTTTCTTTGAGAGATTATCTTAGAGTTTTGCCCCACTGAAGATGGTGACAGATTCCACATCTAAATCTACTCTTGTCAGGACTTCATGCTCGTATGCTTCTTTCTCCCATCTAAGCCTACATCAGAAAGCCCACAGGTGCCCGGGACAGTTTTTCTGCCTGTCTATGTCACCCATGCGGCTTTTAGCTCAACACCCATTCCTGCACTTAAACATGAAGAAGCTTCCTCCAAGTCCTCAGTCCCAGATTTAGCCGGGAGTTGACTGACTGGTGAAGGACATCGGGTTTCCTACCAGGAAGGGTAATGGTGAGGGGGAAGGAGTTAGCCCAAAATCACCTCTCAAACTTCCCATAGCCTTCTGTAGAAAATGATCTAATGTTAGCCTTGCTGAGCAGTAACCTGGGATACTGCAAAAAAACTGTGCTATAGGTTCTGAGAAGCCCTTCAAGGAAAGCAGTTAGAGTGACTTCAGGGGACACTTCAGATGGAAATTACAAAGTCAAATAATTCCTTGAGTAAAGTAGTATGTCACCTGTCAGGAAAAGAACTAAGATGTGGAAGAAGAAAGGAGCCATTTATATGGTAGGTTTAAGCAAATCGTCTTCAAACCCCATAGCTTTTTCAGTTGGACTTGAACTGTTGCTATTGATTCTAAAAGTTGAATAACGGTACTGTTATCTTTTGCTAGCATACATAGCGGACCAAGTTGCCTGAGTCAATAGTCATTTCAGGGAAACTGAGAAGTGACTTGTTCCTACATGGAAATATCAGAGAGGGAACATGCTGGAAATTGATTTTTAATTCACTTTTTTAATCCTCAAAATGATTATTATTAATATTATTTTTTTTTTTGGTTTTTCGAGACAGGATTTCTCTGTGTAGCCCTGGCTATCCTGGAACTCGCTTTGTAGACCAGACTGGCCTCGAACTCAGAAATCCGCCTGCCTCTGCCTCCCCAAGTGCTAGGATCAAAGGCGTGCGCCACCACACCAGGCTCTTAAAATTATATATTATCATTGAACAGCAATAGGTTGATAAATTTAGGTATGTATTGCACAAGTATGTTACTTCTATTTCATCTGCAGTCTATCACAATTAGATTTATACACTTCCAAGAGAAGAGGGCTACAGAGAAATACTGAGCATGAATCTTTGGTCTGCTCTTTTAAGGACAATGTGGAGCTCGTGCCTGGATGGCACAATCATCCATAATGATTGCTGTAGGAGGGTACAGCCTGATGAACTAGACCCTCCCAGTGTCATGGAACATTTTTACAGACATGTTCATTTGAGCAAATTTCTGGGGTGAGGTGTCATCATTTTCATTAGCTTCTAGAAATATCCATGATCCCAAAGGTTAAGAGTTTTTGCAATAGAACATTAGTAACATGTGAAGAAAATAGGGCATTTGTGGAATAGAGTAAGTCAGAGAAGCGAATCTGTTCAGATAGTTTCTTTTAACTGAGGCTAGGCAGGTAACTGAGATGGTACAATGCTTTGGCATGGTCCCCAGAATCTATATAGAAAGCTGGGTATAGGGGTACATGCTATGGTAATCCCAGAGCTGGGAAGGCTGAAACAGGCAGATCTTGGGGCTCACTGGCCAGCCAGGGTATTTCAATCAGTGAATTTAAGTCCCAACAAAAAACCCTGTCTCAAAAACCAGGTAGTGTGTCCCTAAGGAGGAATAATCCTCTGATCACACTCGTGCACCTGTGTACCCACGATAATTTCCTTTTTTACCGATATTTACTTCGTTTATATTTCTAACTGCATTGCTAATGGTTTTTCTCTTTAAACAGAGACTAAAACACATACATAATTCTAAACCTCCGTCACCCAGACAGAAAGTGGGAAGGAGGGAAATTATGAATGAATCTGAGCCTGGGAGAAGTGACCATATATACTGTGTTAAGTTGGTGTACTTTATATGTTGGCTGGAGAAAGCCTTGCTAGCTGGGCGTTGGTGGCGCACACCTTTAGTCCCAGCACTCGGAAGGCAGAGGCAGGCAGATTTCTGAGTTTGAGGCCAGCCTGGTCTACAAAGTGAGTTCCAGGACAGCCAGGGCTATACAGAGAAACCCTGTCTCAAAAAATCAAAAAACAAAAAACAAAGAGAGAGAGAGAGAGAATAAGAGAGAGAGAGAGAGAAAGCCTTGGGACTCAAACTTAACATTATGCCTCTCCCCTGCACTCTCGATGTTAGTCAAAGTTCAGACATGTACCTCTGGAAGGTGGTTGCCTAAGTAATTGTCTTTGACTTATGGTTCTGACACGTAATTTAGTTATCAACGGTTCATCTAATATATACAAATCCAATGTTATAGGATAACATACAAATTAGGAGCCATCCAGATAACAGCATTGTCCTGCTGGTGTGTGGCTCAGCTAATTATATTGGCAAGCCCTGTGTCATTCTCATTGCCACAGGGGTTTAAATAAACAGGTAAGGCTGTACCCCAGTTCATGGCTAGCATAAGTGAGTGAAGAGCAGGCTACCATAGGGAGAGGTGCGCTGGATCAAGAACGCCCAGACTGTCCTTCCACCGTGTTAGGAAAGCAGAGCTCTCGTACTGCTGCTTTGCTTTAGGGTCTATAGCAGCTGACATTTTAAAATTAGGAACCACAGAAGGATGACATTTAATGCATCAATTATTTTAAAGAGTGACTTTGAATGTCTAAGGGAATATAGCATCTCTAAAGCAGGGCTTATGATGCCTGTGTGACTAAGAAGACAGGACCATCTCTGTGACTATGACTACACTTCTAATCACTGTGAGCAGCAACGATAACATTGCTGTCCATCTGATAAGCTCTTGTGATAGTGCACAGTTTTGCTCCCAACGTCTACCATGGAGAGTTATTATGGAGATAAGGGGATACATGTTCATATTTGGTATGCTCTGGACACAAGGCTTGAACACAGGGTTTGAAACTTTCATCCATTTTCTGTATAGAATAGTTATTTAGCCACATGGCCTTATAGTTCAGAAGCATTTGAATGCATGCTGTCCATCAGTAAACTCAACTTCATTCCGGCCAGATGAAGTCTGTACCTCTTTTCTTTCTCCGAGAAGAAGCAGTATTTGGGGTGGAGCTGAAGCTCACCCATCTCAATTAGAAGGACTAAGATGAGATAGGTAGCCAGCTTTGTTGAATAGAGGAGGTCCTGTCATTTTCCATGATACTTTCATGACAATGGCTAATCACAAGTAAGTACTACACCTTTCCCCTTAGCAGATTTACACCCCCTGCCATATAATCTAAACAAAGAGCACACTAGTTTATTTTGTTAAGCAAGAAAAGCATGTAATTATTGTTCTGTCCCAAAATAAATGTTTTTGTATTATTTGTTATATTCTGAATATCTCAGACCTTACCTCAAAGCCCATAAGTATTCGAGGAGGGTCAAAAACGATTCAAACATGTAAGATGTTCAAACCTCACACAGATCCTGCCTACACATGGAAAGTCCCCACTCCCTCTACGGGCTTTCATTCTCCATTGTGTGGTCAAAGTTGGCTATTGCTGCTATTGCTTGATGCTGCCCCAACCTCTGGCTGAGGAAGTTCATACTCATTTGTTTTCTTCATCATCAGTCCATTTCTCTCTGTTCCTAGCATAAAAGCCCTGCTGCACTCGAACCAATAGTCTCCAGTGTGTCACAAATAACTCATCTTTCTGGGATTTTTGCTTTTACATCCTCACTTCAAATCTCAAGGCACCCTCAGAATCCTTCTCCATTTCCTCTTCTTCCGGGAAGCCCACTCCAGCTATAGCTAGTTCCCAGGGACACTCACTTCCCTGAAGATCCAACTGTGTAATCTCTCTTCTCCATGACCCTGCATCTAATGAGGGAATTGGACATGCAGATATTACTGTTTCTGGTCCACTGGTCCTCTACTAAATGAGCTCCTAGAAGGCGAATAGTCCCCATAACTCCCACAGTGACTCTAATTGGCTCACTGAGAAATAAATTGTCTTCCCTAAGTTTTAATTGACAAAACAACAACAAAACACTTTTAAGTTCTTCAGTTCTCAAACTTGAATTTCCATCTAAATCACCTGTAAGATTTGTTTCAAGGAGACATCTGAGCCCCCTCCCAAAATGTCTCACTGTTAACTGGGGAAGAGAGATAGCAGACTAGCACAGCTAATAAGTCCCCAGGTGATACCGATGGTCACAGCTTGAAGGAACCCCTCCGTGAGAACTGCAGGCATAGTTTATGCCCTTGAGCAGAAGACCCTGACTAGCAGTAAGAATATAGCAGAAAATTGTGGGAAAAGCAGATGATGGAGAGAAGACTATGGCCTCTTGACAGTGTCTCTTAGCCATGACACAGCCGTGGCATGGCGTGATTCTAGTTCAGTCACTCCTCTGTTAAGTTGGGCTAAAATTGTCTACCCCATTTGTAAATATTACTGGAAAGATTAAATGTAGCCAAAGGTGAATAAGGAGCTAATATGTACAAAGGTAATTTGCAAATGAAGTTACAAACATACATGTCCTTGTAATAAAATGTTAAATATTTAATAAATGTAATTCTGAATTGTTCAGCCTAAGATGTCCAAGATTCTAAGACAAATTTTTGATATATACACTGCTTGCTTTTATTATTATTTCAATATTGGAAAACAAATAAATACTTTCATGATAATTCCTAATCACAAATACTACAAATTTACTATTGGGAAAAAGAAATAAATTAATTATTACCATGATTACTTTATTGAAAATATTTGAAATCATATATCTATTTTACATATATATTTATGTATCCTTTTCACACACACACATTAAGCGAGAGGGGGAAGAAATTAAAACTTCAAGATCTTCTCTTTAAAAAAAAAAAAACACCAGTTAAAAAATAAAATTTTCTGTGTGTAGAAAGAAAATGGAGTTTGGAAGTTAAAATGACTATAATCATCTTAAAAATGAAACACAGAGAAACCCCACCAAAGTTAATTCAATCTTGCTCCCAATTTATTGTTAACTATTTTCCTGCCACATGCCTCTTTATTTGAGTGATTAATCATCGATCAAATTTTAAGATTCCCCTGTGGTCTCACAAGCTACAAATTAGGAAAATGAAATGTCTCCTTCACCATGGATTCAAGATCCATGACCTTCTGGAGTATGTATAATAAAAAGGGGTCATGGGTCACTGATGACAAATGGGCTTTGTGATGGATGACTAAAACCAGAGAAAAGACACAGTGGAGCACAAAGTGGTTAAAAAACATAGTTGATTAAATACCCTTATCATTTGTGCCTAAATATATTCATATTATATACATGAAAGTGTACAGATGCTTGCCTTTTTGTGCATTGTTTCCCTATAAGGCTTGTTTTAAGGAAAATCAAGGTACCAGAGCTTTATACATGTGACCCTTCAGCTTGTAAAAAAAAAAAAAAAAAAAAAAAAAGGCTATACATTCATGTGAATAAAGTCACAAAGACTGCAAAGCAAAGGGATCCTCAGGTCCTTGCACAAAAGAAAAGGAGAGAGGAGAGAGGGCAAGCAAAGTTAAAAATCAAACAGATTTGAGCACCATGGTCACTAAGCACCAGGGCATTCCGGCAGAGACGCTTCCCCTCTGTGTGTGGGACTGCAATACAGAGACAATAGCTCCACAAACATTCTCCTTGACACCAGTGAGTAATTTCATGGAGTTCAGTAGGCATGTTTCAGACAGGATGGGGCTCCTTTGCTTTCTATTCTGGGCATTTCTCAGACCCTCTTACTCTCGGCTTCATTTACACTCAGTTTTCAGTTCCTGTGGGGATGTTGGAAGAAAGGACAGAAGCAAAAGAAGAGTAACAACAACAACAACAACAAGAAAAATTTGAGTTTAACACAAGCTTTTGGCTATATTTTCTTTCTTCCTCCTTCCAACCTTCCTTCCTTCCTTCCTTCCTTCCTTCCTTCCTTCCTTCCTTCCTTCCTTCCTTCCTTCCTCCCTTCCTTCCTCCCTTTCATCCTTCCTTCCATTTAGAAAAAACTTCCAAGTATTGGCCAGCAATCCAGCTCTGCAGTCTATAACAAAGAAACTATGTGGCCTCATGAAGTTGTTTTTTAATTTGGTTTTGGTTTTGTTTGTTTGTTTCTTTTAATCAGAGGAATCACTAAAATATACATGAAGTGCTAAGGGTTCAATTAATAAAATTTAATGTTTTTTTTAATTTCAATTGCAAAATGAAACTATAGGTCAATGTAAATGACACTTCCGCTTTAACACAGTCGATTATTTTTAAATGGATTCTCCCCACATCAAAGAAAGATCTACTCTATTCGCCTTATAGAAGACCTTTCCTGACTCTTCCAGCCCAACTGTTTCAGAGATGCCCATAGTGTTTCCTGAAACAAGTTAATTCATTAATGCCATGCCAGCACTGCTTTCATTTATTCACTCAGCAATCATTTATCAAATATTTAATGTATATTGAGCCCTGCTTTACATGCTAGAGACATAAACATCTATGTCCCATGAAGTTTACATTCCTAACAAGAAGGGCTAGAGTAAATAAGAAAATTATACTGTATTCAAAAAGTGGTAGTAAGTCCTATGAAAAAATGAAAACAACAACAAAAACCCTTACAGTCAAGTAAATGGAACCAGGAGAAAGAGGTAACGATTTAAATAAGGTGACCAAGTTAAGCTTCATTGAAAAATTTTCATTTGAAGAAAAAAAGAGGAGGGGATGACATTGACATTTTTCTGCAGAACTGGAAGGAGGGTTCCAGTCAGCACTCAGCCAACACTAAGTCCCTTGGGAAGAGCAAGGCCTGGTGAGGTCAAGGCTGAGGAGCATGGAAAAGGCAAGGCCAGACAGGCAAGTAGGGTGGCATACGACAGTGTCCTATAGGATTTTGTTCTTTGTTAGTAAAAATTTTACAATACTTTGAGAGCAACTGGCTGCTGTGCTGCATAATTGGGCTGCATAACAAGCCCTGACTTGTACATTTGAAGGATCCAGTTTGCTAGATGAGAATAATGAAGTACCAAGAAAGGAAGTAGATTAGAAGGCAGCTCTGAGAGTAAGTCATTGGGGTGATCATGGCTTGATCCAGGACAGAATGGATTGACAGTGCTGAGAGGTGGTCAAATTCTGTACATTCTGGTAGTAGGCAAATTAGATGTGAGTTATGGAAGAAAGGAGCAGTTGAGCATTCTGTAAAGGATTCTGATCTAAGGAATGGGTTGCCATGGGCTAAATCTGTCTAAAGCAAATCTGGATTGTGGAGAGGAACAGATCCATTTTGCATATTTGAGATACAAAACAACAAGCTTTTAACTTATACAATTCCTGCATGAAATGGGATATAGGCAATTGTTCCACATAAAAATGCCAAACACTACCACAGTTCCATGCCTTTCTGGTCAGCTACTCTTCAAAGCATTGGGTCAAGTATTATGTTGTGATGGTTTTAATGACTTCCCTTGACATAGGCAACCATAGTCATTTCTATTCTCAGAGTATTTTGTAGCTGTTGAAATTATGAGTTCACTTTCATTGCACTATAAAGATTTGCTCATAGACTCATCTCTCCTCTGCATTATAAGAACCATTAAGCTCACGGGTCACCTAGTGTCTCCTAGTATGCTGATAAGAACCACTTAGATCTCGATTGTACACATCTGTTGAGTGAATCAAGAAACTATTAATATTTGTTTCACTTTCATATCTCAAGGGGCTCTGATTTATTATCTCATTTTCGCTAGATAACAATTCTAAGAAGAAGGCTAAGCATTGTTTGTGTCAGAGAAGAAGAATGAAGTTCAGAGAGCCTGACTTGCCCGAGGTCATATTGTCTCTTGGCTGACTCAAATTCCAGGCAATGCCTGGTGACTCTTCACCCAATGCTTTCTCCACACAACTATGCTATTTCCTCTGCCACTAGTTTCAACTAAGATGCCAGCATCAGCATCCGCTTGCTGAAGACATGCTGTATTTAGGCAATTCAGGTCTCATGTGACGCTGTGGTCAAAGGCTGCAGCAACTTTTCAACAATTGACTACTGTTTTTAGTTTTGATCATGACTCATAATTCCTGTCAAGAGTGCAGAAGACAAGAGCAGCATTAAACTCACAGAATTAAAGAAAGAAACATCATAAGCCAAAGCAGGGCAAGGCAAAATTGCCAAAAGTTAGTTTAAAAGATTCATTCAAGGTCATGTTAGCCAAACCAAGAGGTGAAGGTCAAGGTGACTTGGCTTCTATGAGTCGTGCTGGGTTAAATGCTTGGTACTTTATCTAAAATGACAAGATAAACTGGAAGACTAGTTGTGTAGCTAGGAAGGGAAGAAGAAGTGTAAGAGAAAGGGAAGCTAAGGAAATATTTTCAGAATGGCAGTGGACAGCCACTTGTGTTGTTTGTTAATTTTCTCTGGCCACTGTTTTGCATGGGTTGTCCTGATGGAGGAATTACCATCTCATCCATGGACCTTTTACCCCTAGGTACTCTGTCCACTTTACTACAAGAACTTAATAACAATACAGGAAGGTTAATGATGTTAATCTTTCAATTTTGCTGACAAACATGCAACTAACGGTAAGCACTGTCCACTTCCACTAGATCGTCAGAGATATGACGAATGATACCTATCAACTTGTTTGATTGTTTAGTGATGCAAGATCTCCCAATACAGTCTTTGTTGGCCTGAAACTTGCACCCACTCTCCTGATTCAGCCTCCAAAATGCTGGAATACAGATGTACAGTACTATGCCCGGCCCTCTCTTGCTCTTGTTTAAAGAATTGACAGAACAAGACGATCCATTTCTACCAAACCATGAGTATTAGTTAAGACACATCTGACACTAAACAACCAGTTAGAAAGAAGGATTCTCACAGTTACTAAAGCCACCAGAACAAGCCTGTTGAATATCCATCTACATGCTTTGAAGTATTCAGCATTCATATAAAAAAGGAAGTACAAGTGTTCTCGTAGACAATCATCATAAGATTAAAAGAGCAGAGAATGGAAAACTAGGATCTGTTTATATTGTGTTAGGTTCAGTACAAAGTAACTCTTTCCAAATCTTAGCTATGGTGCTTACAAACTAAACTAAGATTACCAGTGGAGGGGCTGTCTCAGTCTAGCTCCGTTCTACACCCCCAGGGCTATTATGCTTCTGTGTATAGAACTCCAGCTAAAGGTGAAAACTTTCCAGTCTTTGTTGCTCAAATTCCCCAGTAAGAATACAACTGGTTCCTAGCCCCCCAACTAACTTCCAGCTCCCTCTCGAGCTTACAGATACATACACCGGCAGCTGTCAGTCTTTAGATAGCTACACAGGTCCTGCATGTAGGTACCGAGTCTTAAAGAAGCCAGAATGTATAGTTCATGCAGTGAGGTCTAGAATCTTTCTTATACTCTAGTATGACCTGAGGACCAGCAGCATTGCCATTGCTTAGGAGTTTATTTACTAGAAATGTAGGTCAGGTCACCCCATAAACATATGTACGAAAGGTGAATTTTCAGAATTTTAATAAGATGACTGAGTGATCCAGGTTCACAGTCAAGTTTGAGAATCAGACTTCACATTTATTGACTTTCACTCCTTGTCTTTTAATGCAGAGCCAGTCACAAGGAGAAGCACTGCAGTATACCCTACCCACATGTCCAAGGCTGCCTAGCCCAGAATCTGTAATAATAAGGAAAGATTATTGCTTTGTTCATGAGATTATGGGAATGGATCTAAACAAACCCACTGCACTGACAGTATGGCATACATAGCTCTGGACAATATATAATATGTATTGATAAATAACTATGCCTATGAATTATATAAATGTTACCTTTGTTTCCCAGGATACTCTTACTTCCTAAAAGCAAAGTCTGTTGTAAAACAGCACACTGTTACTTGGGTAATGGCCCATGCATCTTATGTTCACTGTGTCTACTGATTGCATCAAGAGGCCACATGGAGTGACAGATCACCAAGGTTTGCATATGTTCAATCTATGACATTTGCACAACAAAATTGTCACAAGGTGCACTTTATGGAACACACCCATCTTTAAAAGATGCATGTGTCTGCTGAAAGTCTTCTAGTGTTGCTTTTCACGGGTAACATGGAAAGGCTATTTGAGAAATGGGTGCCTGCTGTGTAAGATGCAATTTATTACGTGGAGGAGGTTACATGATGTGTTTGATTTAGCACTTAATTCTTGACCTGCTGCTCTAATTTACCCTCAAACCCTAGGAGGTTCATAGTGCTTCTCCCAGATAGACCTCTGTTGAGCATATTTGTTGACTGTATATCAAAAGATACTATAAATATTTTCTAAATTACACTATTGGTGGAACTAGACAGTCTATTTAGTTGTACTTTTCTGAAATCTTTCTTCTGATGTGGGTTGAAAATTGTTCTTGAATTGGTTAGTCTACTTTCTTGAATAATTAGGCAGAATATGAGAAAAATGAACTTATGGAATCTGAAAGTTGTCACTCTGTATATTTATAACCCATCCTTGGATCTGCTGATGCACTCTATGAAAATCCAAGCAGCTAGGTTGATCCTGGGGCAAATCATTCAGATGAGAATGCTGTCACTTTCATACAACTGCTCTGTGATCTTAGAGAAGTCACGTAGGCCCCTAGGATCTTAATAGTCCTTGCAAGATTGAGAATGGCTGCTCTGGATTTAAGTGTTAGTGCTTTCATGGTAAAATTATTTAGGGGATGAGTACAGAACTAGCAGAAGGCATACAGAATCAAACAACTGACCCGGGAATACAGTGCCATTCTGCATTCCTGGGACTCCTGTGAAAATCAGCATAGACAAGATCTATGGTGACAGCCTGTACCTGGAGATACATTCTGGTCTCTGATGGGTCAGAGCAAAAGCCACCTTCCAGAACTAATGTCAGAGCAACTGTCATTAACAGAAATTGGGAAGGGCAGTATTGAGGTGGCAAAGACATGATAAATAGCCCATGTCACCAGCATCCCTCCATTTTAGATGGGACTAAGAATCTATTGATTTGTTATTGGCCTCTCTTGTCAAGATTGTTTTTCCTTCAGAATCTAATGTTCACCTCATTAGTAGTTTATAGTTCTTTACTCCGTGTCCTACAATGTCTCTCTTACCCTTCACCACTTCTGGTGATTTAACTTTTCTCTTAGCAGTTTTTTGTTTGTTTGTTTGTTTGTTTGTGAGGTGGTTGTTGTTAGAAAAATACACTCTACAGCCTTTATCTCATCTTTCAAGAAAAAAAAAAAAGAAGTCAGTAGTGATCACTTGATATGCCTACATTAAGAGAACTGACACTTTATTGGGGACCTTGCTTATACACCAGCCTTGCCCTACATATTTTTATTATCTCATTTAATCCTTATAATCCCTATCTTACTAGTGGAAAAACTGAGGCTTCTAGAACTTAAACAACTCATTACAAGCAGTACCAATTAGGTTGGGTACTGCTCTAGCTACTATCAAAATCCCCTTGTCTCTATAGTGCATCTGTCACACCTTCAAATGCAGTTGAAGAAACAAATATATCCTCAAAACAATGTATTTCATATTTATTTGGGGGCTCACTTACTCTGTTAAGCGAGTCCTCATGAATACACACACACACACACACACACACACACACACAGAGTAGGGAAGGTTAAGGGAGAAACTATGAAAAGGACTTCCAGGTAGTGAGAAAGTTTTAATTTTAAATTCACTACAAGTCAATGATCAAAAAGGACAAACTGTAAACAAAACCATTATAGCTCTGCAAATTAATAAAATGCATTCAACAACCTGAGAAGCGAATCTTTATGACCGCCAAATCCAGGGTCAGAAATAGTCTGTGACATGTTCTTGACTACATTTGCTTCTATTCCCTCCCCATCTTTATTTTGTCACAAAAGTGTGTCACTCAATTAAATCAAAACACATTGTCAGTTACTTTACTGCACTGGGAATAGGGGAACATTTGGTCAATGCACTCATGGATAACACTGATGCTTTCAGTAAAAAGCAATCTGAAAGATGGTGTTTTCCATAGTCTGTTGTTGGAATTCAGTTTGGGACAAACAAAAGTCTGGGGATGAGTCAATAATTTAACAGAGTTCTAATAAGTGAGCCAGTATCAGTAGGCCAGAAAAAAGTTCTCCTTATTTACTGAGTTAACAAACACTCAACAAACACATAGCAGAGACTGAAGGATCCCAAGGCATCCAAACACTCAGAGCCAATGAAATATGATTGGTGTATTGGAGTGTGCACATGTGTGTGTATGTGTGTGTGTGTGTGCGTGTGTGTGTGTGTGTGTGTGTGTATGTCTATGTATGTGTGCATATGTGTTCCAATGTATACAAATAAATACAGAGTAGTTTTGAAAATGCCATTCTATATGAATGCATTTCCTACCCACAGCAGAAAAAAATAAAGCTTTATTAAGAATTTAAATACAACCTCTAGAAGACCCATGGCTGATTGCTAGAAAATGCAAATACAGAACTGAACAAGAAAGCAGAATTAAAATTGTGAAAAGAAAAAAAAAGAAGTAAAATAAAAAGAAATGAACTTCAATTGTATTTTACAAGGAAGCATATCACAGACTTTATACAAACTCCTTGTTATACAAAAATAACAGCTACAAGCCCTTGTGAAGGGAGTTTAAATAAATTTCAGTATCACTTGCTTATCTAAAATACCAGTATAGAACAAAAGTAATTATTAAATGAGCAACGGAAGGTGAAGTGTGTTTTATGTATCGAGAGTAAAAACTATTAACAGAAAATGTTCTTGTATGATACTAGGTATTCAACTTTGCAAAGAAAGATATCTATATAGATGTCACAAATATGTACAGAAACTAAAGAAAAGTATGTACAAACATTTTTAAAAAGCAGACTGGCAACTAGACAGCTAATGAGGGAATTAAATTAAGATTTTTTAAAACTAAAAAACAAAGTGGGGAATTTAGATAATAATATTCTAGTCACAATTTCAAGATATCACATCACCCATCATTTTAGGACTATTCTTAAATTTCCATTAAAAGTACAATATCTGAAATAAAAATTTTAACAGAGGTACTCACTGCAAATTTTGAGACTGCAAAATATGGAATCAGTAAACTGGAAAACAGATCAATAGAAATTAATCAAGCTAAAAAATAGAAGGGCGAGTAAGAAAAGAATAGTCTCTAAAGACTTGTGAACAGTAAATATACTAAAGGCTATTCTTTAGAGAGAAAAAAAGGAAAAGGTGACAGACATAGAAATCTGAAGAAATAATAGTTCATAACTTTTCAAATTTGATAAAACATTAATTTACATTTAAGTTTAACGACCCATAGTAGAGTAAATACAGAAATCTATACCTAGGAGTATCAAACTCAAACTGTTGAAATCAAAGGCAGTTGGATATAGGGTCATACATATGCCTGTAGTCTGGGCTACATAATCAGAGTCCATCGCAAAAAGAGAAAAAGCCAAGTTCAGGGTTGAAAACAAAAAAAACCTCGAAAGGAGAAAGAGGAAGATGACATATCAACTACAGCAAAACAATGTAAATGATTTAGAACTTATCATAAATAATGAGATAGGATATAACATGCCAAAAGAAAAGGCAATAATATCTTAGGGCAATAAAGGTTATGTTTATATCATAAACTATATATATATAGTTTATATATTAGTTTATGAATGTGTTATTTAAAATATATTAATGACTATAATAATATATAAACTGTATTTTTATGGAATTGAACTAGCAATATATGCTGAACTAGAGCTTGACACAAGTAACTAACAGTATCAACATATGAAATAAAATCTTTACCCGAGATACTCATTGCAAATTTTGAGAAAGCAGAATTAATAAACAAGAACTTCTCAGCTTCCTAAGTCCAGATAGCTTTAATACATACAGAATTAACAGTACAAATTCTTCACAAGCTTTTTATTTTTCAGAAAATAGAGGACAGAATACTTCTGAACCAAATCAATGAGGATAGTATCACTCTAGCATCCAAACCAGACCAAGTCATGACAAGAATCTAAAACTGCCCATCAACATCCCTCAGGAGCATAGAAGCAAATATCCTTAACAAAACGTTAATGATCTGAGTTAATTAATATATAAAATGATTGTTTAAGATGGCCACATGGGTTATATTGCAGGATTGCAAGTTTGTTTTAAGCTTGTAAAATGTTGATTAGAATAATAGACTATATTAATAGCGCAAATGACAAAAATTCATTAATAGTTCAATGCTGAGAAAATATATTCAAAACACAATACATTTTATGACAAGGCATCCTCAACAAGCTAGAAATAGAACTAAATTCCTTAGTCAGAAAAGGGGTGAAATGAGAAATCTACAGTTTGAATATTAATATGAAACATGAATGTTTTTCTTTGAAAACTGAAGTCAGAGTAAGGCTCTCTACTCTCCACACTCTTAGCAAGCATTGTATTAGAGCATCTAGTTAAAAATTGATGGTAAGAATGGAAGCTTCCCTAAGGAATGCTGTGTCATGGTGTTGGAAATCCTAAGAGAGCCACACAAAAAAAGCTCACGTCCTAGAAAACAGAGTCAAGCAAAGTTATATATAATCATGAGATTAATATATGAAAATCCATTTCATTTCAGTAATAACTGGCAATAAATAACAATATGAAGGAATGAATTTGAGAGTCACAACAGTATTACAAAACAAAACAAACAAAAACAACAACAACAACAACAAAAATCCCTACTATAAGATCTGTGCAATGTGCTGAGACTAAACAAAAGTTAAACATAAAAAGCACTCAACATTAACATTTAAACGGTTTGGTATCATTAAGATATAATTTTTCCAGCCAGATGTGGTGGTATATGCCAGTACCACAGCATTCAGGAGGCTGAGACAGGGGAGAGGCCCAAGAGTTCAAGCCTGCTTGGGCTACATACTGGGTCAGCCACTTGTACAAAGCAAGACTATTTTAAACAGTGAAAAGATGGGGTTTTCCCTAAATTTATCTATTAATTTAATGCAAAACCTATCATTGTCTTTAAATGTATCTTTTCACAAAGTGAATAAGGTGACGTTAACATTTCATGGGAAAATTCTTAGAAGTACATTTGGATGACTCTGGGTGAGGAAATGGATCATTAGATTTAAGACAAGAATCACAAGCAACAAAAGAAAAATATAATACCTGAACTTCATCAAAATTAGTAACTTATGTGCTTCAGAGGATGCTACCAAGAAAATGAAAGAGGAGCTATAAGCCTTTAATCCAGGCTGCAAAAGACTAATTCAGGGGAACTCAAGTTCCAGGTTGAACTGGTTAGGTCAGTGAGACCCTCTCTCTAAATAAAAAGATGAAAGAGGGCTGGAGGTGTGTCTTAGTGGCAGAGCTCTAGTATGTACAAGCCCCTAGATTCAATCCTTGGTGACAGAGGTAGGGGAGAAGGGGGGAGATAGGAAGGGAGAGAGAGAAGAAGAAAAGAAATTTTAAATGAAAAACAAGTTTAAAAGATAACCTAAAAGTAGAAAATTATTTGCAGATATTAATATCTTTATAAAGAACTTGTGTCTAGAATATATATTAATCCACTTAACAATATAAAAGTAAATTATTTTAATTGAAAACAGTAAAAAGATATAATAGATATTTCAGCAAAGAAGATATATCAATAGCAAGTAAAAACATGAGACTATGCTTTACCTTCTTAGCCAATGGTAAAATTCACTTAAAACTACAATGAAATATTACTATGTACACTCTAAAGTGGTCACAATAAAAAGGCAGCCGAGAATCAAATGCTATAGGCCACTTTAGAAAACAACTTGGCAACATCTTCAAAAGCTCGTCATAATTATACCAGTATCCTATCAACTCTGCTATCAAATATCTTCTCAAGAGAATTTAAACATGGTTACACACAAAAATCTGAATGTTACATTCATAACAGCATTACTCATCAGAATCCTGAATTTCAAACCATCCAAATGTTGATTCAATCATGAGCATATAAGCGTGGACTACTGATTCATTGGGAGTCTCAAAAACATGCTAACTTGGGCCAGAGAGGTGGCACAGCAGATGAAAGCACTTATTCTTGAAAGCCTGGGGGGCCTAAGTTTGATCCTCAGAACACACATTAAGACAGAAGTAGAGAACCTACCCTGCAAAATTGTCCTCTGATTTCCACTTGCACATATGGCCTATCCCCATCATATATATACACACTCAATAATAATTAATAATAATAATACAATATTAAACAGAAATAAAATAATATTTTAAGTCTAACTAAAAGAAAGCAGACACAAAAGGTATGTTTCATCACTCCACTCATAAAATACACAGAAAAAGTAAATATACAGAGGAAGAAAGCAGCTGCCTTGATTGTAATTGCAAATGGCCCCAGGGACACTTGAGGAGATGATGAAAACTTAAAAAGCTGGATTGTGATGATGGTGCCTTCATTAGTCTTCCATTGCTGTTATAACACGCTGTGCCGTTTTTAGAGGTTTAAAATAACACATCGTCATTATTTCATAGTTTCTCGGGCCAGAAGCTCAGGCATGGCTGCTGTGGGCTCCACAAGGCTACTATCAAGATGCTGGCCAGGTCCCTTTCTTACCAACAGCTCAGGGTCATCTTCCAGCTCCTCTAGGCTGCTTGTAGCAACCAGCTCCTGGCAGTTTAAGAATGAAGACCTTGCTGCTTTAGATGGAATTCACAACAAAAATGTTGTCTTCCTCAGCACCCAGAAGAGAGAGTCTCCTGTAGTGGTATTTTAATTAGGCTTACACCTGATTAAGCCAGACCTACCAAGAATAATCTCCCTTCCATTAGCTCATAATTATCTTGGAATCTTTATTACTTCTCCGAAACCACTTCAAGCCTGCCACATACTGTAACCTAATTATGGATTAATTAACATCCCGTCCTATTCACCGGTCTCACCAACACTGTGCAGGAAAACATGGGAGTCAAAACTCTAGGGAGTATCTAAAGACCCTGCTTCACACCTGAAAATATATAAACATTTTAAAAAGAAAAAAAAAAACCACTACTTTTATATTTGTCATGACTGAACTTTATATCATTTAAAGTTATAAAATATGCCATGAAAAAATATTGTGATAGCGCTATAACAACCCTGTAGGTTACATTTGAATTCAATGTACTATATCTAGAACTATATTTTCTAGAAAATTACTCAACCGGGTGGGGGAAAAAACAGTCACTATCACCCATACCCTTAATAATTTGTTAGCAATTAATTTACAGAAATCACTTCCCAGGAGCACAGCAGCCAACTTTCCCACTAGCTGGCTTTTATTCCTCTGTGAGCTTTCATGGAAATGAATAGAGGCTCACTTGCATTCAGACTTCAGCTCTCCAAAGAGAGTAGAGTTACCTTTGCACAAGGGTTTCACTTTCTGGTTTCTCTATCAGGGAGTGGCTCTCTTTTCAGCTCCCCTCACTGGATGAAAAGCTCTGCAGCAACATGGAGTCCCCACCTTACCAATTGTACACACCCTCTATCTTCTTTTCCCCCACAGTGAGGAACCTGGAGTTCTGGAGCTTTTTGTGGCATCCCAGGAACATCTTTGAAGTTTATTTACTCACAGTATCTCGTTTTCTGAACAACCGTCTACAACTAAGTACTTCATAATTTTGACCCCTTCTGAGAACTTTCAGTCTTTAAGGAACTTGGTATTTAAGGCAATTAAATCTAAAAATAAAATGAACAGGAACGCTCGGGCCATCACAATTGTGCTTCATGTGCTGTTTTGACACATTGATGCTATTCCCTGGGGGAGTGCTCAGCAAGGTCAGCTGGATGGTTCTCAGGCAGGTCTGCTTGCTGAAGAAACTACCTGTTACCATGGAAATAGATACAAAAGGACATGTCTATCTTGGAAAGAAGGGAGTAATTTGGAATTCTTTCAAGGGTTTTATGTTAAAAGAGATAGAAACTCTTCTGCGGGATGTTCTTTAGTGAAAATAAACAGCTTCCTTTCAGTACACACAGTATTTCACTATAGAAAATATGGACCACCTGCATATAAGCAAACTTTCTTTTCTTTTTTTTTTAGGAAGGGGTGAGTGGGGTGGGGTTCTCTGTATACCCCTAGCTGTCCTGGAACTCACTCTATAGACCAGGCTGGCTTCGAACTCAGAAATCCACCTGCCTCTACCTCCCAAGTGCTGGGATTAAAATTGTGTGCCACCACTGCCCAGCATAAGCAAACTTTCAAACCTATAATTTCACATATTTTTTTAAACTTTAGGTCATTTGCTCCCTTAAAGCCTATTTACTACAATAACTATATTAGTCGCTATAAAGAACAGGGTATCTGAAATAATTATTCAGATAGTCAAGAATGCAGATATGTCACTATAATGTGCTAAAATGAGACTACCTACATTTGCTTACATAGCATCTTGTGGATAATGGCTGATACAGTCTCTTACATACTTCCTTTGGGGTTTAGCTTATATTCCATAACTCACAACATACAGAAATGCCTTGTTCTAAACCTTAGTAGCTTGTAGGAACTGGGGCTAAACATACAACCTGTTAGTATTTCTGGAGAGATTCCATGGCTTATAAAGCTTATCACATTATCTGTCCCTTTTCAGAAAACAAACAAACAAAATCAAAATCAAAACAAAACAAGAAACACACAGCAACAACAAAAAGCAAGGGCCAGCTTCTGACACATTTGTTTGGTGAAGATGAAAAGAGACATCACAGAAGGTACTCCTATGGCAAATAACAAATGCGTCTGGGATTTATAACACCTTGGAACTGGTAGGCTTGCCTATGTTCCCCACCCACTTTTGTATCTGGCCGTAGAAGCGGCTGAAGTAGTATGACCACAGGATGTGATGTGCAGCTGTCATGCAGGGCAGGAAGCCCTGTGGGCCACAGGCAGCAGCTGCTGGGAGTCATCTGTTTCAGAAGTAATTGATACTGTGCCACTCCTTGATGGGGGATCTGTTGGTCACAGGTGTGTGACGCATGCATATTCATGACTGGCCCTGCTCCTAACTGTATGGTTGAGACAAGAGAGGGAGAAGGATTCAAACCACCCTTAGAATATGGCCAGAGCAGACAGAGGCAGCCACGACAGAGCTTATTTCCACTCTCCTCAGTAATAACCGGTTGTCCGTGGTAAATTATACAGGTTTGAAATTGAAAATAAAAAGTGGTCTAATTTGTAGGACTTTAAATTATGAGTTTACTATAACCAATGTGGACCAAAAATTCCAAAGAATATAATAGATCATAAAGCTAGCAAGTATGCAGGAGAAGACCCATATTTGTACGTTTGCAAATAAAGTTGGATCCCCAAATCTATAAACTCTGGGAGCAATCCTCACAATGTTCTTTCAAACCAAAATAATTAAATGCCAAAAAGTTTGCACCAAGACCATGTTTTTCAGATAAAAACTATTACCTATGTCTGTCTAGGCCCACAAGTACTCAATCACTTTGTACATTGCTGGTTTGCATATTAAAAGAAGGCTGTAAACAGGTGAGAAACTAATTTGTTTCTTTAAAAAATTTTTTTTTTCTTTTAAAAAGTTGTTCCTGATGGATTCTGGTCAACTCATAATAGCACCTCCCAACAGAATCATAAATAAACTCAATCTATAACAAGGATAAAATACTGTTACCAGAAGAAAATTTCAAATTAATGAATGATTGTGGTTGGTATGCTAAAATGAAATCACCAACTTTCACAAGCAAAACCACACAGGTATTGGGCGCTCTTTCCTAGAATTTCCCTCCCAAATATTTCTTTGTATTATTTAAAGCACTTTGGCCCATGTTTTTGATTGAGATGCTCATTAAGCACCATGCAAAGGACTATAGCCAGGGTTACTGCTCTAGAGGAGCCTAGTGCCTAAGAGAAGCAAGGCTGTTTTTAGAGGAAAGGAGGAACAGCCATTCACTCCCAACTGAGCATACATCACAAAAGGTCCTCTGAATTAGTTCCAGAATTTGCTTTATATTCAAACCAGTACTCAAGTCTATTCAAAGCACTCAGCAATCTGGCTTCTTTGAACAGTCAGTGTTGCTGCTTGCTTATTGTGAACTATGAAATTCAAAGTAGTGTTCACCCTGAAGTTGTCTGAGAGCTCATCCAAGCTGTGAGTTCCTCAGCATGAGAAAATATCAACAGCTTATCATTTCACGTATCAAAAGGAGCCTTCTAATTAGCAAGGAGCAGTAAGACGCCTGCAGAGGCTTCCACAAAAATGTACCCAGGTGATTACAATTTATACTTGATAAAAACCGCAAAGTTGGAGCTAAGTTGATCATTACCAAGAGTCCTCAGCCAGTTAAACTACCAACTGCATTCATTTGGCTGGTAATGAAAATAACCCTCTCCACACAAATACTATTACATACATGCCTGAATTCAAAGTATACTGATTTCTCTAAACAACAGGTTTATGCCTACATTGTAAATATCAGATCTATAGCTACATATCCATTTGGTACCCACACTCTCCAGATAAAGATGTAGATTTAGACAAAGGAACATAGAAGGAAGTTACATTGTCCCTCCTTTTTGTTTAGAAACAGGAGGACTCATTTCATTCTATGCTTGCTTTCTAGGGCTGCTGTTATCAAGACACCTCATATCCAAGGACTTAAACAATATAAACCTATTGTTTCATAGCTCTAGATGGTAGCATTTCAGGATTCAGGGTTGGTGGATAAGTTAGTTCCTCATGAGGATTTGGAAGAGTCTGCTGCATGTGTGTAGACCAGTTCTGGGTGGTTTGCTGGCAATCTTTAGTCTTCCTCAGCTTTTGGAACTCTGCCTTCATTATGACATGGCTTATTCTAATTTGCCTTTCTTTAAATTCCCCTTTTAAGTGAGGCCACTTGTAATACTGAACTGTAGCCAAGCCCAAGTACCCTCCTTAAATATAAAAATTCATCTATTCAAAAAGGTTATATTATAAGGTACTGGAGGATAGGACTTTAAAATACAAATTAGAGGATTGGGGACTAAACCATTTAACAAAGATGGTAGAGCATTGACCTAGTGTGAATGGAGTCCCTGAGTTCAATCCCCAACTCCACATACACAAACTAATAAAATATAAACCATCCCTTTAAGGGGATATGTGGAGCAAGTAGAATCATGTCACCAGACAAAAACTAGGAAGGTTGAATGGATTCAGAAACCCTGGTAATTTTCGTACCTGAGAATGGTGGGCATTTCATTTCTTCTTAACCTGGTTCCAGTCCTGGAGCACGTGATCATGACACCCCACATGGGGATGTGATAGCTTATAGTTCTCCATGCTAATGAGGTATCTAGATGGGCTGGCCCTTAGGTTTTAGCTAATAAGTTTCCCTTCCTGGACATTCCTTTCTACAAAAGGTATTTAATTTCTGGTCCACCCTGAGTAAGTTGTATGTAAACAGTTTGGACAAGCAAGGACTGTCTCTTTCATCAACAACCACGATGAGGGTTTCAGGAGGGGAGCTTTTGTTATACAGAGTCATGCTGACTGAGTCTTCCCGCATCCTCTCTGGCCCTTGGGCCCCTTCCGTTCCAGACTCTGTTCTGCCACCCGTGAGTGAGTGTCAGTCTTCTGAGAGCCCAGCACCACCCTGGTAGAGAGAATGGAAGGTAGCTTAGCGTTCACACATCCATCAGCAAAGTGGAATTTGGATCCATAGAGGTACAATTCAACCTGGCCTACATTCCCAATTCTAACACCCAGTGTCTATGTCAGGTCAACAACTATATTTTACAGCACAGATCACATCTTGGAGGAGGAGGAGGAGGAGGAGGAGGAGGAGGAGGAGGAGGAGGAGGAGGACGAGGAGGAAGAGGAAGAAGAAGAAGAAGAAGAAGAAGAAGAAGAAGAAGAAGAAGAAGAAGAAGAAGAAGAAGAAGAAGAAGACAGGGTAAACTCAGCATATCACAATGATACAAACCTACCTCCCACAACCTCACTGCATATTTTTATCAATTTTTTAATCTCTCAACATGGCAGCCCTGCATTGAAGCCAATTCCTATAACCCACTAATTAGATGGGAAAGGACCTGCAATAACTCAACTCATATATCAGAAAATGAAGCAAACTACATGTGAGAAGATGGAAGGGTCAAGCAAAGAGGGGACAGAGTCCAAATTTTAAATCTACAGCAGTTTTTCTTTTCCTTTTTGTCCAGTGTGCCTTGATTCCAGTTTCTGCAAATTCACCTGGTAAAAAACAATCTCAGAAAGTGCTTGACTCAGCATGCTGCCACACATACACCACAGAGGGAAAAGACACACGTGACAGCTTCAGAAATGGAGGGAAAGAAAAACCTTATGTAAATCCAAAATTTTCTTGGGTGAGCAGATAGTAAATTATAGTGGAAGTCCTTGGAGGGCGGGCGTCACAAAGACAGCATTTAAGATCAACTTAGAGTGATTTAAAAAAGAGCCCCATACTTCATTGAATCATTTCTCCTGCCAGCTCAAGTGCCTGATTTAGAAGCACAAAGCAACTCACAATCTGCAAAAACTATAAGCACACAATCACGAATGTTTGAGTTCCCATGGACTAGACCTCATCTGTCTTCAAACTAGGGCTAAGCACAGACTCACACCCCATTCTCCTCCTTCAACAGTCTGACATTTTGCTATATTCATGCATTCAGTTGTGCACCACAAAATATGGGCCTCTCACATACACACCTCTATGTGAAAAGAGAAAAGGCAGCTCAGGCTCCTACATGACAGAAGAAGGACCAAGTTTCCCCACTCAGGTACCCAGGGAATGCTAAGTGAGTTCTATTATGAGCAAGACCCAATGGGCCTGGATAACTACTTAGTTATCTTTTTCTCCTTGACAGATGTGACTTGGAATCTCAGTATCATGCAGTTGAGATATTTTTCTTAATTTCCACCTGTTTCCTTCTTTATTGACTTAACCTCATTTGATAAGGTTGCCCTGGGTGTGCCACACCCCTTCAGTAGACTGAATGGATTCATTCTCTCCTTAAGCACAGCTGAAAGCTGCCTTGAATTGAACTTTGATGTACTTTAGGAGCTGGGTCACATAATTCTGTGCAAAGGAAAGAACCCTACTGGAAATGAATAACAGTCCCAAGTAGGCTAGCTAGCTTCACAGCTACATTTATCTGCCTTCCTCAAGGTAAGACAACTACTAGTACATAAAGAAACAAAATAGTTGGAAAGAGCCAAGCTGGTCAATAATTTAACTGATTCATACTGAGATATCCTTTCTTAGGAAACTGTCAGTTTCTTTTCAATGCAAATATATTGTCATGATTTTGTCTTACAGATTATGTTGTGAATTATTTTTGTTTTATGACATTATTTCTTCAATGATCTAAAGTCTCACAATAAAACAATCAAGTATATTGGATGATGCAAAATAAAGGTTATCCTCTATTAGCCAGACAATGACCATATGTTTTCATTTTTATTCCTTATGGCTTGAGATTTTGTGTTACTAGATTTGCATAGCTGTGTTCACTCTGCTCATTACTTAACGTAAGTCTCATTCTTTCTTTGCCACAGGACACTTCTATGGAATGTCATAATTCTTAATGCTCAACTGAGCCTTCCCTCCAGTCAAACTCTCTACAGTCCCTCATTTCTAATCTCTTTTTCTCAGATCCAGAAAATGAATCAGATTATGAACTCTTTCACTATTTAACAAATGCTCTCATGGCTCTGGGAGAGCAGTCAATCTTTGATGTATCCTACTACCCAGTATAATTTTGTATAATGTTAAGTGCTACTAGAGACATATACTTCTAACCATGGAGTTTAAAATCTCTATTCCAGTAGTTAAAATGTAGTTTAGCTTAAAAAGTAAGCATGCATTTTATCATATGAGCTAAGTAATCTGAAGCAAATTAGCTTTTGTCCACATTAGAGTATATATCCTAAATTACCTCTTTACTGGCTATTCAAATTATTTCTATGTTATCCCTCAGAAAGTAGAAATGTCTCTATATTAGCATGGGTGTGTATGCGTAGACATTCGAGTGTGTGTGCAGAACCAAAGGCAGGGTTGTCAGGTCATTTAAAGAAGCAAAGTTACCAAAACAAAGTTTGCTAATTTCTCAACTCTCAAATTTGCTCTTTTCAAGAACTGTAATTTTTCAATTTCTATATTTTTATGAAAAACTAAGAAAGCTTTAAATTAGCCCAAATTGGTTTTTTATTTCATTTAGACTCTAGTAACCACTATTTCCTAGTAACTCTTTCTATTAAAACATTTTAAATTGGATGCTACATATCCAATGAATGAAGAACCATGTGTCATATTAAGAACTTTAATAGCAAATAAAAATCATCAGCCCCCACCAGAACCAGAAAGCCCAACTTATTTTTCATAAATATACTATATAGGAAAAAAAAAACACTGTCTAGCTAGCTAGTAAATATTTGTGACAAATTCACTTTACTATACGTAAAAATATTCTGCAGACAATACCAAAATACTATAACGTATTCTTGCATGGGAGCATTTTTGTTTTTATTCATTCAGATAAGAGAAAGCCACAGAACTGTCAGAAGACTATTTGCAATGCAATTAGAGGGAGTGAGCGCGTCTGAGTGTGTGCCAGACACAAGGGGCCTCCCCTTAATTCACACAGTCCAATGTCTTAATGCACTGTACAGCATCAAACTGCACTTCCTACAGTGTTGGAACTTTTGTCAGTTAACTAGATGTTTACTGAGTGCCTGGCTGGGGCACTCCACACTATGGGCACGCCGCGCAGGGCTACATACAGAGCTCCAACACCATCTGTCACTTCAGCTTCTAGAGGTTGAAAATTTCAATTCAAACTAATTTACACTGCGCTCAAACTGAAGCTATAATTCAAATTTCGACTCGAAGCTTGAATTCCTTTTCAGTGTTCTTCAACTTTGACCCAGCGCCCCCCTCCTTCACTGAAAGGGGCCAGGACAACAGCCCAGCAAGTGGGGCAGGCAAAACAGGCCTCCTTTGTTCACTTTTGTCCTTCCAGTTCTCTATTGAGGTGAGGGACTGAAAAGGCGCACCAGGCTTTGGAAGGCTGCTCCTCCCTCAGAGAACCAAAAAAAAAAAAAAAAACCAACCAACCCTCCAGGATGAAACTCTTTCACAGTCCATTCTTACCTTAAGGCACAATTAGTGGGAAATTAGCACTCTTCCTCCCTTTTTCCTCTTCCCTTAACGGAATATGTCCATAGAGTCTAAGCGGTGTTTGTAATGCTCGTCTAAACTGCATGCTCAGATCACACTATTCAAATGCCAAGGGCATCTAGAAGTGGCATGGGATTAGCTTTAAAGTTGAAATTTGGAGAAAAAAATTACACTACATGCTGAATAACACATACTGAATTTTTTGAATGCTCTCAGCCCACTTGAGAAAGATAAATCAAATTCATTGCATAGTGCCCTGTGGAAGACCTCCTACAGGATTCCCTGAGATTGCCCTGGGAATAGACTTCTTGTTAGAGTGGGTTTTGACACCATGCATATCATAAAATGTAGAATATATTATAAATGAGCATACATATGTAAAACAGTATATCCAGTATTTCCTGTACTCACTTAATAAGGAGAATTTTAGGATCATTTTTATGTAATAGTAACTGTCATCTTCATTCTCCTTTGAATTAAATAATGAAGGGTAATACAGAAGATAACAACGGAACACAATATACAAGATAGGAGTGGCTAGCAGTGTTGTGAAACAGAGTAAGACCTTTGATAGTGTGCATAATGCAGGAGTCTGGGTGGATCGCCACTGGAAAATTCTTACACTTACTAGCTTTTTAGTTATTTGAGGGAAACCATCCATCAGGCTGCTTTTTTTTTCCCCCCTAATTTGGAATTCCAATCTTGTAGGCCAATAAACTAGGTCAATTAAGTTGACACCACATCTTTTTTTTATTAGCTCAGCTGAGCAATTATAATTGGGTGGTGAGGTTTATTCTGTCATCTTTGAAGAGTCAATGGTAGAAAGAAATGCCCAATGCAGAGAAGTAATTTACAATTCCAGCACACCTCTAACCATTCAGCATGAAGATGTTCCTATCTGTTCCAGACCTGGGGCACATGTGTTCTTGGTCTTGATTAAAATAATGATGTCACTTTGGGGCAATAAAACAAAGGCATACTAATTTAATCTACTCTTGTAACAAAATCATTTGGCACAAGTGCACCACAGACATACATACACTCCAACTCATCACATTAAAATATCAACAGGACAGACATCACCAGTGCCGTCTCATGATGGAGTATGGCATACACACAAAACAGCATCAATTTAGGCTTTCCACAAGATATGGGGTCAGCCGTACTTGTTTCAGCTTGTGCCACTTCTAGTTAATAAGGGTTAAACGAAAAAGTTAGGAAACCTTGTGAGTGACTTCCTGTTCGTGATACACAGCATGCTGATTTATGGCTTTATTTTGTATGTCTGATACATGGCGCCATGTGTATGTATATGTCCCATGCCCTATGTATGGATTGAAAAGAACAGCTCTGTGTCATTCCTTACTCTGCACCTTGTTTGAAGCAGGGTCTCTCTGTTTCTCACCACTGTACTGCATGCCAGGGAGTAGGGCCATGATCGTTCCATGATCAGCTTATCTCTATCCACATCTCTCTGTAGGAGCACAGAGATTTCAAAAACATACCACATTTGACTCTTCACGGGTTTGGAGAATTTGAACTCAGGTTCATGTGGCCCCGTGGCAAGTGTTTTATCCACCGAGATATTTATTATTCTGAAACTTTAAAAGTAGAAATTCTGTACCTATTACTACAGCTCTTATCAAGAAAACAGAAAGGAAGAAGTGCTGTTTGAGATGTGAAGTCACGGGAATCACTACACAACTGGTGGGATTGAGAAATGATGCAACTGTTACCGTAGAAAGCATGGTGATCCTAAAACAAATGTTAAAACAGTGTTCAGAGGCTCCAGCAGCCTAATTTCTGGGTGTATACCACAAACAATTAAAAACAATGATTCAAAGAGATACTTATACATCCAGATTTACGGTAGCATCCATACAGTTAGCCAAAAGGTAAAGTAACCCAGGTGCTCACTGGCAGCTGAATGACAATGCACAATGGACACACTGAGCAAGTCAGGTCAGCCAATGATTAGAGGCTCGACAACTTGACTCAAATGAGATACTTAGTCAAACTTATAGACAGAGTAGAATGGTGATTGCCAAAGACTAGGGGAAGAGAAGCTGTTATTGTTTAACAGGTTTCAGTTTGAAATGATGAAGAAAATGCTGGACCTGGACAGTGGTGATTCACATCGATTTATTTTAAGATGGTTTGCAGTGACACACTGTATAATTTATTACAGTAAAAAGCAACTTACATCTTACACAGTGGATTGAGTTTGTCTCTCCTTTGAAACATGACTGATTATGAAATTCAAATTGCTAAAAATGGAGGTCAAGCCAATCTGCTGCATTTCTCCTTTCCTGCAGTCTTCTCCTTCTGGATTTGAGGAGGAGAACCAACGATTATCTGTCGATGTCATGCATTTTTTTTTTGTCATTCTTAGAAACGTCAGTACCGTAGTCCAGAACAATGGCTTCCCAAAACGTTTACATAAAACACTAACTAAAGCTCAATATGAAAATGGAATGTTTGCCATAATTGTTTTAGATTTTCTACTCTTCTAAAACTACTTTTTCCCACAGTCATATAGTTGTAAACTACATGTCTCCACATATTTAATTTGCTTAAAATACAGTAGGATAGCTGAGACACACACACACAAATTAGCTATCATTAATGTGGACGGAAATGGTTTGAATGTCAGATTTCATCTTTAACAAGCAGCAGACATGCAAACATGTTTTAAACCTCACTACTTTGTTCTTTTTCTGCAGATTTTTCTCAGAGTTCTATTAAAAGAAGGAAGGAAAGAGAGAGAGAGAGAGAGAGAGAGAGAGAGAGAGAGAGAGAGAGAGGAAGGAAGGAAGGAAGGAAGGAAGGAAGGAAGGAAGGAAGGAAGAAAGAAAGAAAGAAAGAAAGAAAGAAAGAAAGAAAGAAAGAAAGAAAGAAAGAAAGGAAAGCAAACGTCAGTACCTAGGTGTGATGGCCTACACTGGTAATTCCAACATTAGGAAAGTGGATGGAGAAATACTGATAAGTCAGTGCCAGCCTGGGCTACATTACAAGAGCTTGTATCAAAACAGAAGGGCCCTACAGTGATGGCTCAACAGTTAAGAGCAATAGCTGCTCTTCCAGGGGATCTGGATTCAAGTCACAGTCCCTACATGCCAGCTCACAACCAGCTAACCTTAGTTCCAAAGGATACAGCACCTTCTTCTAGCCTTTTTGGGAACTGCATACAATGTGATGCAAACATACATGCTGGCAAAATATGCATACATAAAAATAAATCATTAAAAAGGGGCAGAGGAAGGGAGTTGGGAAGGATGAAGAGGACCCAGAGGAAGAGAAGAAGGAAAGATCGAGAAAATAATGTCAGTCAAAGGCAGAAGCATACAGATGAATGGTAGTTCTGCGGATTGGAGGTGAGGACAGGGATGGGGACATGAATGAAGAATGGAGCCACAGAGTACAAAGTTTGTTAGGTTGAAACAATAAATTCTGGATAGCTAATGAATAGGATAGTGACTATGGTCAATACTAGTGAGTATGATTGAAGTTTGCTATGGCAGCAGATCTTAAACTCCTTTCTGCAAAATGAGAGAGAAAATGTTAATGTAGAATGTGATGAATATTTGATGATCATCTATTAATATATACCTACATCAAAACATCAAGTTGCATGCCTTTAAATACACATAAATTTTATTTGTCAATTATCCCGTAATAGATCTGTGGACAGGATGACTTTTTCCTTTGATACCAACAGAGGAGGGTTTTTTGTTTTTGTTATTTATTTATTTATTTATTTATTTATTTATTGTTTGTTTGTTTGTTTGTTTGTTTGGTAAGGGGGAGCCAGAGGATCTTTTCATTAGTGTGAGTTCAATAAAAATAAGCCACTGGATTCTTGCTCTTAGCACCCAGGTCTCTTCATTTTTCTCATCAACCTGGAAGGTTTGCTTACCTGCCAAGAAGGTTAAGGGCTTCTTCAGGTGAAAAGCAGTACAAACTTTAAAATAGAAAGAACACCTAAGTGCTTATTAAAAGATTTAGTTTCGCCGGGCAGTGGCAGCGCATGCCTTTAATCCCAGCACTTGGCAGGCAGAGGCAGACGGATTTCTGAGTGCAAACTCAGCCTGGTCTACAAAGTGAGTTCCAGGACAGCCAGGGCTACACAGAGAAGCCCTGTTTTGAAAACAAAAAACAAAAAACAAAAAACAAAAACAAACAAAAAACCCAAAAAACAAAAAACAAAAGATTTAACTTCATTATGTTTAATTATGTGTGTGTATCTCTGTGTGGTATATACAGCATGTGAATGCTGGTGTCTGTGGAGGCTAAAGACTGTGCCTTCCCTGGAGCCGAAGCTACATGCAATTGTGAATGCCCTGATATTGGTGCTGGGAACCATACTCAGGTCCTGTGAAAGAGCAGTGCATGCTCTAAACCATCTCTCCAACTCACATTTGGCAAATTTCAGTCATTTGTGAATCACTTTTAATAATCGAGCATCTCAAAGGTGACCTAAACACTCCTGAGATACACACACACACACACACACACACACACAAAGCTTCCTAGTGCAGGCAAGCACACCAGAGCTGCCTTGTTTGTCCTGTTTGCCCTGGGTTGTCATCCTTCTCAGACAGAAACTGTTCTTTAGGCTGAGGCTTCAGTGGCAGCTGATGTCGCCTTCATGTTGGAACTTAATGCTGTCATGGTGAGGGTTAATATACAGGCATTCTACTGGCCTGCCTTCAGGGACCTAGCAATTGCTTAGGACACGACCTGCCTTGGCTAGATGCTACAGGTGTGTGCTGCATATAAAAGGACCTGCTGCCACTCAGCAGCTCTCTCTCCATCCCTCCCTCCCCCCCTCTTTCTCTGTGTGTGTGTGTATATACATACGCGCACGTGTGTATGTGTTCCCCAAATTTCTCTATCTGTTCTCTGCCCTCATGTCTCTGCTCTTTTTGTCTGTCTGTCTACATGTCCACTTGCCTGCATCTACCCCTTTCCAAGGCCCTCACTCCTCCCCACTCCCCCAATAAACCCCTTTCACACCAGGTCTGTTGTATGGCATAATTTCTCAGGGGCACACGTGGCATGCATAATTTATAACAGTGAGAGTGACATTTAGAGGTTACCTTTCAGGAGAATGATAACAGGAAGAGGTCACAAGGGGGCTTTTACTGAAGATGTTACACTGTATTCCAGGATGACAAGCCAGATATTTAAGTTATGTAAAAGTACATCTGTGGACACTGATGGTAGAAATGTTATGCTCATCACCATCACTCCAGTGCTGAGAACAAGAGGCCACTCACTCAGTAAATATTTATGATGAATTAATGAATGAACGAACAAACTAATCTCTTTAGAGAGAATCTTCTGTGGAATTCCATTAAATCGTATCTTTGTAGGAATATATATATGCATATATATGTGTATACATATATATATGACAGATCCTATTCTATCCATCACATGAGGAGACTGATACTTAAATAAAAGTGTTAATTGAAGAGATCCCTACGGAGCTGGAGAGATGGCTCAGCAGTTAAGAGTACTGAGTGCTCTTCTAAAGGTCCTGAGTTCAATTCCTAGAAACACCATAGTGACTCAAAGCTATCTGTAATGGGGTCTGATGCCCTCTTCTGGGGTGTCTGAAGACAGCTACAGCATACTCATATACATAAAATAAACAAATAAGTCTTTTAGAAGAGGAGGAGGAGGTCCCTACAATAGTGGTCCACACCCCTGCTCTGCACATTCTCAAGACACTCTGACACAAGGTTGTGAAGCACTCACACCTGGCCACTGTCACCACACGGGCTCGCAAGAAGCATGTGATTCATTCACTGTCAATGCTGTAACAACACCACTGTGGTATAGAGGTGTGTGCACTCAGGCCATGGCCACACCCCTACCCTGCAATACATGACCAGGCCAGTCCTCTGGCACCTGCTGCACTGCTTTTGAAAGTCAAACTGTTAAGTGCAAAGTTGTCCAAGGTCTATTATAACACTATATTCACACTAAGGTGGAACATTTAGCTACTTCCCCAAGTCAGGGTTATAAAAGCAAAGTGGATGCATTTTTCAGTGGATCGGTCAATTATGATCATCCTAATAGCTCTGCCAAAGATGGTCAATGTTGCTTTTCTTCTAATTCTTATTTTCTATAGTAATGTGGAATGGCTTGGTAAAAGTATCACACATTGCCACATACTTAGGCTGCTGAAAGCCTTCTTAGATTTCTCTGCTAAGACTCTCTAAACTCGGTGTAGAATTTGGGTAATAACTCTCCCGTAGTCCAAACAGTCTACAAAAGCTGCTCAGGGTTGGAAGCTTTTAGTTAAATATAAATGTTTGCCTTGGGGCTGGGGAGATGAGTGAGCAAGTGGATGCTCCTTCAGTGCAAGCCGATGCGGCGATCCCTACACATCCTGCCAAAAACTTAATGCAGTGCCCAAATCCCAGTACCTTTGCAGTGAGCTGGGAGACTGAGGATCGGTCTGCACAAAACAGTGCTTCAAAATATTGTGGAGAGAACCACTTCCTGAAAATTCATCCTCTGAGATGTGTATATGGGCCAGAGTATAAACACACACACACACACACACACACAAACACACACACACACACACACACACACACACTTTGCCTTGTTTTAAGAAATGTTTCTTTAAAATTACACTGAAAGCTGGATATGATAATGCACATCTTTAGTCCTCGAATTTGGGAGGCAAACCTATCCTAGTCTATGTAGCAAGTTCCAAACCAGCAAGGGGTATCTGATGTAAGTCTCTCTCAAAAACAAACAAACAAACAAACAAATAACAATAACAATGACAAATGAAGTGCTAGCAATATCCCCGTGTAATTGCCGGGACCTCTGGTCACTGAGAACAAGTTAGTGACAGCAATGGACCAGATTGTGAATACACACACACACACACACACACACACACACACACACACACATCAGTGGAGATATAAAAGCCCATAAAAGAATTATTGGAGTAAAAAGTTATTCCATAATACTGTCATCTGAACCTCAGCATTGCCTGTTACCAAAAAAAGTCTGCACACCTCCGAATTAAATAGCTTTGTATTTGTATTCAATGGAATAATATTTTGGCGTTGAATACTCAGGATTTGGGCTTCCTCTAAATTCATGAGAAGTCTCAAGAAGACCACACTTTCAAAGTCTTTGATGGGAAAGCTCCGCTGCTCCCTAGCTACGTATGTGGTCTTGTGAAAGTTACTTGACCTGTCTAAGCTACTCTCTTAATTTTGAAATGGAGTTGTTATAAGAATTGACATGAGATGTTGTGTGTGCATAGTTCCTGCACACCTGGAGTTTCCCAATAAGTTGACTACCATATCATTAATGTAGAAAGAGTTCGCCTGTCTCCATTGTTTTAGCACTTCTGAAAGGCCTCACAGCAGGGAATGGGTGGTTAGCATAGGCCGTTTCAGAAGCAGCCCAATTCAAGCAGGTTTTGTATTCAGGGGTCACTGTGTTCCTCCCCACAACAACCCCAGGGGGAGCTCCTGGTGCGTGCGGAAACAAGGCTGCCTACCCCATTATACTCTGCTCCACGGCTTCCTGCTAGAGCTTCAGCAAGGAAGGACCCTGTGCTTCAAAACCACACTTCTTTTTAATCAACCATCCAAGAACAGAGAAGGAGAAGAACATTTCCCTCTCTGGACTTTTTCCCTCTCAGTTTACCATGGTGCTGGAGCTATGGGTGAAGATGGTGAGGTAGGAGAGGGACTCTTGCTCATGGCGACTCTTCTCTGTGCTTGCAGACGCACAGGGACCTCCAGCCAGCATCAGGGATGTGAAGAGGTAGCCCGGAGCAAAGGGAAAGAAATGACCTGCCTACCAGCCCGGTGGACTCAGGGAACTCGTGCTGCACCTGCTATCCAGAGAACACTTCTCAGAGAATGACTCCCTAGCTCTGCCTACTGTGAAATCCGGTCCCTGTTCTGTGCCGTGGCAGATGTGAACCGAGAGTAGCCGGATCCACACACCCCGGGAACCAGAGAGCCGCAGCGCCCACCCGCGCTGCCTGGAGGGCCCGGGGCGGTGCCGGGCACAGATGGCGCTCGCAGCTAGATGATGCTCTAACGCGGGCAGTCACTCCAGGCTCACCACAGTACTCCCGGGCGAAGCTGTAGTCAGATCCCACCCTGAGAGCCTGCTCAGGGCAGAGGCTCTTCCCAGTCTGTCCCAAACCCGGTACACCAGCCCTGAGAAGCCCCTGTCCACAGAGGCTGTGTGTGGTGGGGGAACTGTCACGGCCCTCACCTGGAAGCCAACAAAGCAAGTGTCCCCAGCGCACCATCCCTGGTGTCTATCCTGTTCCCCTCTGATTCCCTGAGTCCTCGCCAGGGCTGAGAAAGCCGAGGTGGGCAGTCAGCATCGCCGATTCCCCTCCCCCGCCCCCCGCCCGCTCACGGCGATTCGCCCAGGTGTGAGCACATCTGAACAAAGCCCACGCCCAGATGTGTCCGTGGGGACACGAACGCGCGCACGCTGCAGCGCGACCAGCGGGACTCAGTCGCGCTTCGCCGCCGGGCGACCCTGTCTTGTGACACTGCATCCACTGCGTCCCAGCCCAGAAAGCTGTGTAATGCCGGTCTGTCCACAGGCAGACCTCTAGTCAGGGCTTCCAGAGAGGCTGAAGTTAACCCGGGACCCAAGGAGCTGGTGGGCTCTCGCCCGTGGTACCCGAGCTGCGGGGGTCGAAGCCGCGTCCTCCCAGGGCGTGCGTCTCCTTTTTCCAACCAGCGCCCCGACTATGTCAAGGGCTTGCAAGAGAAAACGAAGTCGCCGACCTCTTTCTCCCAAGCTGCAAGTGCTGCCAGACTCCCACAAGAGCTCGGGTTGAGCCGGGGCGCCAGTGTCTGAGTGACAACGCGGCAGCCTCGGGCTCCTTGTTCTGCTCCAGCCGCGTCCACCCACCAGGACAGAATGTCACTAATGCAACCGCCAGACACACCCAGGGCTACTCACGTTTTCGTGCCGCGCCCACCTCCCTGCCGGGGCGCTACTGCCTAAGACCCCGGAGCCCAGCTGTCGTGCGTGTTTCCGAAGCTTCCGAAGCTGTCGCCTCCAGCTGCCCCAGTCTCCGTTTCTGCACGGTCCCTCGCGCCCGCGCGTCTCAGGCTCGGACTCCGGCGCGCGTCCGCCAGCGACCCAGGCGAAGCGCGCGTCCTCGCCGCTCCCGCCCTCCGCTCCCGGCGATACCCAGCGTCGCGCTCAGGCCCCTCCCGACTCTCTTAGCGTCCCCGCGTCCCCCTCCCCCGCACTCACCGGGCGTCGCCCGCCCCCTCCCCTCCGGCCTAACCCCCTCCCACCCACCCACAGCTTAGGCTGCAGCGAATGGGCTCCGGCCTTGAGCGCCTTGAGGACTGGGTGGCCTCTCACCTGAGAGGTCGCGCTACTCCGGACCTCTGCCACCACGCACCGGGTGAGGTGGTGGCTGTAGGGCCAGGAACTCAGGACTTGAGTGTTCAGGGGAATGGGTGACTGGGATGTGTCTACAGAAGATGTTCCAGAAAACCAGTGTTTTAAATGCCACTCTCCTTGGTTTAGATTTCCGTGTGAGTGTGATGGATGGATCCGGATCACACATTCCCTCCCGCCCTCCTCTCACCTCCAATCCTTCCGCCTCTCTTCTATTCCTCTAAAGTATTTCGTGCTTTTGCAAACTCTACTTGGCATGGGTTGGGTACTGGTTTATAGTTTTACAACTGTCATTTTCAAATACACTTGAGGAAGGGTCCCTTTAGCGTGTAAGCGGATGCTACTTTCAGTAGGGATTGGGTTTCTGGAGTAGTTGACATAAGCTTTTCAGATTGCAGAGTATTATACAAGTTTTGTGTTTGTTTGTTTGTTTGTTTTTTCAATGCAAAAGTGTGTAGAATTTTTTAAAAGAATATGTAGAATTTGAGTAAACCCACTGCATACTACACAATTCAGATTCTTCAGGACCCTCACCCCTTCCAGCATGATGGTGTCCAAGGCACATAGCCTCTTACCTGGGCCTACTTCCTTCTGCAGGCCCGGGTACAGTCAGCCTGGTATTACCCAGCTGGACCATTTACTTTTGGAAGCTCTCTTCAGCCTCTACCTTCAGCCTCCAGAATAGGTGTTAGATTGGCACTCATGAATAAAAACAGATCTGGCCCGGGCCATGCTTCAGAGTCTTGATAGCTCCTCTGCCCTGCTGTGACTTTACTTTGAACTTAAGCTTCAACCCACATTCACTCATGTGCACAGTGTCTCTTCTTTCTCCTACTGCCCAAACATACAGGATCCCCTTCATAAAAGAAAGTACTTCAAAGCTTCAAAGAGTACTACGATTCACACTTGATCCCGAAACCCATAGTCTTAACCACTGTGCCATGCTGTGTCAAGGACAGAGCACAGAATGTCTCTTCCCGTGAGGAGCACCTCCGTAGAGAGCCATGGAGCCCTCCAGTGGTACCTGGGGTGAACAGGCTTTAGACGTTCCTCTGTTTTTCAGTCCTATCTCCCCCTCCCCTCTCTCTTTTTCTCCCTTTGCCTGATTTTCTCAACCAAGTTTCTTAATCCATATCCATACTGCAGGCCTCTCAGGGAGACTACCCGACAACTTGACCTCAAATTTTCTGAAACCAAGCATGTGCCTAGCTACGCTAGTAATGATCAGTCTACCCACCAGCATGTGCCCCACTCTCTCCACCTGCTCTAACCCTGTGGAATCAGAAGTTTAGACTACGTAAACACAGAAACTTGGTTTTAGCTGTCTTTTTTTTTTTTTTTAATTATAAATTGTAACTTTTTTTTTTTTTTAACCACCACCACCCTCCTAGCGGAACTCAAGTGAAAGGTTGGTAAACTCCAGATCAGAAAGATAAAAGCACTTAAAAAAAAAAAAAAGTATGTTAGCTGGGCCTGGTGGCCCATGCCTTTAATCCCAGCACTTGGGAGGCAAAGGCAGGCGGATTTCTGAGTTCGAGGCCAGCCTGGTCTACAAAGTGAGTTCCAGGACAGCCAGCGCTACACAGAGAAACCCTGTCTCAAAAAAAAACAAAAACAAAAACAACAACAACAAAAAAGTATGTTAACATCATTAAGTAATCTTCTACAAGAATGGTATCTACCTGTGTCATCATTATCTTCAGATTAGGTAGAGATATATTGATAATAGTAATTTTCACATGTTACCTATTTGAAAGGACATTATAATCCAATATTGTCAAAAATACAGTTATGATGGGCAGCTCCATCTAAAACATGATCTTTATTGATTGCCTGGTATATTAATACAAATGTGTGGTCCCTCCCTCTCCACTGAGTGTTATGCCAATCACTATAACAAATACTAAGAACTAGACAAAATTACAACAATGACTACAACAAGTGCTAAAGATAATCAGTCAATTTAAAGAGTGTTTTTGTTATTCAGTTACAAAGGCCTTGGTTTCAAAGGCTATAGCCCATGGCCAGTTGGTCTCATTGCTTTTGATGTGTCAGCACATCATGGCAGGAGAATGTGTTGTGGCAAACCCCCTCACCATAAGCCAGGAAGCAAAACAGAGAGGGAGAAGATAGGTGCACAATTTCCTTCAAAGGCACACACCTAATGACCTAAAGCCCTCTCACTAGGTTCCATTCTACAATGTCCCACCACCTCCCAACAGCATCAAGCACCAGAGCTTTATCATAGGGGTTTAGGAATGTTTACTCAAAGTAGTAAGTGCAGTAATAGTGCATACAGCTGCTCCCAGTGATGTGCTTCTAAGGAAAAGAATTTGCCACAGCAGTGGGTTGTCACTCCTGATTTTAGGTTACAAAAATGTCCTGATTTTGGTTCCTTGAGTTTAGAGACACCAGTTGCCACATAAGAGATGACCTATCAAGACAGATGCCCTTCTTCAGACACACCAGAAGAGGGAGTCAGATCTTGTTACGGATGGTTGTGAGCCACCATGTGGTTGCTGGGATTTGAATGCCCTTCTTAAGGGAAGCCTCTGGCTAACAGATTGTGAAAAACTGAGGTCACTGGTCCAAAAGCCAGACCGCAGATAAACTGTTTCGGTCTGCCCAGTGAATACAGTTGTCCCAGTCTAACTCTGAGATGCTTCTAGTGCAAGCCTAGTCTTTGGTTGCAACCTCATAGAAGGTCCTGAACCATAGGACTCAGTGAAGCAATGGTTGGTTCTGGATCCACAGATACTGGCTGAGAAATGTTGCTGCTGCCAAGCTGCTAAATCATCATAAAGATGTTTAAGAGCATTTCAGTGTGGCCGTTTTCACTAAATGATCAACTGTCAGTCACTAGGTACAAAATAGTGCCCTAAGGAGCAGCAATTGTGAGGTTAGATGACTTGTCTGAAGATAACTTGTGTGACTTGTCTGCCTCAGCAGTGCCCACCTCCACACCTAGTTATACTTACCTCCCACAGACAAGAGAAGCCATCGTCAGTGCCCCACCCAGATGTAGCTTTCTCCCTTTGACTGCCAGCCATGATCTCAGCTGGCCCAGATCTTAGAGATTCCTAGTGGGTGGTGATTACTCTCTATGGATAATAGTGGGGTATACAGCTGCATGTATATAATATGTAACTAATTGGGGCCAGGTACATCACATTACTAGTGAACAGTATAAAGTTTCCACAGATGCATAACACTAGTTGCCCTTCTCTCTTGCCATCTGCTACCCAACTACAAACTTCTGTGTGATAGTTGGATGTCATTTGGGCACATGACAGATGAAGCTAGAAATCTGAAACCCATTTCTTGCCTGCTGCTTAGCAACAGAGTACCCTGACATCTATCTGAAGGAGGTGATATGTAAGCAAGAGGAAGGAAAGTCTAACCCATAGTGACTGCCATATGTGAATTTCTTCTCTAGGAGCCTGTGAGTCACCATTATCTTCATTTTTGGCTCAATATTCCCCAACACCCAACCCAGGGAACCAAGATGGAAAGGACATTTTCAACAGTACTAAGCATGCTCCATCTCTTCCCAAGGTTTCTATCTACAGGAATGTACAGGAGTTCAGGTGAGTAGATTTCAGACTACCCAAGGTCAATGTGCAGCCTTCCATTGAAGATAGGGTCATCTCGAACAGGAAACTGCCTCTCAGGGAAAGTAGACATACTGAAAGGTACTCTTGATGTGCACCCTTCACTGCTGGCTTCAGGGGCACAGATGACAGGTACAATGAAGGTCAGGTTGCCATGGAAAAGAAAAGAAAATACTCCTGTATACAATACTGAAGTCTAAGAGTGATTCAGCAGATTTCTAATCTCTGGCTGTCTTGCTGCATTTTAAGAAGAAAGGGGGTCTTGGATGAATATACATTGTTATGTTTCTGTCTGTACTTTCTTTTAAGCCTTGATTTAAAGTTTAACTCAAGTTGTTTTAACATACATCATAAAATGTATTATCTTAGCCATTTTCAACATACAGTTAGACAGTGTCATGTTATGTGATCATTACCATCATCTGTCTCCAGAACTCTTTCATCTTAGAAATCTGCAGCTTTATAGCCATTAAACAGTTCCCGATTGCCCTCCAGGCTCTAGTAACCACGACTGCCCTTGTGTCTATGAATCTGACTGCTACAAATATTTATATAAATGAAACTACAGTATTTCTTTTTGTGACTAGCCTAATATACTAACATTTTATCCAGTGTGTAGCATGTGTCAGAATTTCTTTTCATAAGGCTGAATACTTTATTGTATACACAAATCACACTACTTTTTCATCTGTTGATACTTGGTTGCATCTACCTCTTGGCATTCATAATGCTATAAAGATGAGTATTTGAATACCTCTGAGATCTTGTTTTAAATTATTTTAGTTGTGTACACAGAAGTGACATTTGCTAGTCATACAACATATTAAGGTTTTTCTGAATGGCTGTTGTATTATTTTCCACAGTAGGTGTAATGCTTTACACTTTTTTACTAGATATTCTCTTTATTTACATTCCAAATGTTATCCCCTTTCCTAGTTTCCACTCTGAAAATTCCCTATCCCTTCCCGCTTCTCCCTACTCCCCAACCCACCCACTCCCATTCCCAGTCCTGACATTCCCCTATACTGGGGCATAGAACCTTCCCAGGACCTAGGGCCTCTCCTCCCATTGATGGCCGACTAGGCCATCCTCAGCTACATATATGGCTAGAGCCACATGTCCCACCATGTGTTTTCCTTGATTGGTGGTTTAGTTCCAAGCTCTGTGGGTACTGGTAAGTTCATATTGATGTTCCTCCAATGGGGCTTAAGACCCCTTCAGCTCCTTGGGTACTTCATTGGGGACCTTGTGCTCTGTCCAATGGATGATTGTGAGCATCCACTTCTGTACAACTCCTTTTACTTCTTTACATTTCTTACAAATCTCCCAGCTGTGCCCAAGGTTCATACAGTTCCATAACTTAACACATCTTTACATTTTTTTAGGGTTTTATACATGTATAAAATATGGGGTGTGAGGTTGTCAGTTTAATATATTTAATATATAACTCTAAAGTAGATTCTGATCAGATTCACACCCTATTACTTTCTCATCTCCCCTATGCCTTGCTTAACCTCTTCTTTCCAACTGATCTTCCCCTACTTCCATGTAATTTTTGTGACCGAATGTGTTTAAACAGGATTGCTTGCACAGGTAAGGAATTGCTTATTGGAGCAATCACTGAGGAAAATGACTCCCCATAAAGAAGGGTGGGGCCATATGAGCCCCTTCCCCATCTGTGAAAGAATATTGATAGGCCCAATCTTGTGCCAGTCTCATGCGGATAACCACAGCTGTGAGTTGACGGCAATGGCCATGTACTCCTCAGAAGACAGCATTTCAGAGCATTTCCTTCCCATTCTCCAGCCCTTACATTTTTTTCTGCCTTCTAAGATGTTCTCTGGCCCTTGGAAATGGTGATCCAAATGTTGTTAGGAATGAGCACTCAACACTCATCCTTAGCCTTTGAACAGTTACAAGTCTCTTCATTAAACACTGCCCACTGCAAAACACAGCACTATTCTATGGATATAAGCTTTTAAGTATTTAGAAGACATTTGAGAGCACATCCATTTATCAAAGTAACTGTAGTAAATCTCTCACCATGGCCTGTGACCTCATCCATGGGCCTTTAATCAGACGTATAATACCAAGTATGAATTCCTTCTGAGGAGCAAGACTCAATTCCAATCAGAAAGCAATTGGTTGTCCTCGTAGCAATCATGCTACTATTGAACAAGTGAGTATTTATTGCCTGGTATGTCCATTGCTGGTATGAGCACTGGTTAACTTTTCTTCTCCAGTGGTATGCATAGCACCTCCTGTTACTATAAATGCTAGCCAGCAGAGAGGCTTCCAATTCAGTTTCAGTTTGATTGTGTACTGTACCCAAACTATGGGGTATCGTCAATAAGGTCTTTTCACTTAGTTCTGGTGGACAACCAAGTGAGATGGCAATGTCCTGCATTGTTTTGAAGATCTCTGGATCCAGATGACCATACTTCATGATATACATGCTTCTTGAAAATTTGTTTAATAATTATGGCTTCAGGGAGCAGCGTTTTCCAATTTTACAGAGTACCTCCATGCAAACTTGTTTATTTATTCATTTATTTATAAATTACATTGTTAGAGCATAGCCACCCTAATGAGTGTTCTTCTGTCTTCCAATATTTTATGGTGTAAAATATTCAGGGGATCAAGCAAATGCAGTGTTTCTGAAGGCCCTGTTCTGGCTCCTCTTTGACTTCTACATCTCTTTTAGACCATGCCTGGGTTCCTAGGATTGAAGAATTCCACCAGGATCTTGAAAATCCATCTCATGTGCTTTTAAGAATCAACATTCTGCTGGTGTGTACACATGGAGCATGTCTGCAAAGGTGGGCACTGAACTTGGGTACAGGCTAACGTGTTTCATTTTATGTACTTGAGGACTCAGATGGTTCAGGAATCAAGCCAGGGCTGGGGTAAAAGGCCGCTTCTATCTCCCCAGACATAGTACTCTATCACAGAACTCCAAAGTGCTTAAGCATTCTAAACTCAAATCTTCACCTTGACTCCAGGCTTTAATTTTGAATGTCTGGGCATAAAGGTCTCCAATTGTCTTCTTTCTTCAAGTTCTCATTTGTTAGGGAAGTAAATCTCTAAATGTTACAGGTTCAATCAGATTCACTATGAAGATACTAAGATTACTCCTGGGAATAAGAAATTTTAGTTTAGTAATAAATTATACAAAAATGTTATCTAGCACTAATTGTTTTGTTTTTGGTTTAATGGCAACAGGATGGGAGGCAAGTTTAATTAGAACAAAATTTTCTTCAAAATGACTAATGCTATCGCAATTTTTGGTTAAGAAGGCTGAAATTTTTTATCCTAGTATCCAAATGTCTCAAAAATTCCGCTTTTAATATTAATTTAATTAGCAGTATCTTAAAAAGCATCCCACTGAGAACATGAACTAATAAAAATTAGTTTTTATAGCTGGGCTGTCTTGTCTGACCTCAGTGGGAAAGGAAGCACCTAGCATCGAAGAGATTTGAAGTGTCAGGGTTGGGGGAATACCCAGGAGGGCCCCCACCAGCTCAGAGAAGGGGAAGAGAGGGTGACAAGGAGAAGGGCCAGTGAGTCAAATGTAAAGGGAATAAGTAAAAAATAAGTTTTTAGTAGTATATAAAACATAAAATATTTGTTACTGAAGACCCATTATCTTTTTCAATTACCAAAATTTAAATATTGGTGGATCATTATCTGTTTTGCTAATTAAACAACTGTGTATAAAACAATAGAGTTAATTTCTGTATCTGGATTATTACTACAGAGAAGAGTTCAACATTTGTTGAATGGGGTTGCTGAGGAGGCTCAGAGCTTAAGAAACTTGTTTAGGGTTATATAGTAAGAAGTTTCAAATGAAATTTGAATCAGACACATTTGTTCCTTCACTGCCTTAATAGCCAACAAGTTTACTGAATATCTCTTGTGTGTCAAATTCTAAGTAGGAGATACAGCAATAGAGATAAGAAGGGTAGAAGTTGCTGCTAACTTAGGGACATTTTAGCTTTGAAATGAGAACAGTGCCAAACAAGTAAATACTTATCCAATGAGCCCATGTCAGTTTAATAAGTGCAAAGAAGGAAAAGCCCAGCCTCATGAAGGTTGTAAAAATGTGAAGACAATCTAATCAATCTAACAAAGGCTGGTCACGGTGAAGAGCATTCCACTGAGGTTTCATGCTAAATGAATGAGGTTGAGAACAGGCTGTTATGAACAAGATGAACAACAAAATTCCTCAGCATTCTGGAGAGGCCAGGAGGGTTTGGGTCGTTTAACCAACTGTAAGAATGGGTAGGTCCCAGAGAACAGTAAGGTAAGCAAGAAGAGGCACATGAGGCAGGAGAGACACACAAAGCCAAGGGTAAGTGCTAAGGTCATAGTAAAGCGTTTGGAACACTGAACAAATCTCTTTCTTTTGTTATGATCCAAAAAAGAACTGTGGGCCACTGAAGGACTCTGAGCTTTCTCCTGCAAGATAAGAGAGCAGATGTGAAAGAAAAAGATTGCACTGGGTGGGTGGGGTAGAGGCTTTGGGAAAAAAAATAGTAGAAATGAAGAGAAGCAAATGAATTAAGGATCTAGAACCCAAATGGTAAAATGATACTGTGGTTGGCAGATAAAGGACATGTTGTGTGATTCACAAGAATGGTAGGATCTGTCTGTCTAGTCCTGAACTGAATGTCTCTGGGATCTTGATAGGGTTTGTGTTACATCTGCAAGTTGATTTTGATACCACATCCAGTGCCACACTATTAGTTTTGCCAAGTGTGGGAAGTCGCTTCTGCAGTTACTCTTTCTTCAGTGACTTAAATTACAGAGGTTTTCCTCCCTATTTGGTCTATTGTAGAAATTTTATAATTTTTTTAACCTATTGCAAATGAACGTTTTTTTCTGATTTCTTTCTTGACAACTTCATTATTGGAATATTGCAAAACTCTTAAGTTTGATATGTTGATTTTTTGTTAATGATTAGGAAACCCGAGTCTTCTGATGAAGCCTATCATAGGGTGTTGTAAGTGTGGAATTGTGTCATCTGCAAATGTGAATGACTTGAATACTCTTTCCTGCTCTTATCTATTTTCCTTCTCTTGCTTTAGTGCTTATTTGAGGAGACTGCTTTCTAGTTTTCCCATTTAATGAAATCAATGGGGTTTGTCATATATCCTTTATTGTGTGAAAGTGTATTTTTTCCTATGCCTTGTTTCTTCAGGGATTTTATCGTGAAGCTAAGCTGAACTTTATCAAAGGCTTTTCTCCCTGTCTATTAAGATTTAACTAGTGTGTGTTGCTAACTTATGCACTGTATTCTATTTTTTATCCTAGCCGTCATGTGAATATGAAGCTCATCAGTGACCAGATACGTTACAGAAAATAGATATGAATCAGAAAACCTACGTCATTCTATCTTTGTTTTTTGCTTGTTTTTCAAGACAGGGTTGCTCTGTGTAGACCTAGCTATCCATCCTAGAACTCACTCTGTAGCACAGGCTAGCTTGGAATTCAGCGATCCACCCACCTCTGCCTCCCCAGTGCTGGGATTAAAGGTACACACCATCACACCTGGCTCTGTGTATTTTTCCACTGTAAAATTCATTGCTCTCTGTATTATTTTTTTATATAATGTTCTTTGACATACTGAAATAATATAGAGACAAGCTAATAATAGAGATGACAAGAAATTTCATTTAGATAACAAGTTCCATTTGACGAAAATAAAAGCAAGTCCACCGAAATACACCTCTTGGGCGGGGAAGATGACTCGGTGGTTAAAGGTGATATACTGAGTTCCATTTCTAGAATCCACATGATGGAAGGGAAAGAACCAACTCCAGCTATATGCCATCACCCAGACTAAACAAGTGTAATAAATGTAAAAAAAGCGCAAACTACCACTATGGTCAATCCTTAGCAAAGGCATCCACTCCTCGCCCCATCTTCCAAACATTCCTTATTACTTGAAAAGCAGTGGACAGGTCTTCAACTGGGAGGCCACTGATTTTGACCTTATTTAGTTATTAATTTTGCATAAGTTTTTGTGGAGTATCTGGGGGCCTTGTCTGGCTAAACAATAGGACAAGAAACATGCTTGAAGAAGGCTTCTTAGAATGAGTAGATATTGCTCACAGAGAGATAGAACACAACTCAGTCTTCAACTAAAAGAAACCTTTTGTTCTGTGCTCACTGGGCTCTATCTGGGTTCCTGTTGAAACTTAAGGTGAAAGGACAGTGACAGGCCAGTAATCGTTTGATACTTTCTAGAAAAGGAAGATATCCCAGCCATGAGTCCACCTCCCAGCATAAGAAACAAGTTTCACTTACAGAAATAGTTTCAAAGGCATTTTAGTTGGTCCAGCTCTCTAGAATAGTACAAAGCGGATGATTTGGTTTAGGCAAACTTAAGAAAAAGACAAAATGTCTCTTGTGAAACTATGCCCGGGCCTAGCAGACACAGAAGTGGATGCTCACAGTCAGCTATTGGATGGAGCACAGGGCCCCCAATGGAGGAGCTAGAGAAAGTATCCAAGGAGCTAAAGGGATCTGCAACCCTATAGGTGGAAAAACAATATGAACTAACCAGTAGCGCCCCCCACCCCCCAAGAGCTCCTTTCTCTAGCTGCATATGTATCAGAAGATGGCCTAGTCGGCCATCAATGGAAAGAGAGGCCCACTGGTCTTGCAAACTTTATCTGCCTCAGTACAGGGGAACACTAGGGCCAAGAAGTGGGAGTGGATGGGTGGGGGAGCTGGTGCGGGGACTTCTGGGATAGTACTGGAAATGTAAATGAAATAAATACCTAATAAAAAAAAAGAAAAAAGAAACAAGAAAAAGCCAAGAGGCCAGAACACATGGAGCGGTGCTGAAGAGGCATAGGATACTTCCGAAAAGCTTGTGGCAAGCTGAATTGGAAACATGCAATGAGATAAAAATAATTGTCTTAGTTAGTTACTGATGAGTACAAATTTCATTTTTGGTTACCCAGGCTCAGAAAGGTGAACACCACATTCTCTCTCATTAGCAGATCTTCATTTCCAATTTTTACCTATGTGTATTTATGTGAGAGAGCGTGTATGGTAGAGCCTAGGACACTAGACCAGAGCCCTTGAGAAGGGAAATAAGAGTATTCTTGAGTAGTTGTGAGTAGTAGAAAGTGGCCTAACGAGCCATGAAGAAGCAAATATAAGTTTAACTCCAAGTTTTAAAAACAAAATAATTAATTTTCTTGATTTTTTTTCATAATATTTCTAAAGGTGTTTTTGGGGGGAGGGAGTTCCAATTTTTTTTTTTTTTTTTAGAAATCTTCTAGTTATGAAAACTAGCCAAAATAGGGTTAGGTTGAGCTCTCTTATTGAGATTAGTATGTTCATATGGAGATGGATACAGCAATTTCCCCATGCTATCATGGGCACGTGGGAATGCTATTGTCAATCTATCCTAGGTAAACTTCACTTTACCAGAACACTTGAAACATACAATTAATTCATCATTATATTCTAACATTCCATTGCTTCATTAGTTCTAAGCATTAAGCACTGGGCATTTCCCACATAATCAAGCATTGCAACGGATACATAGGGCATGTTTAGATGTGTGTGGATTAATTGTATCCTGATATCAGACACGGTCATCCACAACCACCAAAGTAACAGCACCTGTGATGTAGAAGATTGTGGCTTCAGTGACGGAGAATAGAACAAGCAAGTTAGTTCTAACTGACTCAACTTTACTCACACGGTAGAAGAATGAAGCATGTTAAGACTAATCTAAACACCAGAGACGGGTATAAACTTCATTGGCTTTTAGTTTTTCAACTTGAGCAATTATTAAGAATTCTTCAGAGTGGTCATATGATCAACACAAAAGCAAAATGTTACCCTAGAATACTTTTTTTCCCCCCAGGAATAATTCAATAGTACAAAAGAAAAAAGATAAAACCCTTGTTTAGCAAGGTAGTATAGATGAAAACCAAAGCTATATATCTTGATATAGAATATTTGATCCCTTTTTAATTTTTCTTAATATTTTAGTTTGTCAAGATATGGCCTTCTTTGCCTCTCTTCTTTTCTTCCTTATGTAGCTAGGACTACACCTAATAGGCATTCAATGAGATGCTATGCTATGCCTGCCCCCTCTTCTCAGATAACAGGATTATTTTAGATTATTGTCAACCACTTTGTCTTTCACAAACATAGTAGTAGTATATGCTACAAGAAAAGAGTACTTGTTGACTGTTTTTTGTTTGCTTTGCTTTAAAAGACAGTCCCTCTATTATGCAGCTCTCTGACTGTCCTGGAACTCATTATATATACCAGAATGGCCTAGAACTCAAGAGGTCTGTTTCCTTTGCCTCCTGAGTACTAGGATTAAAGGCATTTGCCATGCCTGGCAAAGATTCTCATTCATTCATTCATTCATTCATTCATTCATCCATTCATTCACTGTCTTAGGCCTTCTAGAAGATCAGTGTGTGCTCTTAAATATTAAGCCATCTTCTCCATCCTCTGTTAAGAGTTTTATTTTTCTATATAAGAGATATATTTTTATTTTCATCATTTAAAAGTACATTTATAAATTAAGTATTTAAGTGTGTTGATACTGTAGTAGCTGAAAGGATATGACAATATTTTTAATCCTAGGTACAGTATTTAATTTTTTGCTTGTTTGTTTTTTGAGACAGGATTTCTCTGTGCAGCCCTGGCTGTACTGGAACTCACTCTGTAGACCAGGCTGGCCTCGAACTCAGAAATCTACCTGTTTCTGCCTCCCAAGTACTAGGATTAAAGGCGTGCACCACCACTGCTTGGCCAGTATTGAATTTTTGAAAGACTACTACAGATACATTCATACTAGGGTTTTTAACTTCTCAATGGCATTGAGAAAACAGTCAAAAACTACTTTGTATTCCTTTCATCTCAGTGATACTCCACAGATCAAGCATAGTGGTGATACTTAAACTTTGGAAGGTTCTTGTAAAGACTGTTTTAAATGTCAGTTATTAGACTATCAACCATTTTTGACCACCTAACCTGTTCATATTGAATCAGATTGTAATCTCTAGAATGTATCTATATTACTGACTTGCCTGCTGCAACAAACTATCAGAAAAAGGCAACTTAAAGAAGAGTTTATTTTAGCTCATAATTTGAATGCATTTTTATCATGGTACAGGATGGCACTAAGAGAGATGCATGAAGCAGCTAGTCACAGTGAATCTGCTGCTAGGAAGCAGAGTGATTGTGACTGCTAGGGATCAGCTTCTGTACTTGAGTCCAGGATACCAGGTCGTAGAATGGTGCTACCACAGTCATGGACTTTTTCTCAAATAACCTAATCTAGATGATCCGTCACAGGCATGCTCACAGAATTACCTCCTAGGTAACTATAGACTCTATTGACAATATTAACTGTCATATACCATAGTATGTACTGTCTAAAAGTAAAGAATGAGGTAAAAGTACAGCTTTTTATAATGAAGAAAAATCAACATTACAGTCAATAGTTGCTTTACTTTTTTTTTCCTGAGGTAGAGCCTCGAATAGTTCAGATTGGCTTTAAACTCACTATGTAGCCCAGACTAGCCTTGAGAGGTAATGATTATCCTGCCTCTGCTTCTAATTGTTGTGAATACAGGTCTGCACCATCACACCTGGTTTATTATTTAAACTGTGTGTGCATGCATGAACACATTTGTATGCATGTGCATGCATCCAGTGTGGTCAATTTGTAGGAGCTAGTTCTCTTCTTTGTGGGGTTTTAGAATTCATTAGATTATTAGGCTTAATGGCAGGTGCCTATCACTGAGCCATCGCATTGGTCCAATAATATATTTTTAACAAACCAATTAACCAAACTATTCATGCATATTTGTGGGGTGTGATGAATCTGAAACTCTTCATATCAGTTGAATGAAAGTTATAGTGAACAAAGCAATCAGTGTGACTTCTAACAGACATATTTATCAAAGTGGTGGACCAACACATGCAAACAGTCTAGCCCAAGAGCATCTGTAGTCTGGAAACTCTTTGTTGGTGTGTGGATAGCTCCTGCCAGGAACAGAACAAACTGTTTTTTGATGTGTTTCCTATTTCTTTGTCATGAAAGAGTAACTGCCATAGATTTGCTTCAAAAAAGTGAAATTAAAGAACAGTCTGTTGTATTTAAACTTGGCAGGAAGCAATAACAGAAAAGAACACAGAGCAATGAATGAGAAAAGAGTTTGTTGGGATGGGACCAACATGGAATTTTCCAAATGGATTATGTATCCTAACTGCCCAGAGGACAGCTTCAATTTCCTGTATAAGAAATTTCTAATGGTCATTCTCTAGACAGGAAGTTCCTTCTGAAAGACTGCAATGCTGGTGAACTGGGTAGGGAAGCTCAGGCATTCTCTCCTTTGGCCCCCTCTCCATGGATTTCTGAGTCCCTTTAGAGGTGTGAACCAGTAGAGTATAACATAGAACCACAAAGCCCTGGGGAACTACAAAAAAGACCCAAGACACAGCAACAAAACTGAACATTGAGACAATTTGCTTTTGTAAAAAGCTAAGCTCTGAGGTCAAAAAGACTGAGGTGACATGGACTGAGATAAGAACATTCCCTCACCAACTAAACTCATCATCCTCCTTCAGTTCCCCAAGCTGCAGCTGAAGCCGGCTCTACAGCACTCCAGGAAGTACATTCTAGTTAAAAGACAGTGTTTGCATGAGAGTGTGCAGTGGTGCCTGAGTCCTGGTACCTTGAAAAGCTTTGTCTAAGAATGCAACAACACTTACCTCAAGCTTGCTCAAATGGAAACGTCCTTAGCCCCTTTCCTGGTACGGAGTAAGCATGCACACGTTTGCTAGGCTTAGTCAAGCTACTGCCAACTGATGCTTGTGGAATACTTCCTATAGGTTATAACTAATCCTCTCCTCCTTTCCTCATGCCTTCTCTGCTCTTTCCTTTTCTCTTTCTCTCTCTTTTTAATTAAATTTGTGTGTGGCACATGTCAGAACGCAAATATGGAGGTCAGGAGACAACTTATGGCAGCTGGTTCTCTCAGCATGTGGGTCTCCAGGTACCAAAAGGCATGAGGCTTGGCAGCAAGCGGTTTTACCTGTTGAGTTTTACTGCAGGACTTTGTCCTCTGTAGCCCAGGCTGGCCCAGAACTCACTATGTAGTTGAGCTTAACTCAGAGTAGTTATGGATCCCAGGCTAGTGTTGAGCTCCTGATCATCCTGTTGCAGCTTTGCCTGTGTTTTGATTACAGGCGTGCTCAACCATTCCCTGCTATGATTAGAACTATTTCTAGCACACAGTGAGTTAGGACAAATTTTGGATCTCAAATTTTAAGGGTCCGAGCTATGTCAACAATTGTAAGCTGTATCATGAATAAAAGGAGGGAAAGTGACTGTGAGCTGCTCCCTCCTGTTGCCAAGGTTGGCAGAGTCCTGGATCCTCTCAGAATGCATTCAGGCTTTTGTGGCCTGTTACCAGTCAAAGGCTTCCTATGATGTCTAATTTCTCATGGACCGAAAGGTACTGGGGGGGGGTGGAGCAGAGCAGTGCTGATTCTGACCTAGCCACGGTGCTCTCCACTCCTGTGGCCTCTACAGACAACTCCGAGTTTTGATGCTTAATAAAGAATACTATCTGTTATTTATTTTTAAAAATTGATTTCTTAAACAGTCAGCAAGGTCTGAGATCAAAATAATACTTTAGTACAACTGATGAGTTTGTATTTCATAAAACAGATTTTACTGCTTCTCTGAGAAAGACTTTAATCTGCATAAGACTAAAAACTCATTTCTATGTCTCTCTTTTACAGGCTGCTTTTAGAATGATTTTTGGGCAAAGAGCACTTCCTTCTTTATAAAATAAAGGTTGTATCAGACACTTACTCAGCTCTTTAGATAACCAGTATCAGATACCAATGGAGAAAAGAATAAACAAAAACCTGTCTAACACACAAATGGCCATACTTAGTTAGAAGGAAAGTTCATACGTGGCACCCAATATGTGGCTGAACAAAAACACTGTGGCCTGACCTGAGTACCCTTAGCAATGCCTAGCAAAGCACAAACCAGGAAGAGTGGACTTAGGTGGCAAAGCATGAACTATATATTCCAGGTGAGGACAAGAGCACACTTACACGGGCCACACAGTAAGTAGCTTGTGCTTGAAATCTGCGCTCACAGAGAATCCCGGGCTGTGCAGATTACCATTAGCTTCTATTTTTCAGAAGTCAGTCTGGCTACATAAAAGTTTGTTTGTAGTTAAAAGCTAAAAGGAAGTATTTACATTATCTTCTGAAATAACTGGGAGCTTATTGATCTAGTTCTTAAAAAATAAAGGAGAAGAAATGAAATTTGACAACTAGCTTTCCTCCTTTTATGAATCAGAGCTGAATCTTACAAGCTGTCCACTGTCTTCAAGGTCATGCACAGGGGCTGACTATTCAGCCGACTACCTCCCACATTCTCAACCACTCCCAGCTCTCACAAGCACAATGACAACGGAAGCAGCACTGTTAGTTATGTGTAGTAAGCAAAGGATATACACCTTGATTAACTTTTCATAAAAATTTTCAATTCAATATAAAGATTTACAAGAGAAATAATACAGTGAACAATACAGTGAATACTTATGGCACCATGTTCAACTTTTGTAAATCTAACTAGACTAATATTTCTTCATAAATGCTACAAGAAACCAGGCAACCATTATGAGCAATTAAAATACAAACGTTAAAATGGCATTAGCCTTGAACAATTGGTCACTTCAATAATTTATTTTTGTTAATGATAAGAATATTTTCTCAGTAAAATTGAATAATCAATTCTGTAACAGGAAATGATAAGAGCATTTGATCTACAAAAGTGAACATTATCTTGAAATTTCAAGAAAAAGTTAGTTCACTGGAAATTCTTCAATCTTTTTGAATAGAAAACTGTCCAGTTTTTTCATATTTCAAACATAAATGTACTTTAATAAAGAAAATCCCATTTCCTATATCTCTTTCAGTGATTATTACAGTGAAAAGTAACACATGGATTGTGGGCGCACCTAGTGAAATGCTAAGTAGTGTAAATGGAAAGACATGAAAGAAAATCAAGTCACACAAATTCCACATGATTGAAACGAGTAAAAGCAAAGGCTGAAGTGTAACATCCCCCATTTCTTGTTTGGCACATATATTAAAACATTCAAACAGTAAACAACTTAAGATCAATAGATACTAAAACCACTAGCACAGTAATAAAATGCCTAAAGGTTATGAACATCTTAATACCTAATTCCCACATAACTTGTGTTACCAATCATATCTTCCATGAGGATGGAGCTGTTCAAAGCATTATCTGATTCAGGATAACTCACTAAGTGTCATGTTGAATCACACCGTTCCTCTCTAAACTGGTGGATCTTTTGATGGCCTTCATTTATGAGAACACATGTGTACCCTACTCACAATTTTGAAAAAAATGGAAGGCCTTCATACATGTCACTTTTTAATTTTATCCAATCATTGATCTTCTGAAGAGTTGTTTTTTCTTGACTTAATATTTTTGCAACTTTTTTCATCTTTTGATCATTTCTTTCTATATACTTCATCCCTTCCAGCTGAAGCTGGTCCAGTTTTTCATCCCGGCTTTCATCTAGGGGTATGTTTTCACATATCACAGGATTAAATCTAAAGTACGTGTCAGAAGGCAACAGGCCATCAAGCATGATATGAACTTCTGTCAAAACAAAAATGAAAAAGGGTTGGTAAGAAAAGGTATGAGGTAAGTTATCTTAAGTGATCCATTAATTTTTCTCATTTAAAAGTATCTTCATTTTAGGCGTATTACAAACATGTTTATTTTACTCACAAGAGGTTCAACCAAATCAAAAGCAAATCTACAAATTACAATTTACTTTCCAAATACTTCATACAGTTTGCTCAGGTAGGGATCCTGCATAACTACTCTCCTTGATGAAATGACTTCTCTTTTCCTTTTCCTTTTTTTGGGGATCATCTTCATTGGGCTATATATTTATGCATATTAAGAGTCAGCACTTTTAATTGTGTAATTTGACAAAATTTGATAATGGATAAGCATTTGTGTTGCTGCTATAAGTCATACACATTCCCAGGACGTTCATCCAAAGGTTTCTGAGTCTCCACAGTGAACCATCCCTTACCCCGTCCTTCATAAAGGATGTCAGACAAACATCCTTTATCATCATGTTAGTTGTCTTGTCCTCCTCTTAATTAGTCATATACAAACTCACAACTTAACCAGTAATTGTTTAGAGAGGCCACATAAACTTGCTATTATATTTTAATAACAATTTACTATCAATTATTATGTTTCAATATAATTCTTATAGGTTTTCAAAGTTAACTGTCATAAACCTCTATATTTGTGTCATTAACTATAGTGTAACTACAGTGAGGTAACATTTCACATCTTCTAAAAATTCCAAAAGAGCTTGCCACTATCTGACATATAGACTTATGCAGCATGAGACCCGTTCACTAAAGACTATGTACGGTAGACGAAAGGAATTTTCTACCACAAGAAAATTGTATTCAAGCCGGGCGGTGGTGGCACACGCCTTTAATCCCAGCACTTGGGAGGCAGAGGCAGGTGGATTTCTGAGTTCGAGGCCAGCCTGGTCTACAAAGTGAGTTCCAGGACAGCCAAGGCTATACAGAGAAACCCTGTCTCGAAAACAAAACAAAACAAAACAAAAAACAACAACAACAAAAAAGAAAATTGTATGCATTCATCATAAATGTATTAAAAGTCAGAGTGTAATGTTGGCTTTAAAAGATAACAGACAAAGAAGTGTTGCTGAGAAAGTGGGAAAAGGGACCATACTGTATTACTGGTAGATATGCAAACTGGCAAAACTACTATGCAAAATAATACAGGGGTAGCTTTACAGAATTATATAACTACAAGTGAAAGAAATTCCACTCTGAGTATATATTTGAAGGAAATGATAACAGAATCTTGAGAAGATATTTGTCATACCCTATTTACTGCACTATTCAAAATAGTCCAGATATGCATTCTAATATGTATGTTACATATAGTAGGATGTTAGCGTTAAAGGCAGAAAAAACTCGTCATCTGCAACATGACAGATGGATTTAAAGGACATCATACTTATTGAAACAAGCTAGATGCATGAAGTCAAATAATGCATGATATTTGTATGTAGAACCTAAAATAGCCAAGCTTAGAGAAAAGAGAGTAAGAATGCTAGCTGTCCCAGAGTTTGGGGATGGTAGATGTTGGCCAAAGGGTATAAACATTCAACCATTACAGCGGAAAAATCACTAGTGTTTAAATATACAGCACGGTAACCATAGTTAATCACACCAGGAAAGAAAAGACTCCTTAGCTTGTGCATGCCAATAATTAAATTTAAATTTAAAGAACGAGTTGTATAGCTTTTGTCAGTTTTAACAAAGTGAAAAAGATATCTTACTAATTTGGCAAAAGCTTTTCAGATAGCAAAAACATCCCGTTTATCATGTTTTTGTGGGTTACCTTTTAAAAGATTAAGGTTCTTAACAGAAAGTAAAACCTCACTAAGTTACTAAATTTAAGTAAAGATATGTTGATATAGAGAATGGCTTAAACATGGAGCTGTTACATACTACTTTAAGAAATTAATAACCCATTTTAGAACCTAAAAATAAAGCAGTAAGATAAAGAGATCTAAACAAAGCTAAGGTTCAAAGCTCACTATTCAACAGACACTCACCAAAGGCTTAATATGTGCTAAGAATTGGAATCAACAATAAATCAGACGAGCAAGATCACCATTTCTGCATTTTAAGGTCTGAGGTTGAATCTCAGGGCCTCACAAATGCCAGGCAACAACTCTAATTCTGAGCTACACTTCCACGTTCTGCCTTACATTCTAATAAGCACAGAAAGATATGTAATAAATAAATATATAATATATAGCTGTAAGAGGAAAATGTGCTTGGACAGGGAGGAAGAAGAGCAGCTGGGTAAGTGGCTAGAATAAGAAGATGAGGAAACGGGCTGGAGAGATGACTCATCGGTTAAGAGCACTGACTGCTCTTCCAAAGGGCCTGAGTTCAAATCCCAGCAACATGGTGGCTCACAACCATAACGAGATCTGATGCCCTTTTCTGGAGTGTCTGAAGACAGCTACAGTGTACTTACATATAATAAATACATAGAAATCTAAAAGAAAAAGAAAAGAAAGGAAAGGTGAGGAAACTGAAGTAGTCTGGCAAGGTCTCTGGAGAACAGGACAGCCAGCCTGAATAACGCACGCAAAGGCCACGCATCTGTCTGAACAGAGAGCCTTACAGCGACACTCCAGCAATAGCAGAGACCATGAGGCCCGTGATTCTTAGAAAGTATGGAGAACAGTAAGGATTAATGTGAGAGATATACTTCGGGATAGAAGAGGCACATTCAGGGGTTCAGTTTTATAAGGTCTGGTGTTAGTGGAGGGAGGCTTTTGAACTTTGTTCCACAGACAGCCTAGAGAGATTTATGAAGAGGAAGGACAACTGATATTTTAATGGCCTACATTGGTCTTTTCTAGACTATACTAGAGGGTCACCAAGAGCAGAAACAAGAAAGTATTCTAATGCCACGTGACTTCCACATTTGTCAGAGTCCAATTATCTTAATCCTCCAACTGTTTCAGTTATTATCTGAACATGTAAACCCCTCTAACCCTTGTTGCTTTTCTTTTTCTTAACTGGCAAGTCTCCACCTAAGCTTTTGTGCCAGGTCAGCTTTACATACGTCTTTAACTCTAAGCGAGGAGAGTAGTCTCTTTAGGATCATTGAACAAAGGAAGGGTGGGTGATGAGCTCCTAAGCTCACACTACAGACCTAAACCACTCTTTCACAGTTGAGATCACATTTTACCTAAAGTGTCTGAAGGAGCACAGAAAGACTAACCCTCTGTATCTGTAGCACTGCTGATAACATTAGAGAGCTTGGTCTTCAGGCTCGTGTATGTTGAGGTATTCCTCACATCACTCTCATACCGTCCTGTGCCCAAGGATACTATACACTCCAGTGGCGTATCTGGCCAGATGCATTTACATTCGTGAAGGGCCAAGGCCGAAGGGTTATTCAGAAGCAAACCTCCATCCTGTAAAACACAAGGCATAAGAGCAGTCAGTTAAGTACTTACTCTAGGGGAAACCTATCACTGTAGTGATTGACTTACGACAAGACTATCCTTTCAAATGAGCTGATTCACGTGCAACAGCTGTAAAACCCACTATCTAGAAGGATAAGTTTTAGTTTCCTATTTTAAACGACTTTTTGGATTGCTTTATGTATCCTGCTTAAAAATACTGTAATGAACTAAGAATTGTAAAAACATTTTCATGCGTCTTTATTTACTAGTTGTGCATGCACCCACATGAAGGTAAGAGGAAAACTGCCATGTCGGTCCTAGAGATTGAACTCAGGTCATTGAACTTGGAAGCAAGTACCTTTAACCACTGAGCCATCTTGCTAGTCCCTGAACCAAACAACTTTTAAAGACACTGGGGTAGTTAATAGTTAATAAGAACAAAACAATCTCTCACAACTTCAGTGTATCAAATTAACTGAAATTTAAACAAAATAATTTTAAGGTATCGTATCCACAGTACAGCTATAACCTGAAGAAAGTAGGAGTAAGTTCAAACTTCTAAGTCAGTGGTTCTCCACATGTGGGTCATGACTCTTTGGGTGGTCTAATGACCCTTTCACAGAGGTCACCTGACCATTGGAAAACAGATATTTATATTTCATAACAGTAGCAAAATTATAGTTATGAAGTAGCAAAAAGAATAAGTTTATGGTTGGGGTCACAACATGAGGAACTGTATTAAAGGGTCACAGCATTAAGAAGGTTGAGAACCTCTATTCTAAGTGTCTATCAGTAGCAACATGATTTTAAAGAATTCAAAAATGTAAAATACGCTGATAGAATATGCTGTAAAAAACACTGAATCTCAATCGGGGTTGAATACTATAAAAATAAGGAAGTATTTAAAATTACAGCCAAACTGTAACAGAATGAATCATACAATAATATTTAAATCTATTTCATTACTATATTGTATATGGAGCTTAAAATCTAGGGACATACATCTGGTTGAAGATATTTTAAGTAACTACATAGCCTTCTTCCTATATGACTTCCATATATATTCCTGTGGGGCATTTGGCTACACACAGACAATCTGGTTTCCAGTTGAGCTGAGGTCTGAACCCCAGAATGGTGATAATTCACCTATGAGATCCTGGAACTCTGGCTCCTGCTTAAGTTACCGCCCCCACGCCCCCAAGAGAAGCATGGCTAGAACTCACATAGGCAATGTCCCAAGCTTCTGACCTTCAGGCTAAACTCCTCCCCAGTTACCTAGCAACAGAAAAGATAGCAGCTCACTTTAAAAGGGGCTGTTTGGCCCCTCCTTGCTCTCTCTCTCACCCCCTCACTCCATTGTTCTCTTGCTCTTACACTACTCTCCTATCTCTCTTACTCTCTCTAGCCTTTCCTCCCCTCCCTCTTTTCTATCTTCTCTCTTTCCCCCTGCCTTTCTATAATAAAGCTCTAAAAACATAAACAGTCTCTGCTCATCAAGGCTGCGCTCATTCTCACATGCGTGGGAACCTCTCTTCCCTCAGCCCTCTCTCCCATAACCCTGGGCTACAGGGTGTACCCCAGGACACCTTTTGGTTTTGGGGGCTGCCCCTTGTCCACCCCCTGAGGAGTGGGTCAAAGGCTGGGATGCCCACCCCGGGCTGAGTGGAAAGCATCCGCCTGTCCGAGCATAGGTGGAACTCTGGCGGGACATGGCTATCCTCCCCCTCTTCCCTTGGGCCCCTTTATAGTTCCCACGTATTCCCATTGTAGATGTTTGATTTGTTACTGTGTGTCACTTAGCTTTTGAGTTTCTGAGAGTACCTCTGAGTAGCAAAAGTTTCTAATTTTGATAAAGTCTGCTGTACCAGTGACTTTTGTGGATGGACAGTAACTTTTTTAAAAAAAAATGTTAGGAATCTACTTAACCCTAGATCATATAACACTGCTCTTCTAAATGTTTTACACTTTAAACTACAACATTCAGTTACTACTACTGAATATTGTTGGTATAATTTGTGAGGTTTAAGTGAAAATTAGAATCCACTAAATGTTCTTGGTATAAGCTGTGAGGTTTGGAGAGAGTGTGGGAGAGGCAGAAAGAGGACCACCCTTCTGCAGGCAACAATAGTATAGTATATATTTCAAACCAATTTGTCAAGAAGAGTATCCTTGGGGCTGTGAAGATACTTTAGTGGATAAAGCGCCGGCTATTCAAGTAACAGAACCTGAGTTCAGATACCAAGCACCTATTGTGGTGGCACACATTGTATTTGTAACCTCAGCACTGGAGGGTAGAGATAGGCAGATTGGTGGGGCCTACTGACCAGCCAGTCTAGTCAATTGGTCAGCTTTGGGTTCTATGAAAGACCTTTTCTCAACAAACAAGCTGGAAAGCAAAGACACTTAATTAGGTTAACCGCTGGTACTCACCGATTGTTCACATGTACTATACACACATGCATTAGCTCGTTCCACAAAAGTACTATCCATATAGCTCATGTGCACATAGGTCTAGTTCTGGACTCTGTTCTACTTTACACCCGACTTCCCCCCAACCCCCAGCACACACACATTGACCAAACTTCCTCAAATAACAGTCTAACAAGCACTCACACTAGAAATTCCCTTTGTTCATCCTTGTGAAGTTTAGTAACAATAAGTAAATTCTGACCTTAAAAAAAAAAACTTTGAAAAAGAATGTTGAGATTTGAATATAATTTCCTCCTTTCCATTCCTCTGTCAGATCCCTCCCACATAACCCGATTTGCCTTCATGCTGACTGAAACATTTAAAGAGTCTAAGGAGTCGCACGGATGACTTACTTGATGAAGATCACTCCCCAGCGCGTACTCTGCAAAGTAGCCTGGAGCAGCTGATGAGGCTCTAATGGCCTGCCACATTTTATACTGACAGCCTCCTAAATAGTGAGAGTTGGTGCCAGGAAAATGACCATAGTTTCTGAACACAAAAGCTTTTGGTGTTTGTCCTCTGTTTACTATGGTACTTATAGCAGCTACCTAGAGAGTTAAAAAGTAAGCAAAAAATATGACCATTAACCATAAATATCTATATTTAAAAAAAAACTGAATACTATCTATTATTATTTATTTGTTAAATGCAAGGAGCCTCATTCTGTAGTCCTACTTGGCCTAAAACTCATCATAAAACCTTCGCTGGCCTTGGAACTTGTGCAATTCTCCTGCTTAAATCTCCTAAGTGCTGCAGTTACAGTGTGAAGTACCATGGCCAACTGAATGCTATTTAGTGATATATATCTACAAAACAACAAGAACAATGTGCAAACACAAAAATACTTACAGAAAACTACATGTGTGTTATAGGAGAAGAAAAAGATAAAAAAGAAGGTTTGACACAAGTTTGAGATATATTAGATGAGAACAGTAATAGAAGATGCATTTGAATATATGATTTTATTTAAGACGATTCAGAAAGACACATTTCTAAAGTCATAACTGATATAATAGTGTTGACAATTTATTCTTAGAATTCAACAAATGCAGTATTTTAAATGTAATTTACAAAATAATTTCATGTGCTTTGAAAATATTTTGAGATTCCATCTTACACTTACCACAATGACTAAGGTCAATAACACAAGTGACACTCATGCTTACAAAGATGTGGAATCAGGAGAACATTCCATAGCGGGTGGGAGTGCAGACTAGTACAGCCACTATAAAGATTGCTCAGAAAACTGGGGCTCCATCTACCTCATGACTCAGCTACATCACTCTTGGACATACACCCAAAGGATGTTTTATTCTACCACAAAGATCCCTGATTAACCATGTTCACTGCTGCTCTATTATAACAGCCAGAAACTGGAAACCACCTAATGTCCCTCAATAGAAGAATGGATAAAGAAAATGGGGTACATTTACACAATGGAATGTTACTCAACAGTTAAAAAAAAGAGAGAGAGAGAGAGAGAGAGAGAGAGAGAGAGAGAGAGAGAAAGAGAGTTTTGCAGGCAAATGAACGGAACTAGAAAGAAAACATCCTGAGTGAGGTAACCCAGACGCTGAAAGATATATATGGTTACATATTCACACATGTATGTGGGTATTAGTCATAAATAAATGATAACCAACCTATATTCCACAAACCCTAGAAGGTTAGGTATAGGGGGAGGGACCAAGAGGGAACAGATGGGTCTCCCTAGGAGTGGGAAATAGAACAGATTTTATAGGTACACAGGGGGTGGGTGGGTGGGTGGGAGAGGAAATGGAAGGATAAAGTAGGGCAGGGGAGGGGAGATAGTGTTGAAGGAGGAAATGCAGGAGAAACAGATGAAATTAAGGGGCACTTAAGTGATGATATGGAAACACAGTGCAGTAGAAACTTCCTAAAACATGTGAAGCAATCCTAATGAAGTCTCCTAATAATGGAGGATACAGACTCCCAACTGGCCATCTCTTGTCACCAACAAGGCTTCCAGTAAAAGGACTAGGTTGCATTCAATTAACCTGTTGGCCAAGGGGGTCCCATTGAAATCCCCAAACAGACCCAGACTATTGCTAAGATAAGAGGTTGCTCTCCACGAACTGACAGCCAGTGACACTGCTGAGGACAACACGCACACAACACACTGACCATGGAGCAATGGAGCTGGTGCCTATAAGGAATCTTCAGTTCTACATTCTATTGTCTTTGGTACAGGAAGTTATTCTACTGGCTTCCAAAAGAAACATAAACACAAACCTAGCTATTAAACCTCTGACCTACAATCTGTTCTCCCTGCAAGATATGCTATCATAATGGTGGCACAGAACTTGTGGGAGCAGCCGACCAATGTCTGATTTGACTTAAGGCCCACTCCACAAGACAGAACCCATATCCAATACTGCCTGGGTGACCAAGAACCTGAAATTAGATAGTCCAAAAACCTAGGGTAAAACAAAGCACTTCTGGTATAAAAGAAAAAGTATCAATAAAATAATCCCAATACTTTGCTATCCGCATAGATCCATGCCTTATTCACTCTACAGCAGAGAGGCTTCCCCCTACAAGAGACAGGAGACAGGAGACAAGAGACAGGAGACAGACAGGAGACAGGAGACAGACAGGAGACAGGAGACAGGAGACTCATAGCTAGTCATTATGTAGAGTGAGAGTCATTGGAGCACACAGCTCTAAATGAGATGTCTTCATCAAATCCCTCCCCTTAGAGCTGAGGGAACCCCTCAGAAGAGGAGACACATTGGAACAAGTTCTTGAATGAGGCTGTGTGAGAGGATTTCTGAGCCCTTATAAGAAAACTCCAAGTAAATAAACAAGACAAAAGTCTTGTAATCTATGTTCCTCCCCAAGATGGGCTGTTCTCGGAATGTGCTCCTCCCTGATGTAGTGGATATGATAGTTTACTTCAGATTACTCATTACAAGTGGCAATTCCTCATTTGTTTATATTATCTGTATAGGAAAACATATTTTCACCTGCAGCTTAGGATTATATACAGCTTGAACTCACAAAAAACTTCACCCAGGTGACTTTCCTTAACCCTCAGGAAATGGTGGTTAAGATGCTCTGAATAAAGAAGGTTCTTTCTTTCTTTTCTTTCCTTTTTTTTTCATAAAGGCGGTTCTTGAGTGAGACTTTATTCTATCTTATTTACTGGCTCCATTCTTGTAGGTCTTATCACCAACTAGAGCAGCAACTGGGTGGAAAAGTACAAGAGCCAGAGGGGATGAAGCATACTAGGAGACTAAGACCCTTTGAATCAACTGAGCAAGGCTCATATAAACTCAGAGGCTGAAGCAAAAAGCACAGGTCTTGCACAGATCTGCACTGGGTCCTATGCATATACATTATAGCTTTCAGTTTAGTATTTTCATGGGACTCCTTTTAAGTTCCTGAACAAGTGGGTCTCAAATCCCTATGCCTACTCTCGGGGCACTTTTCCTTCTGTTGGGATGCCCTGTTCAGCTTCAACGTGTTGGGCTTTGCTTTGTCTTATATTTTATTTTGCCATGCTTGGCTGTCTTCTCTTAGAAGCCTGCTGTTTTCTAATGAGAGATAAAAAAAGGAGTGGATCTGAAGGGAAGGGGAGATGGGAAGGGGAGATGGAAAGGGACAGGGAACAGAGGGAGGGAAAATTGTAGTCAGGATATATTATATGAGAAAAGAATCTATTTGCAATAAAATAAAAGAATGAGGAAATATGATTTTAGTAAAGTCACAGCATAGTCCTGCACAAATTCTCAAAGCTTTCAAATGACAGGCCTAAGTTTTCCTGTTCTGTGTCAAACCCAGTCATGGTCCTGTTTGTTTTGTCATTTAATAAACAAAGGTCCTATCCTAGATTTCTAGACTTCATGACTCTTTGTCATCTATGGATACCAGCTGGCCATTCACTAAAATCCAGAGGGTCTTTCTGTAACTAAGATACAGAAAAAAAGAGGATTAAGAATCCTATCAAGGGCTGGAGAGATGGCTCAGTGGTTAAGAGCACTGACTGTTCTTCTGGAGGTCCTGAGTTCAAATCCCAGCAACCACATGGTGGCTCACAACCATCTGTAATGTGATTGGATGCCCTCTTCTGGTGTGTCTGAAGACAACTACAGTGTACTTACATATAATAAATAAATCTTAAAAAATTAGACTCCTAACGATAGCTGTCTGCTCTATTACAACAACAACAAAAAAAAAACCTTTGCAAATGGCTCAAGATTTCACATCTATTCTTTTACCCAAAGTTAACAACTTCCCATAATTTGTAAACAAGTATTCAAACAAAAACAGAGGCCCAGTAATCTAGAAGAACAAACCAGAGGGGTAGGTAGGGTACATCCTAGGTCCTCTCCCAAGGAATGAAGTCATCTCTTTGTTGTGGCCTTCAGGAGCACTGTGTGATGTAATCTGCCTACTATTCCAGTCTCATTCCAGTTGCTGCCCTCAGATCTTTGGGCTAGTCTCTGGGAAAGCTTACAGTTCCTGGAATTCTCTTTGAGCCCTGCATAGACCACTTTCTTTGTCCTTTTGCCAGGAATGCTCCTACTTACTAGCCTTCACAATGAGGTCTCACAAAGTAGCCTTCCTTACATCCCTTGAAATGTATGCTTTCAGAGAACTGCTAGTTTGGTCCACAGCACCCATTTCAGGACTACTTCATTTGTGAGATTATTTACTTAACAGTCACATTAAGAAGATAATTCACAGCCCTGTGGTCCCATGTAACTGTCTAGCTTACTTTTAACATAATAATACAATATTATCAGAAATACAGCCACTAAAGATTAACAAATACAGTGCACTTAAATAAATCATCTTTGTTTCTATACACTTTTAAAGCACTGTGATTCTAATAAAGCCTTAGTATTATTATGCACAAATTCAGTGCTATCACAAAGGCATATGTATAGCAGTCACAAACATGAAGGGATAAAAGTGATGAAGTTAAATACTCATGGGAGCAAATATGGAGACAAAGTATGGAGCACAGACTGAAGGAAAGGCCATCCAGAGACTGCCCTACCTGGGGATCCATCCCATATACAGTCACCAAACCCAGACACTATTGTGGATGCCAACAAGTGCTTGCTGACAGCAGCCTGATATAGCTGTCTCCTGAAAGGCTCTGCCAGAGCCTGACAAATACAGAGGTGAATGCTGCCAGCCAACCATTGGACTGAGCATGGGGTCCCCAGTAGAGGAGTTAGAGAAAGGACTGAAGGAGCTGAAGGGGTTTGCAACCCCATGGTAAGAACAACATTATCAACCAACTAGTACCCCAGATCTCCCAGGGACTAAACCACCAACCAGAGTACACATGGAGGGACCCATGGCTCCAGCTGCATATGTAGCAGAGGATGGCCTTGTTGGGCATCAATGGGAGTCAAGGCCCTTGGTCCTGTGAAGGCTTGATGCCCCAGTGTTGGTGAATTCAAGGGCAGGGAGGCGTGAGTGGGTGGGGGAAACACCCTCTTAGAAGCAGGGGGAGGGGTGTTGGGCTAGGGGGTTTGGGGGGGAACAGGAAAGAGGATAACATTTGAAATGTAAATAAAGGAAATATCCAATAATAAAAAAAAAAGACAACTACAAAAATAAAAAGTGATGAAGTTACAAAGACTAGCAGAAGGAGTGATATCTTGATTTCGCATCCTAATAGCTTGCCATTCAATAGTAACTATAAGCCATGTGGGATTTCTAGGCACATCAATTATAATCCTCAAGCAAACAATTATTGTTAACACAAAGCTAAAACAATTTCAGATTGTGAAGTTTCAAACAAATAAGACGAACTACATAGAGGCATACCTAAATGACTCAATTTTTAAAAATTAGGATTCCATTTGTATATTAATTAACCCTGTTGATTTTACATATAAAACTTACCTTTGAAAATCTAAGATAGAAAAATACTTTAATTTTCCTTAACTCGACTAGATTTTGTTAAAATAATGATAAAATATTCTATATTTTCAGTCCCGATTAATTTTTTTAAACTTCTATTACTTTTATTTCAAACTATCTAGTAATTACATCCTGTATTTTAATAGAATGACCTAATAGATAAGGAAGCAATAACATCTATTACAAGAAGTTCACAAGACTGTCTCTCACAATACATGTTTTTCCCAGACTCTGCGATGCTCTGCCTAAGAGACTTCACTCACCTTAGGACATGCGGGGTTTCTCGCTGTTTCAATCATTAGTGCAGATCCAATTCTATCCCTTTAGTAAACAAGAACACATAAGTTATAGCAAAACTACTTTATCTCTTAACAATCAAGAACTATACACTTGCCTGTAGCTTTGTGGTTGGCATGTGTAAGCCAAACCAATACTTTCCAAAGATACTTTTGTTCATGCTGCTTTATCATAATAATAAAAGGCAAACTAGGACATATTCCTCCTTTAAAAATTACATTAAAGAGAAAATAGGAAAAAATAAAGTACGTTCTTTAAGAAAGTATTCTGACCCATTAGATGGCTCAGTATGAGCAGGCTTGCTGTCAAGTCTCATGAGTTCATTTGTAGGAACCCACATGGTAGAGAAAACAGTGTGGTACAAATATCCACATACAATAAATAAATGTAAAAAATGATTGAATATACTTTTCAATATACAGCTAATATTTTCACAATATAATGAGAACTGCCTTGATATGAAAATGAACAAAAGATCATATCCATAAAATTCACAAAAGGTTGATGGTCACTAAAAACCTCCCAAACTCATATATTTAAAAAATTAAATTATTTGGTTTTGTAAAATAGAAATAAAACAGTTTGGTGTTGGAAAATGGGTAAACCAGGATCCTATTTTAAAGAACAACTCAGCTACATACACACATATACTCAAGACTTTTATCTAAGAATTTCATACATGTGTTAATGTGCCTGAACCAAATCTACCTGAATTCCTTGCTCTCCAAGTCCTTCTCTCTCCCCATCACCACTTTCCCCTCCCAAATCCATGTGCTCTTTTATTCTCAAAACTTCCAAAATATGTGTAACATTTCTGTCCAAGTTTTATGTCTAGGATTTTTCGTTAAAGATATCAATAGACTTAAGTTGACATATCCATTTGTAAACTACAAAAATAAGACATCGTATCGTAAGCGTCCTTTTCTAATAGGAAATATGTTAAACCAAAAGTAATACATTAGTAAAATGAGATAATGAGCAACCATTAAAAATGATTGCAATATATATATTAATGAGACATGTTAAGTGGAAGTACAGGATGTGTGCATTATCATCTCCACTGGAGGGAGAGGAATACACACAGGCACACATGTAAATACTTGTTTGGCTACACATTCTAGAGGGGAATGCTAAGTGCTTTTGTTTTTAGTGGGATTGTTGTTATTTTCAGTGTTTTCCTTAATGTTTCATTATTTTGAAAGGCAGCATTTGAACAAATGAGCATTTCCTATAAATTAACAAGATTGATACATTCTGAAACGTTGGCTGAAGTTTAAAGTTTTCTACCATAGCTAATTCTAATCACAAAAGGAAGATAAATATAAATTTTATATGTTCATAAATATCCCAGGTAGAAATTCTTTTTAAAATGATACCAGCCCACTCTGGAATATAGTGTTTTGTTTTGTCTTGTTTTTTTCAAAGTACTACTAGTTTTAATAACTTTGAAAACTAGGGAAAGTATAAATTTCCAAGTATAAAATAATTTCAGCCGTATAAACTAAGCGTGCTAGGGAGATGTCTCACTGAAGCATGAGAACCACACTATGCATCCTCAGAGCTCACACAGAAATCTGAGCATGGTGACATGAGAGAGGTAGACAGGTAGATCCCAGCAACTTCATGGCCAGTCAGCCTAGCCTGCTTAGCCAAGCGCCAACCTAGCAAATGGATCCTGTCTCCAGCAAATGGTGGACGGCACCTGAGTAAAGACACTGGAGGCTGACCTCTGACCTGCACCTGCACACAGGTATGCATGTGCCCACACATGCGCACCCCCATACAAACATTCATCCACAGGCCACACTAACACAAATTTAATCAAGAAAAAAACATAATATATTACAGGTTATACAGCTTTCAATAATATATTTGGGGTGATTTAAATTTCTACTTTCCACTTCTAGTTTTGATTTTATCACAATATCTTAGTATTGATTTTATTCTGGAAATAAATTTCAATATTATAGGCTGTTTCAGATTAATGACTTGAGAATAGATTGTAAGACAAAAAAAACAACAGTATACAAATATAATCTATGTACAATATGGCCTCATATTTATTTAAAAGGCATTTACTATGAGCAAGGGAGAGGACGCCACCTGTGAAATTCCTTCCCAGGAACATGAAGACCTAAGCTCAGGTCCCCAGAACCCATGGCATGGGGGTGTGGACCTGTAATTCTAGCACTGGGGAAGTGGCTCAGGTGGATCCTTGGGGCTTGTTTACTGTCAGTCTAGGCAAACTGATGACCTCCAGGTTTTCTGAAAGACCCTGTCTCCAAAAATAAGTAGGGCTGGAAAGATGACTCAGTGGGTAAAGGCACTTGTTTCACAAGTCTGCCACCCTGACGTCAATCCCTAGACTACATGAAAAGGTAGAAGAGAACCGACTCCACAAAGCTGCCTCTGGCCTCCACATACATGCCATAGTACATTCATGTGGTGGTCACAATACGCTTGCCCAATGGGGAGTGGCACTATTACGAGTCATGGCCTTATTGGAAGAAGTGTATCTCTGTGGAGGGGAGGCTTTGAGGTCTCATATACATGCTCTAGTCTGGCCAGTATGATGCAGAGCCTCCTCCAGCTGCCTGCAGGAGACAGTCTCTTTCTGGCTGCCTTCAGATCAAAATGTAGACTTCTCAGCTCCTCCAGCACCATGTCTGCCTGCAGTCTGCCATATATCCTGCCATTATGATAATTGACTGAACCTCTGAAACTGTAAGCCAGCTCCAATTAAACACTCTCTCTTCTAAGAATTACCTTGGTCACAGTGTCTCTTCACAGCAGTAAAACGCTTAACCGAGACAATGTACGTCCACACATCACACACACAATAATAGGTAAATAAATACTAAAATGGAGTGATGGAGAAAGACACCTAGCAGCCATCTCTGGCTTCCACTTGCACGTGCATGGATCCCCACACATATAAACATACATAGAGATGAACATAGGAACATACATACTCGCACACAAACCAAACAAGGTAATATAATTTCTACATGCAAATCTTACACAAACTCAAGAATCTGTCACTAGAACATAATTCACCAAAACAGTAATAGTAGTTATTTCCAATTTACTGGGAATATTATCATTCTTTGTATTTTCTATAGTTTTTAAACTTTAATATGTATAAACAACTATATACCCAAAATCTTTTAAAAGGGATTGAAACTCACTTGAGGATCTTTTCCCACGTGTTACTGTCATAAAACGCATGGCTCCAACTCATTTTGACGGTCCCGACAATGACATTCTGTGTGAACACATCTGAGCCCAACTTTCGATAGAGTTCCTCACATTCATCCAGCGGCATGTGAAACAATCCCAGCATAAATGCTAATATGGCCCCTGAAAAGAACATTCTTAGTTTTTATCATTAGTGATGTGACTGCTCTTACAATTTACACATGGCTCTGAGACAAGCAACCTGCTGAAATTCTAGCTCTGATACTTTCTTTTTTTTTTTTTTTTTTTTCCATTTTTTATTAGGTATTTCGCTCGTTTACATTTGCAATGCTATACCAAAAGTCCCCCATAGCCACCCACCCCCTCTCCCCTACCCACCCACTCCCCTTTTATGGCCCTGGCGTTCCCCTGTACTGGGGCATATAAAGTTTGCATGTCCAATGGGCCTCTCTTTCCAGTGATGGCCAACTAGGCCATCTTTTGATGCATATGCAGCTAGAGTCAAGAGCTCCGGGGTACTGGTTAGTTCATAATGTTGTTCCACCTATAGGGTTGCAGATCCCTTTAGCTTCTTTGGTACTTTCTCTAGCTCCTTCATTGGGGGCCATGTGATCCATCCAATAGCCGACTGTGAGCATCCACTTCTATGTTTGCTAGGCCCAGGCATACTCTGACAAGAGACAGCTATATCAGGGTCCTTTCAGCATAATCTTGCTAGTGTATGCAATGGTGTCAGCATTTGGAAGCTGATTATGGGATGGATCCAAACTATTTCACAAGATAGAAGTAGAAGGTACTCTACCCAACTCATTTTATGAAGCCACTATTACTCTGATACCTAAACCACAGAAAGACCCAACAAAGATAGAGAACTTCAGACCAATTTCTTTTATGAATATCGATGCAAAAATCCTTAATAAAATTCTCGCTAACCGAATCCAAGAACACATTAAAGAAATCATCCATCCTGACCAAGTAGGTTTTATTCCAGGGATGCAGGGATGGTTTAATATACGAAAATCCATCAATGTAATCCATTATATAAACAAACTCAAAGACAAAAACCACATGATCATCTCGTTAGATGCAGAAAAAGCATTTGACAAGATCCAACACCCATTCATGATAAAAGTTTTGGAAAGATCAGGAATTCAAGGCCCATACCTAAACATAATAAAAGCAATCTACAGCAAACCAGTAGCCAACATCAAAGTAAATGGAGAGAAGCTGGAAGCAATCCCACTAAAATCAGGGACTAGACAAGGTTGCCCACTTTCTCCCTACCTTTTCAACATAGTACTTGAAGTATTAGCCAGAGCAATTCGACAACAAAAGGAGATCAAGGGGATTCAAATTGGAAAAGAGGAAGTCAAAATATCACTTTTTGCAGATGATATGATAGTATATATAAGTGACCCTAAAAATTCCACCAGAGAACTCCTAAACCTGATAAACAGCTTCGGTGAAGTAGCTGGATATAAAATTAACTCAAACAAGTCAATGGCCTTTCTCTACACAAAGAATAAACAGGATGAGAAAGAAATTAGGGAAACAACACCCTTCTCAATAGTCACAAATAATATAAAATATCTCGGCGTGACTCTAACTAAGGAAGTAAAAGATCTGTATGATAAAAACTTCAAGTCTCTGAAGAAAGAAATTAAAGAAGATCTCAGAAGATGGAAAGATCTCCCATGCTCATGGATTGGCAGGATCAACATTGTAAAAATGGCTATCTTGCCAAAAGCAATCTACAGATTCAATGCAATCCCCATCAAAATTCCAACTCAATTCTTCAACGAATTAGAAGGAGCAATTTGCAAATTCATCTGGAATAACAAAAAACCTAGGATAGCAAAAACTCTTCTCAAGGATAAAAGAACCTCTGGTGGAATCACCATGCCTGACCTAAAGCTTTACTACAGGGCAATTGTGATAAAAACTGCATGGTACTGGTATAGAGACAGACAAGTAGACCAATGGAATAGAATTGAAGACCCAGAAATGAACCCACACACCTATGGTCACTTGATCTTCGACAAGGGAGCTAAAACCATCCAGTGGAAGAAAGACAGCATTTTCAACAATTGGTGCTGGCACAACTGGTTGTTATCGTGTAGAAGAATGCGAATCGATCCATACTTATCTCCTTGTACTAAGGTCAAATCTAAGTGGATCAAGGAACTTCACATAAAACCAGAGACACTGAAACTTATAGAGGAGAAAGTGGGGAAAAGCCTTGAAGATATGGGTACAGGGGAAAAATTCCTGAATAGAACAGCAATGGCTTGCTCTGTAAGATCGAGAATTGACAAATGGGACCTAATGAAACTCCAAAATTTCTGCAAGGCAAAAGACACCGTCAATAAGACAAAAAGACCACCAACAGATTGGGAAAGGATCTTTACCTATCCTAAATCAGATAGGGGACTAATATCCAACATATATAAAGAACTCAAGAAGGTGGACTTCAGAAAATCAAATAACCCCATTAAAAAAATGGGGCTCAGAACTGAACAAAGAATTCTCACCTGAGGAATACCGAATGGCAGAGAAGCACCTGAAAAAATGCTCAACATCCTTAATCATCAGGGAAATGCAAATCAAAACAACCCTGAGATTCCACCTCACACCAGTCAGAATGGCTAAGATCAAAAATTCAGGTGACAGCAGATGCTGGCGTGGATGTGGAGAAAGAGGAACACTCCTCCATTGTTGGTGGGATTGCAGGCTTGTACAACCACTATGGAAATCAGTCTGGCGGTTCCTCAGAAAACTGGATATAGTACTACCGGAGGATCCAGCAATACCTCTCCTGGGCATATATCCAGAAGATGCCCCAACTGGTAAGAAGGACACATGCTCCACTATGTTCATAGCAGCCTTATTTATAATAGCCAGAAGCTGGAAGGAACCCAGATGCCCCTCAACAGAGGAATGGATACAGAAAATGTGGTACATCTACACAATGGAGTACTACTCAGCTATTAAAAAGAATGAATTTATGAAATTCCTAGCCAAATGGATGGACCTGGAGGGCATCATCCTGAGTGAGGTAACACATTCACAAAGGAACTCACACAATATGTACTCACTGATAAGTGGATATTAGCCCAAAACCTAAGATACCCAAGATATAAGATACAATTTCCTAAACACATGAAACTCAAGAAAAATGAATACTGAAGTGTGAACACTATGCCCCTTCTTAGAAGTGGGAACAAAACACCCTTGGAAGGAGTTACAGAGACAAAGTTTGGAGCTGAGATAAAAGGATGGACCATGTAGGCTCTGATACTTTCTAACTGAACTTGGGACAAAACAATTCTCAGAGTTCCAAGTTTTCCCTTCTGTGAAGTGGGTATAAATTTTACACTAAATTAAATTATATATAAGATGTCATGGGAATTAAAACCATGTTTTACTAAAAGAATACTGTGTATTTGGCAACTCATTAAATAAGTTGGCTTTCAGTTTGGTCCTAGGATCAATGTGATGAAAGAAATTAAATATTCTAGGATGTCCTTTAAATAGCTGATTTCACATACCAGTTGTAATTGGTGGGACACACTGCCACCTAGTGGTTGTACTTGTCTCACTCCTAACTAAGAGGAAAATGGGGTTTTAGGGGATGAGGAGTCAGCAAGACAGTAGGTAAAGACCTACTTAACATGTAAAGAAATAAGCAACAATGTAGTTTAAAGGATTTTTAATTTTTAAAGTTTATATCTTATGTTTATGAGTGTTCTGAATACATTTATGTCTAAACACCACATGTGCAGAAAAGAGCACTGAATTTCCTGGAACTGGAGTTACAGATGGCTGTGAATTGAACCTGGTCCTGAAGAAATTCAGCAGTGTTCTCTTAATCCCCAAGCCATCTCTCCAGCCCCCTGTAAAGCGTATCATATTGGAATTGGAATCATTCCAGTAAAAGATTAAATAGCTGAAAACATAAAAATGCAATATTGTGGATTAAACTATATAAACTTGGAGAATATTTTAACTTGGAGAATAATCCTAATAAACAAATAATTTGCTAAAAAAAAAAATTAAATGCCTTTTTGAGGGCAGATGATGGTGAGGAGCGGGTCTTCTCTATGTAGCCCTGGCTGTCTGAGTTTGCTGTGTATACCAGGCTGGCATCAAACTCACAGAGATCCTCCTGTCTCTGTCTCCGGGGTGCTAGCAAAGTGCCTTTATTTTCAAAAAGAACTTCTATAAAGATAAACAGATACTTAAAAAAGAATTAATTTTATTAAGTAAGGACACTACCCTTAAACTAAATAGGTGCTTGTTGACATCATAAAAACCATAATTATAAACCAATTTAGTAATAAACAAAATGGGAAAATGAAGATAAATTATGAAGCACTTATAAGTAAAAAAGCATAGTGGAAAGCAATGTCACAGACACAGAAACCCTACATGTTATACAAGATCATGACTGGGAACTGGTTTGTGGGGCTCTACTGTAGTCACTCAACACCAACACGAAGCTACCATTAGGTGTTTCAACTCCCAGGATCACTCCAAATTTAACAGAAAAGGGTAGAATAATGTTTCAAAACAAACAAGCCCACAAATAATACTATCCTTAGGAAATGTCTCTTTGACAAGTATTCAGAGTCTTTTCCTATTTTAAGAGTCACAATAAATTCTAATATATTAAAAGAAATCAATGGAGCCCAAGCAGGCCTCGAACTCACGTTTGTCCTGCCTTAGCACATAAAGAGTGCTGAGAGTAAACACATATGCCACCATGCCTAGCTGCCTGCTGCTTCTTTCTTTACAGGAATTTTGCAGCTCTCCATCTATCTGGAGGTAGATCTCATTTGTCTATTTTGTGAATCTGATCTGAACTGAACTTGGAATTGCTTTTGTTTTTTTTCCCCATACATATACCCACTAGTAAAATTTAAAAGTAGCTATTTAAAACCAAAGACACATTTGTCACTTTAAGCTCTCCTTTCAAATCACCAAATAATATAGGAAAAAATGATTCATTGCTATTCCTTACAGACAAATAGAACTTTTTAGCACCTTTAATTTCCTATTAGCTCAAGCACCATCTAATCACCTACCACTGCAACCTTCCACCACCATCCCCTTACAAGTGACTATGTCCAAAATCAGTAATTAGTAATTATTCCTTGCCAATGCAACTAGTTGAAAATATAATAAAAAATAAGTCATTTTAAATGCTTAAACTTAAAAAGTTACATATTTAAACTCTAATCAGTTTTAAAAGCTGATCATATAAACAATTACTCATCAGTAGAGTTGTGACATTACTGTCCATCGTCTCAGAGACGCTCCATGGCCTCAAGCCTGTGCTGCATGTTCTTGGTCCGTGATCCACTGGTGGCACACACGCCCATTCACATGATGGTCATTACCTGTGCTTACTCCACAGATGTAATCAAAAAGCTGATGAATCGGCTTCTGAGTAAGTTCAACCAACTTCCTCAGAGTCTGGAGAGCAACCACACCTCTGTGAACAGAGAGCAAATTGATAATTTCTCTTTCAAGGGAGATTGAAGATGAATAATAAAACAATTCTAAAAATTTTTACAGCTTATATACTGACATGAAAATAATTCAAACTAGCACCAATAAAAATCATCTGACCAAATTTTAGGATCACTTCAAAATGCTAACACAAAGCCCATACAATGACAATGTACTTATACATTTGTAGCACTGTTTTTAAATAATATAAAGATATGAGAATATTAGATATATTTTGAAAACCTCAATTCTGTAAAGCTCTTTAATAAACCATCCTCAGTGGTTCTGAAATACTATCAACTATTTTCTTCTTTTATTAATATAGCTGGTCTCCTATAATTCCATGTATTTGTATTTATGTTTCACTGGTCTGATTTTCAAGCTATCTTCTTTAATATTTCAGTTTTTAAAACAATAAATTTAGAATCATCTCTACATTAAGAGTGTATGAGTTAATATTACTGACACTTTGTTCATTTCTGGATCTTTACTAAAGGTGGTAAATAACTTACTCTTGAGATAATAGTAAATAAATAGCTTTACTATTACCAAATGAGAATGGAGAATGTAAAAGCAGTCTAGGGGGTCTCCGCTTACTTGGATATCACATACGTTGACAATTCTAAAAAACAATGACAAGTTCAGTTCCCAATACATGATGAGGGGTAGGTCAGTACTACAAGACAATGAAAAGTTTCAAATTGTACCTTGATGGGGCTAATGGAGGTCATTAAAAAAATGTTTAGATTGTAGTGGGATACCAAGTGTTGACTTTTGTTCGCTCACTTGCTCACTTCCTTTTCTGTTGAGACATAGACTCACTATATAGTCTTGAGTGACTTGAAATCAGAGAGATACCCCTGCCTTGGCCTCTCAAGTGCTGGAATTAAAGGTATTGCACTACCACACCCAACATGACTTTTTTTTTTTAAAGCTGAGATAAGCAATGTGTATTTCAGGAGCTGTGAGACAATGGCTGCTATATTATAATTCCAGGTAAGACATGAAGAATTAAAACATGGTGCTGTCAAAATAGATTTAACAATATGACATCTATCACCTTTTGCAAAGGAATTAAATATGAATACATATATATACAAGAAAAATACTTGAGGAAAATAAATCAAAATATTTAAGTTTTGATTTATGGATTGATTGTCTTTTCTCTTTCCTTCCAAAACTTTTCTAAGTACCTATACGAATAGGGAATGAAGTAACTTTAAATAAAGAAACCAACAAAGAATATTTATAAATGAATTCAGACTAATATACAGAGTTAAGTTGGTAGTGTATGACTAGCACTATGTAACTAGTACTGATACATACAGAATAAAAACCAGAATTCTTGGTCTAGGTGTGAGGTATTCTATGTAACCACGCGCTTCACTGGTTGTGCATCTCTATATTAGCTGCAGTCCACTGCATAAAGTGGTGACTGTCATAGGCTGAACACTTCACTAATCTACAAATTACAAGTATTTAGAAGGCAGTTCGATACTATTTGCATTTAGGAGAACAATAGTAAATTCTACCCTGGGGCCTATGACCTCCTTAGTCATGACTTGTTAGCCCAGTTTACAGTACCAGGCATGAGTGTCCTCCTGTGTTAAAAGCCTATAGCCCAACCAGGAAGCTGCTAGCAAGCCTGTGCACCAATGTGCGTATCTTGCAAGATGGGTTCCTTGCAGCTCACAGGGTTCATCCTTGTGTAAGAACATGACTGGCTTTTTTCCACAGCAGCCTGCATAGCACCTTCTGGCTCCATAAAATCTAGCCAGCAGTGAGGAAACTCCAAATTAATTCAGACTTCATTTGTCCATGTCTTGTGATCAAAATGTATGGTGTCTCCAACACGGGTCTTACTATCAAGTTCTGGAGGGTGGGGCTGGAGAGATGGCTCAGTAGTTAAGAGCACCGACTGCTCTTCCAAAGGTCCTGAGTTCAAATCCCAGCAACCACATGGTGGCTCACAACCATCCGTAATGAGATCTGATGCCCTCTTCTGGTGCATCTGAAGACAGCTACTGTGTACTTACATATAATAATAAATAAATCTTTAAAATAAGTAAATAAATAAATAAAAGATTAAGTCATAAATAAAAGTGGCTTCATGTTTTACTTTTAAAACTATATTAAACCATTAATAACTATATTAAACCATTTTCTTTAAACTCTCTAAAGATCAATGAAACCTGTAGTCTTAAAAACCATTTTTGCCAGACTTACCTTGTTCCTCCACCATCAATGGTGAGGATTCGGATTCCTCTGCCTTTCACTGGATCTACATAACCAATTAAAGCCAAAATTTCTCTAACTGCAGCCTGAAGAGTTTCATCCTTAACTTGTCTCAGCCGTAATAAATATGGAATAATTTTTTCCTACATTGAGAAAAAAGATCTTTTGTTATTTATGTCAAACCAGGAAGGAAGAAAAATAATAGCCAAGCTAGGAGGCTGGAGAGATGGCTCAGTGGTTAAAAACATGTACTGCTCTTGCAAAGATTCAGTTTTGGTCATAGCATCCATATCTGGTAGTTCCCAACCATGTGTATCTCTAGCTCTAGGTGAGCCAATGACCTCTTCTGGCTTCCACAGGCAACTTTACTTCCATGTACATACACCTACTTATATAACACACATGCATATATATAAGTTTAAAAATTAAAATAAATACTTTTCTTTTTAAGAATAGCTGAACTAAAATTATAAGGAAAAACAAAGTTAAGGGGCTAGAGAGATGGCACAATTAAGAGCACTAGCTGTTCTTCCAGAGGATCCAGGTTCAATTCCTAACACCCACATGACAGCTCACATCTATCTCTGTAGTCTCAGCCAGGTGGGATCCAATACCCTTACACAAACATAAATGCAAGCAAAACACTAATACACATAAAATAAATCATTAAAAAAAGACCAAAGATAAAAGACACATGGCCAGACATTAGGTTTATTATAAAGCTAAAGTATTTAGGAAGTACAATGTTGGAGCAAAAATAGATATATTAGCAGAACCAAATACTATATCCAGAAACAGACTATTTATAAAAATGGATCCATGTATAATTGCCTCATTTATGACAAATTTTTTCCAATCAATGGTCACTTGTTTAACTGGACAGGTGTATTAAGTACCAAATCTTCTGCCTTATATAGCAAAATCAAATCTATCCTAGATGAGCAATACACACTGGTGTGAAAGGTAAAAACATAATTTTAGAAGCAGCACAGAAAAACACTTAGGTTAGGCAATTCCCTTTGTGGGAGGGAGAACTGCCTATGAGTTCTGCACCTGCATCGTGACCTCCTCTCCTCCTATGCCCCTCCCTCCCACACTCATGACCTCTTCTTCCTGCTTGTTAATGGTGGTGATGGTAATGATGGCGAGTGCGCATGTGCGTGTGTGCGTGTGTGTGTGTGTGTGTGTGTGTGTGCGTGTGCGTGTGCGTGTGTGTGTGTATACACAACCTATTGAGTCCATTAAGCTTTGCCTGAATGTACATGTCCAGAGCAAACCACTTGGGTTTAGACAACCTGTATGGGAGCTCTTCCCTAGAGGGAACTGGTTCTGCCTCTCAGCAGCCACTGACAACCTGTATGCATTTCTTCATCTAGAGTAGAGGCCTGTGGAATTTCTCCACCCCACATTAGCATTTTCACTTGATGTTATCATTATGCCTGTCTAGTCAGAAGAAAAAGACAAGATGCTTAAATCAGTGGAAGAAATTGGCTGTGAATTTGTAAGTACATTCTCCCTGTCATGTCCAGGGGACACAACCCAGCAGCAAGTATCCTGAATCTCTGTCTCTTACAATCTTTCCACCACTACTACGGCAATTCTTCCTCCCCCATCCCCCAAAAACTTCTCTGGTAAGTGGGTGAGAGCTACACTTATCAGGCAAAATGTGGAAATACAAATATTTCTTTCTTCTTCTTTTTTTTTTCCCCCAAGACAGGGTTTCTCTGTGTAGCCCTGGCTGTCCTGGAACTCACTTTGTAGACCAGGCTGGCCTTGAACTCAGAAATCCGCCTGCCTCTGCCTCGCAAGTGCTGGGATTAAAGGTGTGCGCCACCACGCCCGGCTACAAATATTTCTTAAATTGAACACATATAAACTGGACTAAATTAAAACTAGTAGTTGTTCTTTAAAAAAAAAAAGATAAAAAAGATAAGGACTGGTAGGTAAGACATGGTACACACACATTCTCCTAGAAAACTTATACCATAACTTAATACAAAGGGACTTTGTCAACCAGTGAAAAAGCTGGTTAACCCCCTACAAAGTGGTATGTATCTACAAATCTAGCACTTGAAAGGCAGAGAGGCAGGAGGATGACAATGATCAGGCCAGCATGAACTACAGAGTAAATTTAAGGCTTAGGTAAACTTACATAATGTACCTAACTGAAGAATATAAAGAAGAAAGTGAAAAGCTGCTTAAAACAATAGGAGAAGTTGGCAACAGGAAAAGTTTAGTTGGGAAAGATCACAGTTGAGCAAAACATGATGCAAACAATTTCTTCAGTTCTTGGTTTTAGATTATTATTTAGAGGAAAGGTGAGAACTTTTTCCAATTACCTAGATTTTCATTTCTGACTAATCTAAATAGAATTTTCTTCTTGGTACTCAATATTTCTTGGATTTGGAATCAGTTCTCAAATATAAGAGACTCCTTAATAATTCAACTATCATGACTATTCCTAACATACTAAAGCTGAAAACTACCCAGATCTATTAACAGTACAACACAAACAACCAATTTTGACCCACCATACTAAATAAAAGGAGAACAAATCATTTACAACTACCTGCCACACTGAGTAAATCCTATCAATGTGCTGATGGAAAGAAAGCAATCACACGTGGAGCTCAAATTATCCTTTTTTTTGCAGACTAAGACTGAGAGGTAGAAGAAAGACTTCTAGGGCACTGGTGATGTTCTCTTTGCTTCTGTGCCAAGTCTGTGAACTTCCATTGACACAAAAGTACCTATGTTATTCTTGCATAAGATGCTGTTAAATCATTCTTTATATCATATGCTATGTCTGAATGCTAGACCTCTTGTAGTTTATGTTGGAACTTAGTTCCTAGTACAGTATTAAAAAGTAAGGTCTTTTGGGTAGTGTTTAGGATATAATACCTCTGCCTCACATATGAGTTTAGAGACCTTGAAAGTTTAGCTGAAATGAGCTGCTGTGCTGTTTCTTCTGCGTGTGCCTGAGTTACTTACAAGCTGCAGCATACACCCATCAAACCTTCACCAGCCACCAGGCGTGCCAGCACTTTCCCTGTGCTTCGCAATATGCACATTACGAGGAACAGACTGCTGTTGGGTACAACCTATCCAGTGTGAGGTGTTCTGTTACAGCAACTCGGAGACTAAAACAGTAATTATATTTTAGATCTCTCCTTTCTAGGTATCCCTGACATGAACATTATCTTTAAAAGCACACCTGTATTTCAAAAACATATCTCCAAAAATATATCAATATATATGAAAGATAAATCTTAAATTTTAGGAATATGAAATATATAAACTCTGAATGTATGTGTTATACAATATAAAACTACTGAAGGGTACATTTCAAAGAAATACTTTTCAACAAGACAGATATCAAATGGTAGAGAAAGTATGAATTAACAATTTTCTGAGTGGTAGGTTAAAAAAAAGCACTAACTGGGTTTTAGTAAACAGTAACAATATCATTATGGTATTTCCAAATTAGGGGATAACGTGAAATGTTGGGCCCCATTTTGGCCCTGGTTTGGGCCTTGAGGACAAACCCAAGCCTGGCTTGAGTTTCTGCGGTCTTGTGGGAACACCTAAGCCTGACTTGAATTTTGAGACCTGTCTCATTCCCTTACTAGCTGGGTGACTCAGTAAGACTAGTTTGGCCCTGCCTCTGCCCTGCCTCTACCCCGCCACTGCTGATGTAGAACTCTGCCTTTGGCCCTGTCACTCCATACCCTCGGTCACCCTTCTCCACTTCCTACGACATCTTACCCCACCAACAATCCCCCTCCCTATGTTCCGAACTTATATAAGTGAGGGGCTGATGCCGTAAAGCTGAGTTCCTGCTTCAACAAGACTCCTGGCTTGGTGTGTTTCTTTTAGGCCATGGGCTCAGCCCGGGAGAGACCCTGGCGGGGCCGGCAAAGTGCAAAAGCAATGGCTTTCCACATTATGTTTCCGTCTTTTGCTTTTAGACAGAATCTTAATAAATAGCCTAGGCTGGTCTCACATTTATGATCCAAATACTGGGATTAAAGGTGTTTGACCACATCTGGCTATTTCCTATCTTGAAAAATAATTACACAGTAAAACAGCTGCACTGCAATTAAGAATTTGACGATTCTGAGGCAATGGAACTGACATAAACGTATGCTCCACTTCAAAGTATAAATATTCATGCTCATAGCAGAATTTATGTCACAGCACAAAAGGAACTCATTAGCCTAATGTGTATGATAAAATAAGACAATTCCTGAATATATATTGTATGATTTAAAAGAACAAAAAATTTTAAATAAAAAAGGCTTTGCATTCCCCACTTTAATAGGCTTATTTAAATTTTTTTTCAAGACAAATATTAAATAAGTTAGAAATTACCTTGATAGCCACTCCTTTTCCTTCAGGAAATTCTAGAAGATGAAAAGTCAGTTCTTCAACCCTAGTAATACAGAGCTTTGGGTCGGCTGTTCTTCTTAAGGCCTGAACTAAGGCTCGAGTTCTGTTATCAATACTCACTCTTGCAATAATCTGTAAGGGGATATGAAACATGATTAGAAGATGGAGTTACTCTACAAATGGTTAACATTTCTTAAGCCCACACTGAAAGACAACTTGCCTTTTCTTGCTGAAGTAGCACACGCTTTTTCTCCTCTGCCTTCTTGTCTTTGTTAACAGCCTGCTCTGTTTTAGCAGACACTTCCTGTTCTTCGGGCGGACTCTTGGGATCAGACTTTAATTTGGGTACAAGTCCACCAATGTAACCACCGACTAAGGCTTGTACGCCTTCAGTGGGACGAGAAAGGAAGTTAGCAATACTTTGTTTTGCAGACACTGGGTGAGCCTCAGGCATCTGGGTCGGGCTGGAAAGTTTGTCTTTAACTTCTAGGGGAGATTCCGAGTCTGGCCTGTCTGCCACGGTGTCAGGGCCTGGAGAACTGGATTTCCTTTCTTCAAGGTCTGGCTTGTCCTGAAGCTGTTTATCTTCCTTTGTTTGAGACATTTTTCCCTTGCTTTTGAAATAGGAATTAATATGATTTGCTAAAACGGAGAATGACTCTCCAAATCTGGTGGTTATACCGTATGTGTAATGGAAAAGGCTGTGTTTACCTGAATCTTCTTCTTTATCTGCAAAGTAACTTTTCTGTTCTGCTAAAGAATTCTTTCCTGCTGATTTATCACTATAGTTTTTCAGAGACTCGACGGCTTGCTTAACATTTTTTTGTTTTAACCATCCCTTATCTGATACTTTTCTTAATATTCGAGAACTTGGCTTAAATTGAGCTAACCGTGTAACCATTTCATTTTGACTGCCAAAAATAGCCTTTGAAACTGAATTCAAAGTACTTTTAATACGGGACATATGAATGCTCACTTTTGTAAGTCCCTTGGGAGCAGAAGTGCTAAGTCTCACAATTCCAAAGTGTAAGCCATGGTTGCTTGGAGAGTGCCAGTGTTTGCTGCAATGTGCTTCACTTCTATTCCATTTACAGCTTTTCTTACTTGTGTGAAACTCTCTGTGCACATTGACATGGTTCATGCGCCAATACTGTTTAGAACACACAAAATGCAATTGTTTGCTTCTCTGTTTCCCACAAAGACTTCTTGCATTATTAAGGAAGTAAATATATATATCTAGAGTCAAATTAATAGACATAACTTAAAAATCATTTATTTTCTATGTGACATTCTCTCATTCCATTCCTGAATGCTTCATTTAGGAAATTCCATAATTCATGGTCTTACCTGAAATAGTTAAAAAAAAAATTAATTAGCATTCAAGTTAAAAATTAAAGTTGAGTTAATATATATGACTTTGTACCACAGCAATAAACCATCTCAAAGAAAGATGGAATAAAGCTAGAGAGATGGTTCAGCAGTAAAGAGAGTACTTCTTGCTCTTGTTAGAAGACTGGGTTCAGCTCCCAGTTCCAGGGGGTCAGGTACCCTTTCCAAGTCTCCAAGGGCACTGCACAAATATGGTACACAGATATATATGCAGGGAAAACACTCAAACACATAAAAAAATCAATACATGAAAATTTTAAAAGATACACTACTGTATCTCCAAAATGCTGATGAGATTTCATTTTTAAAGTAAGGAGGAATAAATAAGCGTTCACTGCAGATGTCAGTGAGAAGCTGGAAGTAGGATGTTTAGGAGAAGAATTCAGAGACATCTCCTACTAGGTTTTTCTAATTATACAGTTTCTCTTTTTATTATTCAATTATTCACTAGTTTAAGACATCAGATTTTTAGTACTCTGAAGGCAAGGGTCAGGCCTTTATTTAATCTGTTGTGTATCTTTATAGACTGCTCAGTCCACAGTGAACATGGTATGACGTGTTGGGGGCTATACACGGGTTACTAAAGAACTTCCAGCTTAAAGCAAGAAATGGCCATGTCAAGACTACCTCCCATAATCTAGTAATAACTGCTCATTAAAGAGGCTTCCTAAGTTCCCCTATCTAGTAAATGGCTCATTAAATCAAGGTAATGGGTGGTGAAAACCCAGTGGCTAATGTGATTGCTGTGCAAACATTAAGACCCAAGTTATACATGTAAGCTAACCACGCCCATGGAGGTGGGGCAGAGACGGGAGAACTCCAGGTGCTCACTGCTCCCTGTCTACCCAGTGCTAAGCCAGTGGTTAGGTGAGAGACCTGTTTCAAAAAACAACAGTGACAAAAGAAGACATTCGATGCTGACTTTTAGCCTATACACACATACACACCAGATTAGACTGTGTGTGGCAGCTTGCAAGTGGTTCATCACTATAATAGAGAAAAACATATCTAAGAAGGAATAACCTCAAATAAACAAGAAAGATAAAGTAGGCCATTCATTGAAAAATAAAATAGTACATTGATAAGAAATATTTATAAGTCAAGAAAGATCAATTAAAACATATTTTGACCAGGTTTGGTGGCACATGCCTGCAACCTCAACTCTCAGAAGGCTTAGGCAGGAAAATCACAAATTCAAGACTAGTATGAACTTCATGGTTATAGGCAGCCTGGAATACAGGGTGAGACCCACTGAACAACAACAACAAAGCCTAAGCAGGTATTTTATCCTTTTAACTAGCTAAAAATGTGGACTACAGAAATACCTCAAACATATCTCACAAAGTATATGCAAGGACAAAGAATTAATTTCTACTACTAAGCATAGGTGGTAGTAACTGGGAAAAGTGTGAGTGCTATCCACTGTTACTAATGGGTTAGGAAATTAATGCATTTGTTCCTTTGAATAACTGAGGGACCCAGCAAATTACTGCTCTCTCCTGGGAGGAAGAGAATGAGTAAAGTGGTGCAGGTTAGAAAGGAGACTTGCTGTTGTGACCAGTGATGGCAAGCGGGGCCTAGAACATTAGTATATTCATTAGAAAATATGAAGGCATTTTATATTACTAGTTTCCCAGCCTTAGTCAGAGAAGCTTCTCTTTGCCATGAGCAGTGCAGAGAACAGTTCAATGAACAAAGGTACTGAGAATGTGACGGCTTGAGTCAACAAGACTTTTGTTCTACCTATAGTCTTAGGGATCATCACAGAGAGCAAGAAAGAGTTTTGTTCCTAACAGTAGGGAAAGGACTGGAGAATGCTGCCTTTTGTACAGAGTGCAGCCAACAGTCATGGCCTGACTGACAAGATTAAATTTATCAATAGTCAATCACAGACAAGGGAGGGACTTACAGGGCTCTGCCCATCCCTGCTGAACTACTGGCTACTTATGGATTGGAGGGAAGCAGGTTTTTTGATTTTTTTTTTAACTTTTTTTAAAAAATTTAATTTGTAATTTATAATTTTAATTAATTTGTAGTTCATTTTTCACACTCCATATTCCATTCCACGGCCCTCCCCTCCCACCCTCTAACTGCTCTACATCCCATGCCTCCTCCCCACCACACCCCATCTCCTCATGGATGCCCCTACCCTCCACCCCTTCTGACCTCTAAACTCCCTCGGGCTGCAAGTCTCTTGAGGGTTAGGTGAGTCATCTTCTCTGAATGAACACAGACCTGGAAGTCCTCTACTGTATGAGTGTTAGGGGCCTCATATCAGCTGGTATATGCTGTCTGTTTGGTGGTCCAGTGTTTGAAAGATCTTGGGGGGTCCAGATTAATTAAGACTGCTGGTCCTCCTATAGGATCACCCTTCTCCTCAGCTTCTTTCAGCCTTCCCTAATGAGTACAGATATCTGCATCTGACTTTTTCAGCTGCTTATTTGGTCTTTCGGAGAGTGGGAAGCAGTTCTTATCTTCAGTTGTGTACATACTGAGAAGCCCATCAGGTTCCAATGACAGGTCTAAATCCATGAACTTACTAGGTTTCTCTAAAGCGGTGTGTGTGTGTGTGTGTGTGTGTGTGTGTGTGTGTGTGTGCGCGCGGGTGGTATAACAAGAATGGGAGGCAGTTTAGGGAGAGAGTGTGTAGTTACAATAATCAGAATATACTTTATACACAAATGACATTGTCAAAAATACAAATAATAAGTTATTTTTAAAAACCCCGAATGTAATATAGATTGTCTTAATGCTTAATAATAATAGTAACAATAATAATCAACACTAAGAAACTGGGACTGAAACTCAGGTGATAAAATGATTGCCTAACATGAATAAAGTCCCAAGTTCAATCCCTAGCACTGTAAAAACTGGACACAACAGTGCATATCTGTAACCCCAGTCCTCAAGAGATGAAAGCATGAAGATCAGAAATTTTCAGTCATCCTTAGCTACACAAGGAGTTCAGGGAAACCAGAACTACATAAAACCAAGTCTCTAAAACAGAGGTTCTCCACCTGTTTTAACAAAAGACCACTGCAAAACATAGATATTTACATTATAATTCCTAACAGTTGCAAAATTACAGTTATGAAGTAGCAACAAAATAATTTTATGGAGTCTGGAGAAGTGGTCAAGGACAGACACTAGCTGTTCTTCCAGAGGACCCAGGTTCAATTCCCAGCACCTTCATGGCAGCGTATTACTACCTGTAACTCCAGTTTCAGAGGATCTGACACATTTTCAATTATTACTGGGACCTCAAAGAAGGTGGACGGATCAATTCATATAAGCAAATGAAAATGAAAACTCAATTTACCATAACATATAGAATATAGCATAGTCAGTTTAAAGAGTTAAGTACATACCTATGAATGCCCACATTCAGAAATCAGAACAATAACAAATAACTCAGAAATATACCTCAAGATCTTAGAAAAACAAGATGCCAACAGGAAAATTACTGGGAAAAATATTAAGAGCAGAACTGAAATCAACAAAATAGCAACAAAAAGAACAAAAAGATCAATGAACTAAGAACTGATTCATTGAAAAGAAAACAGAGCTGATAAGGACTCAGGCAAAGTAACCAACAGACAAAGAATGAGGGTTACTAAAACCAGAGGCAAAAATACTTCCCATGTAATAGCCCTATTACAACAAACCCACTAAAATCCAGAAGATTATAAACTATTATTTTTAAAAATCATATTGCAGAAGTGGGAGTGGGTGGGTA